>NC_091127.1:142607442-142944942 GCF_040183065.1 Periplaneta americana
TGCTCCAAAGATGAACTGATTTTGCTATTTCAATTGCATGTGCCTCTGTAGAATCTAAACTATTGATCACTTTCACAATTTGAACATAATATGCGGCATAATAGAAGACAGCGTCCAGCCAACTACCCCATCTTGTTATTATGGGGTTTGGTGCAAGGGGAACCCCGGGAGCGTTTTTCCTTGAATTTTTGTATTCGGGAAGGTGCTTTCAGAAAAATTTTCTTAACATTACCTATAAAGCTATCGACATCACTATAAGAAGAGTGAATTACTTCCGCCATCCTCTGGAGTCCATGTGCTAATCAAGCTAGGTGAAGTAACTTAGAATAACTTACATTATTTTTGTGTCCTTGGCCGTCTTTATCATATAGGGCTCAGCATCTGTGCTTAAAGAAATACATTATTATACCTGATACCATTAGGCCATAAAACATCCATGGAATTAGAAAATAAAGTTCCCATTGTTGTGTGGTTCACTTTTTCTACCGTCTCACACGTTAGTAAATATTTATTTCCAGTAGGCCACTACTATGTGTAGTGTCGACCTGGTTGGCAAGTTGGTATAGCGCTGGCCTTCTATACTCAAGGTTGCGGGTTCGATCCCGGGCCAGGTCGATGGCATTTAAGTGTGCTTAAATGTGACAGGCTCATGTCAGTAGATTTACTGGCATGTAAAAGAACTCCTGCGGGACAAAATTCCGGCACATCCGGCGACGCTGATATAACCTCTGCAGTTGCGAGCGTCGTTAAATAAAACATAACATTTAACTATGTGTAGTTCATCGGATAGTCGTATTCCCACATAATAACGTCGCATTTAATTTTACTAGTAGTAGCCTACGCCACATGTTTGCAAAGCGGAAAATGATGTTCCTACTACATACTGTATAATTCTTTACCCACTGTCTGTACCTAGGGAACACGTGCCGAGACATTCTGCTCTCTGCATCAGTAACATGAAGCCACGGAACCTGGTCACTCTGATCCGCCCTCTGCTAATGACAAATCGCATATATGATATTTTTTTTCTTCCTATTTTGTAGTAATTTTCCAAGACAACTTAGGGGAAGCTGAATGGGTCTAGGCCTTCTTTATGGACAATTGTTTGAAATTTCTATACCAGCACGGTAAACAGTTTTACGGAATTGAGACATGAAATTGTCCCCTAATTGTAAAATCACCCAAATACCGATTACTGATCATTTACGTTATGGCAGATTTTCAATTGAAGTTCAGTGTGAATCGGATTCGAATTATTGACCCTCGCTGGAAAGAGAAATATTATTATAAACATCATTATGCAGTTACAGCACCTTGAACTTTCTATTCTTTAACTCATATGAACATTAAGATGCAAACATGTTAAAATGGTGGCATATTTGTGGATTTTCAAAGACTATTACACTCTTACTACGTCATACTACTTTTGACTAATAAAACGGTACGAAAGGGCGTATTTCATGGCTGCTTATCGCACAATTTTATCGCGTCCCTAGCATTTGTTTAATTTTATCGCGTCCCTAGCATTTGTTTCTTTGTTTGCCAACATTTGAAACTGCGCTGGTCTGGACGTCAAAAAAAAATATATAGGCCTATATATATATATATATATATATATATATATATATAATTACAAACCACTCCAGTCGATGCACAGCAGTTTCAAATATGACTCGCATTGGCATTCAAGAACAAGAATTAATCAAAATCACTGATCATACCTATGCATCTTCTGAAATCCGATTTACAAATAAATGAAGAGCACCATTCGGAAATCCTGAATAAGTTGAATACACCATGTAGGCCTAAATCAACGAGTTCCACTTCTATTACGCACACGTCCAATATAACATCAATTGAACCACCAACCACATTCAAATTTGAAAATTGTACATTCAATAATTATTCCTTTTAAAATTATTCATGTTTATTTTTTATGTCATCGTCGTTAATTAAAACTTTTCTAACACTTGTGTATATTAGTAAGGTTATGTTATAGCTTCTGCTATATGATATTATGGATAGTCACGTATCAGAGATTGTTTAATATTAAGATTTATTGAAAATCATCTATCAAGTGACGTTGATTACTGGGATTCGGATAATTGAAGTGGAATGCAACTGTCTTAATAAAAATGAAACTGAATCAACAAAGCCTTCTTGACTAGTAACAGGCCACAGAGTTCAATGATGATTCCATAGTTGGCACAACTGATACCGGTAACAAGAAAACATCATCATAAAACACTACTGCCATCTAGCGTAATGTTGAGATGGTACAATAATACATTTGAAGACAGTTTTATTTTCGTAAGCCAATTAATATTTTATTGTACACTTTGTTACTTCTAATCTTTATATAGCCTACTTTCTTCTAATCGTGTAATAGTCAATTAAATCCCACTCGAGTTTTGATTTCTCTAGATAAATCTGCTCGTGTTCCACTCGCAGATTTATCGATAAAATCAAAACCTCTAGTGAGATAACTGTTGATAAAATCATAGATATTGGTTGCGTATAACCCATTTGTAATTATTATACAAAATAGTATGTTCATTACTGTAGTAAGAGTGTGACATTTGTAATGAGAAAGCATGTGTCATTTTTATGACGATATTTTACATATACTTTAATATTTGCTGTCCATCGCGAAGCATTATTCATAAAGGTGCTTGCACGTTGAACAATCTGACGTCCAACTCTAACATGTTTTTGAGAGCAGACCTTTTATAACCTATTGACGCTGTACCTTGACATTTGTGCGGTTTTTTTCTCTGCGAACTCCATTATGCACGGCTGGCCGCGGAACTGTTAATGACGTGGAGCACAATCAGTGAATTACCCCCGTTAAGTAGTTTACACGCCAGTTTTCCGTCTACAATAGAGGCGAGCTCTCGCTCTTCTTTCTAGCTGCAACAATTGTGCTCCCGGGAACGATCCCACAACAACGACGACCAAGTTGAGATTTAATTTACTTTTGCAAAATGTGTTTTGTACTATGAAAAGCAGATCTGCAGAGAGGTTGGAGGTTTCTGTTTAATTTACCGCTCTTCTCAAACTCCTGGCGTTTCTGTCCTGTCTTTGGGGGCCTGTGGAATGTTGACCGAAGTCAGTGTGGCCTGGTTGAGAGATAAATCTTTTAGCATAAGGACATTTCACAATAATTAAACTGTTTAATAGTACATTATGCAATGAGCCTGTAATGGTAGTAATTAAGACGCGAGTATGTTTATGAAACGAGCGCAAGCGAGTTTCATAATTCTCATACGAGCGTCTTAATTACCTTTATAGTCAAGTTTCATACGACTTTTTATGCTCGACTATATTTCTAACTTGAAATTATTCATAAGTATTCATATTATTCTTATCTGACTGAGGAGCGGAACTGACATCAGCTGTGATTTCTGTAACAAAACATCTATCAGTCTATCTGTCATTTTTCACCCACTTCAAACTTCATTTCTGCTAGACATCACATTCGTCTACCAGCCTACAATCGAGAGCAATTCATCTCTTCTTATATGAGCCTCCACCTCTAGAATTGAATTAAATTTTTCCAGCAGAATTCCATAAATATGTCTTCATTGGCCGTATCTGTAAGAAAAAGAAAACAATGATTTTTCATCGCAAAATATTCACGTTATCGTCTAAACTTCATAAAGATTTTTCCTCACAACAGTGACGCAAATATCGGCTGTCAAATTTGCAAATCCATGAAACAGTAATTGCCAGATTATACGAATTTAGAGATGGATAAAATTATTTCAATCGCAGAATCATAATTGACATCTACTACGTTTGTACAAAAATGTAGTTTTAAAGGGGAAAGTTCTTTCTTTCAGTGACACTTAAAGATAGTCGATATGTGTTTATAATCATTCAAACATTTCGTTAACTGGGATCAGCACTATGTCGGACCTGATTCTGAGGCAACACAGGATATATTACCGATAGACAAAACTCAAAGGCATGATTTTCATCCTATCCTCCAATCAAATGATGTCACTTATACAAGGAAGATTATGGGCGCATTTCCGGCCAGAAATCAAATGGGACGCTATGTACAGTACTTCCCCAAAAAAATCTCATATCATCACATTAATTTCTCTTATAATGCAGAAAGTAAAGCTTGTGATTTCCTTAAGCATCATCGTATTGTATTGCATTGTATTTGTTAACATTCCATGGTATTCATACATTGCTTCACAGCTAGAATATGGAACAAGTCAAAAAACTTAATACTATTATAAAGTCTAGATGAAATATATACAAACCAGGTTTACAATATAGTCTACTAGTACAACACAAAGTTTTAGTATAAATTTCATGAAGGGTTGTTGAATGTTATGAATTCACCTACAGAATAGAGGGCGTGAGAAATTAGGCACTTCTTTAATTTGGCCCTAAATAATCTTATGTTTTGAGTTTCATTTTTTATATCGATAGGGAGGCTATTAACAATTTTTACTGCCATATGACGCACTCTTTTTTGATAGCTTGATAGACTTGCCGATGGAGTATGAAAGTAATTTTTTGACGTGTATTTATGCTATGAACTGTTGAATTAGTTACAAAGTTTTCACGATTACATACGAGGAAGATTATTAATGAAAAAATATACTGACAAGCCATGGACATTATTTGTAATTTTTTTAAATAGTCCTACACGATTCCCTAGATTTGGCACCTACTATTATTCTAATTGCTCTTTTTTGTAATAGGAATGTACTGTTACTATCCGTGGAATTTCCCCGGAATATTATTCAAAACTCATTACCGAGTGGAAGTATGCAAAGTATATTGTTTTTAAGGTATTGATATTTACTATCTTTTGCATAGCTCTAATAGCAAAATATGCTACATTTAGTTTGGGGGTAATTTCTATAGGCCTAATACGATTTTTCCAATTTAACACATTATCGATTATTAAACCAAGAAATTTGGTTGTTGTTGTTTCGAATAGGGATCTATTGTTTGTTATTGCGCTTGAAATTTGCGAGGTTGAATTTGGACAGGATTTAAATTTAATTATATTAGTTTTGTTACAATTTATGCTAATTTATTGACTGAGAACCAGTCACATATTTTGAGGAGAATTTCTTCTGTTGAAGATTGGAATGTGTTGGAGTTATTGGCTGTAATTACTTTACTTGTGTCATCTGCAAATAATATGGGATGATCTACATCTTTTATTAGAGGGGCAAGATCATTTATGAACACTAGAAATAGTAGGGGAACTAATATTGATCCTTGAGGAATTCCATTATTAATAGTTCCCCATGTCGAGGTAGATTCCATAGTTGTATTGATTTCGACTTTCTGTTTCCTATCTATGAGATATGAGTGAAACCATTGGTGTGCAACGCCTTTAATTCCATAATAATCTAATTTGTCTAGCAGCATTTTATCATATATACAGTCAAATGCTTTGGATAAATCACAGAAAATCTCTCAATCCTTTAAATTTCTCTCTTCCACTCCAAATATCTTACTTTAAGAAATGTATAATGTTTAAATATTTTATTATTTTTTCTGTAACAAAGTTTCTAAACATATTTTTCCTGCTTTCACGTATATGAAAGCTACAAATTTTTATTCTAAATATTATAATATATGCCAATAAAATTTAAAGTACAGAAATGGCATTAATTTGATAGGCAATTAACAGAGACAGAATATCCATGCACTATGAAATCATAAAATATTCATGCACTCGAGCACTATGAAATGCTCAAACATGCATAATGAATAAAATAAAACATAAAAATATGATCTATCATCAATATTGTTCATATTCTAAAATGAGATTTGTTTTACCTATAGCCATAAATGGAAACTGAACATATTTCATATCGCTACTTTTCAGACAAAATAAAAAAATCTAGGAAATTCAGTATATTCTGTCCAAATAAATAAATGAATATAATTAAGATACTGTAAGAATGCCTAAGGGGATCGTAGGTCAAAATGGCCTAAAACCACAATGAAATTTTGTCTCATTTAATAGTACATAGTTTCAATAACCTTGTCCCAAAATTTAAGGAACAAATTCGGCCCTAATTACGTATGTGGACAATTTTTGGGCATGTAAGGTGCATAAGGTACTGAGAATATGTTTAACTTTATCCATATTTTCCCGCAACTTATATTTTTCTTCAACGTGCCTGAAAACTCCGACACAAGATAATCGGCTTAAAATCCCTCCTCGAGAACGTGCGCTCCGGATTTTTCCCTATTCTGTAATGGGGATAACTAAAACAGAACTATTTGATATAGCGTTCGCCTGAGACAAGTTTCATTCAGGTAAATACTGTCGGCATTCTACTATTAAATTGAACGCG
Source organism: Periplaneta americana (assembly GCF_040183065.1). Taxonomy (NCBI): domain Eukaryota; kingdom Metazoa; phylum Arthropoda; class Insecta; order Blattodea; family Blattidae; genus Periplaneta; species Periplaneta americana. Next base: position 142,613,784 of record NC_091127.1, read on the forward strand.
ACTTCGAAGAAAATAGTGTGTAGATTTTTCTCCTGGCTCGAGGTAAGAAGGTTTTGTATTGTATAGTATGGACAGATTAAAGAAACTCGAGGCTAGACATTAGTATACAGCTGACTTCCATTCAGTGCATTTGAATTTAGTTCGTGGTAAGCAGTACGCATTACAACAGAAAATTTTCATTTATATGGGCATTATGAAGAAATCGCTAATTAAATAGCGTTCTAACCGAAGAAAAATTTCGTGACATAAGCTACAGGCTATAAAATTGTTAAGAAAGCTCAATAGTCAACAGGCAGATGTATCCAAAACATCAGCTTGGAAAGCGACGAAAGTGTTAAAATTGAAGCCTTGTATGGCAATGCTCATTCATAAATTGAATAAAAGAGTCTGTGCAGTTCTGGTTTAGTTCTGATAGACATAAATTCAGCGTGTGTCTATAAATCTTTTTAAAATACGTAATAATATGTACTAGGGCTATTTTTAAAGTAAGTACCGTTTTTTAATAAAATATTAACTACGAAACATTTTGGAAATATCTTGAGATGGAGGGAGATGTAGTATTCTGTCGGCACCATGTCTAGACTTCTGTAATCTATTTATTTAAAAAACTGATGAACATTGTTAGTTTTGAATATGTTCGAAATGCATATTTTACTTTTTTCAAAGTGTATGGTCTTATGGACTTATTTTGTGGAAATTCTAGTGATATTACAGGCATTTTATTAATTCAAAAGAAAGTTATTAGAATACTGACAGTTTCAACTAGTAGAACACACTGTAGACCTCTGTTCATACAGACAGGTATTCAGACTTATCATAAATCTGTACATATATGATGTTCTAGTGTTTATGAAAGAACATTTGCAGGGTTTTAACATGAGAAGTGAGATACACAATCATACAACGAGGAATAGGCAATTATTAGATTATCCGCTTTGTAGACTTAGTGTGACAAAAAATATTATAAGTTGATTGGAATCAAATTGTTTAATAACAACCCTATAAACATTCATCTCCTTCCTGTTGAAAGTTATAAAACAAAATTGTACAGTTGGTTAATTAAAATCCCACTTTACTCAATGAATGAATTCTTTGAAATTGACATACATTTTTAAATAATGCAGTTTCAAATGTTGTGGTTGTTGTTTCAAAATGTTTTTTTTAGTAGTGAGATTTTGAATGAATCAATTAATATTTAAATTTCAATGTAATAATGAACAGAGCAAATTGCACTACCTTATGTTGCATTTTTAAAGTTTATTATTAACCTCTGTTGTAGTATTCTTAATTGGTTATTAAACATATCACAATTAGTACTTGATACTGTCTTTTATCTAGCAAATATAGCACTTTTAACTTTATTTTATATAATTTGATAAATATGTACATTGTTTTAATAATTAAATTTTATGTTTTGTATATCTATGAAACGTATTGCAGTAAGATTGTAAAGGCCCATTCATATGAAAATTAAACATAACCGTAACATAAACACAGAAGTTTGCGCCCAGACTACCAAATGGGATCATTCACAATGATTCACATAAGCATTGACATAAACATTACCGTAAGACGTTAACATGAAAGTCTGCAAACTCCAAACTTTCATGCTTATGCTTACGTGATTTGCAAACAGTACACAATTGTGAAGTATACCACAGAATATGAGGAAATGGCGTCGTTGTTATGTTTCCATGGTTACCAAGTTTCCTTCCGGTTATGTTTCTGCTGCCATCGTGAATGCTCTTGATTTTTACCGTAACGTTTAAATTTTTAAGTTAACGCTTACGTTATGTTTAATTTTCATTGTGAATGAGCCTTAACACTGACAATGTCTATAGTGAAGTTTTTCATTCAATAAGAATAACGATTATTATTATTATTATTATTATTATTATTATTATTATTATTATTATTATTATTATTATTATTATTACGAAATGGAAATATAAAAATTGGAAATTTATATTTTGAAGAGGTGGAAAAATTCAAATACCTGGGAGCAACAGTAACAAATATAAATGATACTCGGGAGGAAATTAAACCCAGAATAAATATGGGAAATGCCTATTATTATTCGGTTGAGAAGCTTTTATCGTTCAGTCTGCTGTCAAAAAATCTGAAAGTTAGAATTTATAAAACAGTTATATTACCGGTTGTTCTTTATGGTTGTGAAACTTGGACTCTCACTTTGTTACAGTAACTCCTGATGCTAATAAAATAGCTGTATTTAATAGTGGAATCTCATTATTTAAAATTGCCAACAATGCCCTAATTGATTTACCAACACCATCTAATATCAGAACAGAGAGAGGAACAGAGATTAAGGGTGTTTGAGAATAAGGTTCTTAGGAAAATATTTGGGGCTAAGAGGGATGAAGTTACAGGAGAATGGAGAAAGTTACACAACACAGAACTGCACGCATTGTATTCTTCACCTGACATAATTAGGAACATTAAATCCAGACGTTTGAGATGGGTAGGGCATGTAGCACGTGTGGGCGAATCCAGAAATGCATATAGAGTGTTAGTTGAGAGGCCGGAGGGAAAAAGACCTTTGGGGAGGCCGAGACGTAGATGGGAAGATAATATTAAAATGAATTTGAGAGAGGTGGGATATGATGATAGAGACTGGATTAATCTTGCTCAGGATAGGGACCAGTGGTGGGCTTATGTGAGGGCGGCGATGAACCTCCGGGTTCCTTAAAAGCCATTACGTAAGTATTATTATTATTATTATTATTATTATTATTATTATTATTATTATTACTGTATAAGGGCGATCCACTTGCTGCCATCCGAAAGATTCGACTAGAGCTTGCGTTCGAGTAGCAGTACGACGCCTCGCGTTGTCGTGAAGGAAAAGAACGCCGGCAGACAGCGAACCTGGCGACTGTTTTATGTGAGGAGAATGATGGTCACTTAGGACACACAGTTAGTGTAAAGTGGATGTATTTCTGAATTATGACCAGAAGTACGTAAATATTGTGTATATTTGAGGTATTTATAGGGGGCAACGGAACTTTGTGCCCACCCTATACAATGACGACGACAACCACCATTACTATGAGATTTTGCTTTCTTTTTTTTTTAGGTAGGGTGTTTAGAATCTCTCATTATATAAACGTGACGCGTTATTATAAAGAGAAGTAGCTGTAAAAATTAGCTAACTAATTACGAAATACACTGAAGTAGCTATATTTAACATGAATGAGACATAAAGTACAGGACTAGCTATTTATTAGCATATTGTAATTTGAGGAGAGAGGATTTACACTCAAGAGGAAGTCGTTATGTAGAGGTAGCGTTTTCACAAACACTGCGCTCCACAGCTTTTCAAGATTTTACGACAGTTTTTAAATGAATACTTCACGTGACATGTCAAGTTCGCTTCCACTTCTTTTGTTCCACTTAAGTAAACAAAATGACGCCGTTGCAAGAACAAACATGAATACACTTTATTGCTATTGTCAGTGTTACCCAATCTTTGCATTTATTTGTTAATCAACAAGAGGTGTGATTATATTGAGACACGGAATGGCTAGTTTATTGCAAAAAATGAGCGGCAATTTGTGAAATTTATTTATTTATTTATTTATTTATTTATTTATTTATTTATTTATTTATTTATTTATTTATTTATTTATTTATTTATTTATTTATTTATTTATTTATTTATTTATTTATTTCTTGTATAACAACGAAGAGAACGTTTGTTTTGTTCATAATGCAGCAGTATTTTAATTAGAAAATTCACAGATAACGAATTAATCGATTGAAGAAACATTGGAAACATTGATTGTCGAGTCACGTACAGAAGGTCTGAAAATCTGGCATCGCTGTCGAGACGGCAGACGGTTTGCGTAGTACTCGCAACTGATTAGCTGTTATGATGTTTATATTGTATTAGTGTGCAGTTGGACGTACAGCGCATTTTAAACAGTATTCGTAAAATTCGCGATCGAAACGTCGGCATAAAAGTATTATTTCTTCAAAAACCTCGCAAGAACGAGCAAAATGATATTAGACTTTTTTGTTCGTTATATTTTAAGGAATCACATCCTACAATTATTGTACTACCTTATGTTCCACCCTGTATATTGATGAAGTAATGACACACACATTCAAGTTACTGGATTTAATGAAAAATATGTAAGTTCAATCATAAGACTTATCTCTTTGCAAATATTTATTTGCTAGGAAGGTATAAAATATATAAACGTTTTCGCCTTATTGGGCATCATCAGATATAACAAAATACGTGATCTCGAACTTGAATAAATTGACAAATGAACAATATAATATGCATGGCAAATGGATCTTCATGAGTTTTATGTATGGAGTTATAAGTAAAGTTTATTAGAATTTATTTCAATACAGTGTGAGCTTGAAGGAATCGAAAAATAGTTGCGTATACATATAACTCATGTTACAAGTAGCTATATATACATGGTAAATGATAAGTAGTTAAATTATGCAGGTAACAGCGATGTTAAAACTTCCAGATCACGTATTTTATTATATCTGATGATGCCCAATAAGGCGAAAATGTTTATATATTTTATACCTTCATAGCAAATAAATATTTGCAAAGAGATAAGTCTTATGATTGAACTTACATATTTTTCATTATATTACTAGACTTATCTGAACACAAAAATGAATTGCAAATTACTGGATTTACTAATGCGATGTATCCTAATGACTTGAAACTACTTGAAAGTAAAACATATTATGGAAAAGTTCCAATAAATAAGAAGAAAGTTGAAGATGTCAGCAAAGTTATGCAGTATGTACTTCTTCAATTTTATGAAGAAATTATCCAGTGACCGATAGAAGAAAAAAACAATGAAGGTGACTGAAAATTTCAGAGGAAGTGTTTAATGAAGAAACGTAAAAGCTTTTATGGTTTTAAATTGCTTTATTTCAGAAATAAGAGATATTGTCTTAGCAAAATAATGATCTTAATAACTAAATTCTTAAGTATTTGTTAGCCGATAATAGTTAAAACACATTTATGAATATATTTATTATTAAAAGGGCACAAGTCCATCATCATCAATATTCTTTTTTTTTTTACAGTTAAGTTTTAGTGATGTTACTATTAGTTTATGTATGTAAATGTAACTTTACATCTTTGTCTTCAAATAAAAAATATATGATTACACTAGAAAGTGTCATTAGCAAAATAAACAGTTTTTTGCTTCTCCTGTAAAATTGACAAAAGTGGACATGTGGCCTTTAAAAACTAATCGGTTTAATTGAAAGTGCGCTGTCCTGCCGTGTATATGCAATTAATTTCTTTTTGTGACTTCGTCTGCATTCAGCTGGACTCTCTTTGTAGGGGTCCCAGTTCCAATCTCGCATGCACAGGAATTAAAGTGGTTTCGCCAAGCTACAATCACTAAACAGTTCGATTAGTGATAGGTGTGGTAGGTGAAATCTACAGGACGGAAAGGCAGATGGACTCTATACAGTCTGCATTACCATGATTTCGACGAAATTATATTTGTTTCATTTTCCTTCCTTACTTTCCTTCACTTCACTCTTTATTCACTCATTATGTTTTATTTTATTATCATTTGTTTTCTTTTTACTTGTTTCATCTCATTCCTTTATTTCTCCCTTTTTCACTACATTTTTATTTTCCTTCTCTATTAGGCTTACTCTTATGCCATCCGTTTTCTTATCTCGTTCTTTGTCCCTTAATTTCTTTTGTATTCTTTGCAATTCCCTTCATGTGGCAGTCTGTTTTATAATATCGTCTCTGGTATACTTTCATAAAGCACTGACTTGATGCATATACTGAAACACGGTAAAGAAAATTAGACCATCCGGTTTTTAACTAAAAAATCTGACGTGCTAGATAAAACTGATTTCATATTCGGAATCAGAGCATCCACTTGAGTAACAGCCGACATAATTTATCTCAGTAACAGACAAAAAATTTTTGTTTACAAGTGTATTATAAAAGTTAGGAAAGTCCAGGATAACAGAGTTTGGAATTGAACGGGATACATCAGCTGCTTGTCTATGCGGATGACGTGAATATGTTAGGAGAAAATCCACAAACGATTAGAGAAAACACGGGAATTTTACTGGAAGCAAGTAAAGAGATAGATTTGGAAGTAAATCCCGAAAAGACAAAGGATATGATTATGTCTCGTGATCAGAATATTGTACGAAATGGAAATATAAAAATTGGAGATTTATCTTTTGAAGAGGTGAAGAAGTTCAAATATCTTGGAGCAACAGTAACAAATATAAATGATACTCGGGAGGAAATTAAACACAGAATAAATATGGGAAATGCCTGTTATTATTCGGTTGAGAAGCTTTTATCATCCAGTCTGCTGTCAAAAAATCTTAGTTAGAATTTATAAAACAGTTATATTACCGGTTGTTCTTTATGGTTGTGAAACTTGGACTCCCACTTTGAGAGAGGAACATAGGTTAAGGGCTTTTAAGAATAAGGTGCTTAGGAAAATATTTGGGGCTAAGAGGGATGACGTTACAGGAGAATGGAGAAAGTTACGCAACACAGAACTGCACGCATTGTATTCTTCACCTGACATAATTAGGAACATTAAATCCAGACGTTTGAGATGGGCAGGGCATGTAGCACGTATGGGCGAATCCAGAAATGCATATAAGTTAGAGCGTTAGTTGAGAGGCCGGAGGGAAAAAGACCTTTAGGGAGGCCGAGACGTAGATGGGAAGATAATATTAAAACGGATTTGAGGGAGGTGGGATATGATGATAGAGAATGGATTAATCTTGCTCAGGATTGGGACCAATGGCAGGCTTATGTGAATGCGGCAATGAACCTTCGGGTTCCTTAAAAGCCAGTAAGTAAGTAAGCGTAATATAAAAAAAATCGTTTGCTTAAAATAGGCGCTTCTTGAATTGTAAACACAGTTACGAACTACAACCCTAAGAGCAGTGGCGTAACTACAGTACACCTGGCCATATTAATAGAATCACCTACAGTTTCGCAAAATACTTTATTTTAGTCCTCTGATTGTGGTTCTGGCTGATATGTACATCTATTATCAGGCAGTACAGCTCACTTGATATGTGTCAGAGGAAGAACAACTGTTTGTATGCATCTAAAGTCTTATTAGTGTAGTACGTAATTAGTCAACGATGTATGCAATGGAGAGGGGAAGGAACTGGCCACCCTATGAATTATCGCTTGGCTTAGTTGCCTCATGAGTGATGTCTTATGGTGTTACTTGTAAGGTTCAGACCTGTCTTCGGACAATTCACTAAACAACATTAACAGAAAGATTAACTAGATAGTACCCGTTACCTTTTGGGTTCTTGGACATTTGTCAGTCCATTCACACTATACAGCGTATTCCGAATCTCAGCGCTGAGCAATCCGATGGCATCACGGTGTTCCGAATTCCAACGATGACGTCACTGACGCTTCACCGGTGTCGCACCGGTTCCATCAGCTTACAGAGGTGGTGGCAAAGTCCATCACTGAATGTAATTGGTTCTCGCAAAGGGCGGGAATAGCAAACAAATGGCGTTGTGCATTGTTGTGTCATGGCGGTGTGTTCTGCTTTGGTTCTGCTGTATTGTTTGTAATGAGCACAACGTAAAAAAAAATATGTTAATGGCTTATGAGCGAACATTTCAACGGACCAGTTATTACTACTGATTCAAGAAATAAATTGTTTATGCTCTCTTTTCATTGAGTCGACCTGGTTGGCAAGTTGGTATAGCGCTGGCCTTCTATGCCCAAGGTTGCGGGTTCGATCCCGGGCCAGGTCGATGGCATTTAAGTGTGCTTAAATGCGACAGGCTCATGTCAGTAGATTTACTGGCATGTAAAAGAACTCCTGCGGAACAAAATTCCGGCACATCCGGCGACGCTGATATAACCTCTGCAGTTGCGAGCGTCGTTAAATAAAACATAACATACATAACATTCTTTTCATTGAACGAGATGGCAGTACGGAAATTTCGCAAAATGTTGCTAGCGTAGCACGACAACTTGTACAGCCGCCATGTTAGCCGTTGAATCTTCCAGCAGTTTTGTTCCTATTTCGCTGCAGCGTGACGTCATTGATATGAGATTCGGAATACGCTGATAGTTACTCCCCTGCCTTAGAGATAAAGCGGCCGTGAAACGACCGGGCTGGTTGAAACAAGTTACCTGGTTGAGGTTTTTTTCTGGAATTTCCCCTCAACCATTTAAGAGCAAAATGCTGTGTAACTATCGGCGCTGGACCGTGGACTCATACCGCTGGCTTTATCACCTTCATACCACTCTGACGCTAGATAACCATAACAGTTGATAAAGCGTCGTTAAGTAATAGTACATTATGCAACGAGCCTATAATGACAGTAATTAAGACGCGAGGATGTTTATGAAACGAGCGCAAGCGAGTTTCATAATTTTCATACGAGCGTCTTAATTACCATTATAGGCAAGTTCCATACGACTTTTTATGCTCGACCATATTTCTAACTTGAAATTATTCATAACTATTCATGTTATTCTTATGTGAATGGGAAGGGAACTGACCTTGTGCAATCTTGTAATTTGTGAGATGTGCGCAGACGCGAAAGTATTGATTTTTTTCAACGAAAGGAATTTCGACGACCTTGATATGTCCACACCTGTGGAGTAACTGTCAGCGCGTCTGGCTGCGAAACCAGGTGGCCCGGGTTCGAATCCCGGTCGGGGCAAGTTACCTGGTTGAAGTTTTTTCCATGGTTTTCCATCAACCCAATACGAGCAAATGCTGGGTAACTTTCGGTGTTGGACCTCGGACTCATTTCACCGGCATTATCACCTTCATATCATTCAGACGCTAAATAACCTATATGTTGATACAGCGTCGTAAAATAACCCAATAAAATAAAAAATAAAACCTTGGTATAATCTCGTTAAACTTGATATATCCTTGAAATTGAATTCGACATTGAAAACGAGATGACAAATTGAATCCATTTGAATATTATTTACAATTAACGCTAATTATTATAGTAACAGAACATAACCTCTTGCGACAGTATTGGATTTCCAGCCTGCGTGACGTTTTACTAGTTATCTTTCGATTGCATATCCGAGAATAATCGAAAACCTGAACTATAATGAGTAGGTGTACTTTAATGACATGCATTAAAGAACTGCTACCAGGTGTATAATTACTACATTTCGGCATGGTCGAGCATAAACCAATTAAAAATATTGTACAGTGGCGCAATGAACGAAGAAATAAGAGGCTGTAACAGAGAACTGGATTTAACTGGAGAAGCTGGAGTTTCAGCAGGATGTAATGGCTGATCAGATTATAGTTCTATAGATTATTACTTCGCGATGTTTTATTGTTCTCTGTTTCGAGCACTGATCCTCGTGTGCATTGATTAATTCATCACTCCATGTCACCGTGTGCCGCCTCCTTTTCCTGCGCCGCCTCTCGGCTCCGTGTCGTCGGTCTCAGTTTCAAGTTCTTAATATCACTCGCTCCCGCATCTGTTTGCCCTCCTCTCTTCATTGTTTCCGCATTTTTCCGCATTCTTGTTTAAAGTCCCCCCCTCCTCCTCCACCACCCCGCAAGTGAAACTGATTGTCGGCTCTCTCAGGATGAAAGCCACATAATGGAGGCAACCGAGGGCCCTCATTTTTTATTCCCGAGGCCATTGTGCCGGGTTTTATGGACTGAATGCTTGTCAGCGAAGCAGGGCTGATGGCCCTTCAGCGGAGTTTGAGCGATTTCTGTCTATTCCCGAGGTCGTACTTGGGTTTGACTGTGCGTTCTTATTGATCAGGTAAACAACATTCAAACATACTCATTACGTGAATTAGAGACAAAATATTTCGATAAAGTAAGGGAATCGATTTCAACATTTCTACAGAAAGAAGTATCTCAGATATCAAAGACGCAGTCATTAAATGGTACACCTCTGCATTACATAATATACAGAGTGTTAAAAAAGTATCTAATATTTTAGGAGGTGATAGTATGTATCAAAACAAGAAAACAATGTCTAATTAATAAAGATAAAACAATAGCTATGAGTCCGTATAGGCCAGTTTCTATCTGATGCTTTTCCAATTCACTGCGGGCTAAAGTGGGGAGATGCACTATCACCTTTACTTTTTAACTTCGCTCTAGAATATGCCATTAGGAAAGTTCAGGATAACACAGAGGGTTTGGAATTGAACGGGTTACATCAGCTTCCTGTCTATGCGGATGACGTGAATATGTTAGGAGAAAATCCACAAACGATTAGGGAAAACGCGGAAAATCTAGTTGAAGCAAGTAAAGCGATAGGGTTGGAAGTAAATCCCGAAAAGACTAAGTATCTGATTATGTCTCGTGACCAGAATATTGTACGAAATGGAACTACAAAAATTGGAGATTTATCCTTCGAAGAGGTGGAAAAATTCAAATATCTTGGAGCAACAGTAACAAATATAAATGACACTCGGGAGGAAATTAAACGCAGAATAAATATGGGAAATGCGTGTTATTATTCGGTTGAGAAGCTCTTATCATCCAGTCTGCTGTCCAAAAATCTGAAAGTTAGAATTTATAAAACAGTTATATTACCGGTTCTTCTGTATGGTTGTGAAACTTGGACTCTCACTCTGAGAGAGGAACATAGGTTCAGGGTGTTTGAGAATAAGGTGCTAAGGAAAATATTTGGGGCTAAGCGGGATGAAGTTAAAGGAGAATGGAGAAAGTTACGCAACACAGAACTGCACGCATTGTATTCTTCACCTGACATAATTAGGAACATTAAATCCAGACGTTTGAGATGGGCAGGGCATGTAGCACGTATGGGCGAATCCAGAAATGCATATAGAGTGTTAGTTGGGAGACCGGAGGGAAAAAGACCTTTAGGGAGGCCGAGACGTAGATGGGAGGATAATATTAAAATGGATTTGAGGGAGGTGGGGTATGATGATAGAGACTGGATTAATCTTGCACAGGATAGGGACCGCTGGCGGGCTTATATGAGGGCGGCAATGAACCTTCGGGTTCCTTAAAAGCCATTTGTAAGTAAGTAAACAACATTCATATATACTCATTACGTGAATTGGAGACAAAATATTTCGATAAAGTAAGAGAATCTATTGCAACATTTCTACAGAAAGAAGTATCTCAGATATAAAAGACGGTGTCATTAAATGGTACACCTCTGCATTACATAATATACAGAGTGTTAAAAAATTATCCAATATTTTAGGAGGTGATAGTATGCATCAAAACATGAAAACAATGTCTAATAAACATGGGTTCTACAACATACAGTATACTTTCTGAGATCTGAACACTTGTTCATAGGAGGTGCTCAATGTGACGTCCATTTATGGCAATGCATTTCTCTGCTCTACAATACAGCAGAATACCAGATAATCATACCGTAGTTGACACCACTGGCATGGAATAATGATACGTCGTAAGGAATACTGAAAACAAAAGTCTGGTTGCGGATATGAGCGGGGTTCAGCAGAGATGGTGTTGTGAATTTTCGTAATCAGCATGTGTAGGCTGATGAAAATCCCCATGCAGTTGAAGAAACAAGGCATCAGCACCGATTCTCAATCAACGTATGGGTAGGCTTTCTTGGTGATACATTAATAGGGCCATACGTGCTACCACAGAGATTAACTTTCATATTAACGTATTAATAACAAATTTCAAAGAGTACGTTATTCCTTACGCCAAAGGGCAGAGGAATGCATTACCATGAATGAAATTGACATTGAGCACCTCTTATGAACAATTTATTGTTCAGATCTCAGAAAGTATATGTTGTAGACCCATGTTTTTGAGATATTTTCTTGTTTTGATGCATACTAACACCTCTTAAAATATTGGGTCCTTTTTAACACTCTGTATACAGCTATTAAAATAACTACATGAAATTAAAATTTATAAAATTATCCACAACTATATTCTTATACTTTACTTTAAAAAGTCACGAAATTGTCGCTTTTAACCTGCGCTCACATCTGTAGAAACCCACAACGTGTAATAAAAACGAAGAGTGATTGAGTTTGGAATCTAGAGGGTTTAATTATTTTGTCTAGTACCACAATTATATATACTGCGTGGATGGTAACCTCTGGACCAAAATGAAACTGGTAAATAGATCATGAGAAGGGATTTGAAACATCTAAATAAGTTATTTTCACTCAAATTCACCGTTTTACAGGAAATCGTTATGTTCCTGTGAAGCATTTGGCAACATCACGGCTGCTGCAATAACTCTAAGGAAGCGCGGCCTGTACTCCTTACCTTCCCCTCCCCCTCCGCTGTACTCAGTCGGTAAACGCGACGTGCGCTGAGTTGCAAGATTTATTTAAAGGATTTTTGCTATTATTCACTTTAAATTCATGGCTAAACGGTTTAATTTGCAAAAAAGGATTCAAATTACTTGCTTATCTGCTTGTATATTAATCATCCCTTTCTCTCGTGCCATTACCGCAATAGAGCGCTGCAAACATTTGGCAAAGACTATTTTTCCCCCTGCTTAACGGTACTTCATCGAAGGGAAAGTGTAGTAAAAGTTTTGTTATATTTAACATGTAGAATCCCCTCTAAAATTTTGTTGCAGAGGTTACCTTCCATCTGTATACAGTATATTTATATTAATGTGAACAATATACCCAAAAAGATATTTGTCTATGCTATACTTTCTTATGCAAGAAGAAAAAATTAGAAAACCTATAACTGCTATTATATAAACTTCCGCTTCATGCAGTTTCACATAACAACTTGCATTAATAACCCCAGGTTTCATGTAGCCTACTTCCCAAGTGGATTTACTTGTTGAAAGTAAATCGTCGCTTTGGGCATTTCGATCCAAGGACTTGAAATAATTTAATATTTTAGTGTGTGGATGTTAAAATATTGTGTGTATGCTTCCCAAATGAATTAACATATAGTTATTAATTCTAAGAAAAATTCATCCAGTAATATGATATGACATTTATCTGTCAGTCTACTTTACAATGCTTAGTTATGTGTACCTTTACATTTCCACTTTTCGATCCACTATCATCTGTGGAGTAACGGTTAGCGCGTCTGGCCGCGAAACAAGGTGGCCCGGGTTCGAATCCCGGTCGGGGCAAGTTACCTGGTTGAGGTTTTCTCCGAGGTTTTCCCTCAACCCAATACGATCAAATGCTGGGTAACTTTCGGTGCTGGGCCCCAGACATATTTCACTGGCATTATCACCTTCATTTCATTCAGACGCTAAATAACCTAGATGTTGATACAGCGTCGTAAGTAACCCAATAACCCAACCCAACTCGATCCACTATCACTTTAATATATACCAAAATACCATCCTTGTTCAAAAATTATTAACACTCTATCCCTTTTCTTTACCATCATCTTGTCTTAATTCTTATCATCTATTTGTACCCCATTGTTTTGTGTTAATATATCAGTTTACTAAGTATTTCCCGTTTAATTCTTATCCTTCAGTTTTAACTGCATTCCTTTTTATCCTTTTCTATTCTCTCTCATACCTATATTGTCTCCCATCTCCCGCTTTCCTATTTAAATATTGCATATTCCTTTCATTAATTATTTGTATCATTTTTACTCTCGATTCTCGAATACATCTACTCTTACTCTTTTTTTCCCCCAGCTGTTTTTTTCCTAAGTTATTATAAACTTTTCATTTTTTCTATTTTACAACACTTACATCACTTATTATTTCTCAGCTATTCTCTCCTCTATTTATTTACGTATTTAACCCTTTCTCTTGGTTCCTACTTCATAATTCCCTCTTTTATTGTTTCTTTCTTTATGCTTGCATCTACATTTATATTACACCTGATTCTACTTCCTACCCCACAACACTGATTCACATTAATTATCCAATTCACTGATTTCTCTCTCTTTCACTTCTAATTTGATTTTAATATTCATTCACATTAATGTATTGCTTCTATGTCTATCTTACTGCAATCTTTACATTTTCTTCTCTATTATTCTATAACTTTTGCCATCCCTGTTTTCCTTGCACTCACTTTTTAGCACCCTTCTTCCTCGCTAATTCCACCTCCCTTGCTATTCTGTCTTCCATCTTGCCGCTCTCTTTTAATACCCTCTCAAAAGCCCTATCTATTCTGTCCTCACAATCACTAAGATCCACATAAATTAAATCTCAACTTTTTTCAACCCTGATTTCTTCACTTCCTCTTCCTTTTTTCTCTCATAAATTTTGTTCTCACTCCCGTTCTATTTCTGGTAGCTGCTTCGTTCCTTTGTTCGCTCTTACAATGTTTTCTACTTTATTTCTTCCGTTTGTCTTGTCTATGCTCCTGACCTCGGACACCTCCAGCTGTTCTCTTAATCCTTCAACAGTATCTGTTATCCGATTTCCGCTTTGGCAAAATTTATCAAGTAATTTAAAAGAAAATTATATACTAGGCTACACAGAATGACAGCAAATAGAAACATTGCACGCCAAAAAGAGTTTTTGCAGTATTTCAGTAATGGTGAAGCAGAAAAGATTTATTTTTCTTTCAATTCTTGAAAGCAATTTTGTTAATACGCGTAACAGGCTTGAAGTGGTATAACACTGCAGATTGAAGGGGCAATAGAATACACTAAAATATAAAAAAAAAACATACGTTCTTTGTAATTAAGTGTATAGTTAATTAGACAATTAGGTTGAAACTCACGGTAGTTTGGCAACAGCGCATCGCCGGTTTATCTGCGAATACTCGTACACACGCACTCGGTCTGAATTGCAGCGTTCCGTCCCTTACACTGCAGTAGCATTGCCAGATTTCCTAATGGCAGGAAATAACTATACTTGTTAATCTTTTCACTTAATTTATGAGAAAACCGTTCACTTTATTTAAGATCTACAAAGAGATGAATCATTATTAATCAGTTTATTTAATGATAAAATGAAAATAAATGCAAACAAGGCGAAGACATAGTTATCGGAAGAAAACTAAACAAGATAAACTTGTGAATTCGAAATGAGGGAGTGAACAAATAGACAGTTTCAAATACTTGTTGTGTACTATATGTAGAAACATGAGCTGCTGGCAGGTAGTCAAAAGGAGAATAGAAATATCAAAAGAAGTTTTTAATAGGAAAAGGATCATCCTCTGCGAATCGCTAGAAAAACTGGGAGTGATGTGATATGTGTGAACTGTGGCATTGTATGGGACAGAATAATGGACATTACGACGAAGTGAAGAGAAATTAACTAGAAGTTTTGAAATGTGGATGAGAAGAACGGAGTGTGTGTTAATGGACAAACTCAGTAACAAACGAAGCTGTTCTAGAAAGAGTGAATGAAGAAAGAATAATGCTGAAACTGATCAGGAAGAGAAAAAAAATTGCGGGTCAC
This sequence comes from Periplaneta americana, assembly GCF_040183065.1. Classification (NCBI taxonomy): domain Eukaryota; kingdom Metazoa; phylum Arthropoda; class Insecta; order Blattodea; family Blattidae; genus Periplaneta; species Periplaneta americana. The sequence continues at coordinate 142,629,138 of NC_091127.1, forward strand.
TGGCTACTGAAGGATGCACTGGAAGGAATAGTGAACGGGAGAAAATTTCGGGACAGAAGAAGATATCAAAATGATAGACAACATTAAGATATATACGAGTATAATATGGATCGTATGCGGAGTCTAAGAGTAAGACGGAAAATAGGAAAGATTGGAGAATGCTGGGTTTGGAGTGAAGGACCTGTTCTTGGGAAGAATAGCTACAATGAATGAATGGATGGAGGATTGAAGGAATTGATGAATGAACGAATAAACTGAATGGATGGATGAATGAATGGATGGATGGATAGATGGATGAACGAATGAATGAATAAATGAATGAATGAATTAATGAATGAATGAATGGAGGATTGAAGGAATTGATGAATGAACGAATAAACTGAATGAATGGATGGATGAATGAATGGATGGATGAATGAATGAATGAATGAATGAATGAATGAATGAATGAATAAATAAATGGAGGATTGAAGGAATTGATGAATTAACGAATAAACGACGAAACGAATGAAAGAATTAATTTAATTAATTCAGTGAGTGAATGACTGAATTAATACCTGCTTGCTTGCTTACTCACTCACTCACTCACTCACTCACTTACTTACTTAATTACTTACTTACGGCTTTTAAGGAACCCGGAGGTTCATTGCCGTCCTCTCATACGCCTAGGTCTCTATCCTGAGCAAGATTAATCCAGTCTCTGTCGTCATATCCCACCTCCCTCAAATCCATTTTAATATTATCCTCCCATTTACGTCTCGATCTCCCCAAACGTCTTTTTCCCTCCGGCCTCCCCACTAACACTCTATATGTATTTCTGGATTCCCCATACGTGCTACATGCCCTGCTCATCTCAAACTTCTGGATTTAATGTTCCTAATTGTCAGGTTAAGAATAAGAGACTGAATAAACAAATAAATTAATTAATATTGGAAAGAGTGAATGAATGATTGAACGAGTAAACGAGGGAACGGACGAACGAATGAATTAATTAATTTATTAATGGAGTGAGTGAATGAATGAATGAATTAATTAATTATTGGAATGAATTAATGAACGAGTAAACGAGGGAACAGACGAACGAATTAATTTATTTATTTATTAATGGAGTGAGTGAGTGAATGAATGAATTAGTGAATTATTGGAATGAATTAATGAACGAGTAAACGAGGGATCAGACGAACGAATGAATTAATTTATTTATTAATGGAGTGAGTGAATGAATGAATTAATTAATTATTTGAATGAATTAATGAACGAGTAAACGAGGGAACAGACGAACGAATGAATTAATTTATTTATTAATGGAGTGAGTGAATGAATGAATGAGTGAATTATTGGAATGAATTAATGAACGAGTAAACGAGGGAACGGACGAACGAATGAATTAATTAATTTATTAATGGAGTGAGTGAATGAATGAATTAATTATTTGGAGTGAATTAATGAACGAGTAAACGAGGGATCAGACGAACGAATGAATTAATTTATTTATTAATGGAGTGAGTGAATGAATGAATGAATTAATTAATTATTGGAATGAATTAATGAACGAGTAAACGAGGGAACAGACGAACGAATGAATTAATTTATTTATTAATGGAGTGAGTGAATGAATGAATTAATTAATTATTGGAATGAATTAATGAACGAGTAAACGAGGGAACAGACGAACGAATGAATTAATTTATTTATTAATGGAGTGAATGAATGAATGAATGAATTAATTAATTATTGGAATGAATTAATGAACGAGTAAACGAGGGAACAGACCAACGAATTAATTAATTAATGGAGTAAATTAATTAATTAATTAGTCTAATTGTTGTAGTGAATGAGTGAATAAATGAATTAATTAATTAATGGATTAATGAATGAATGAAAATAACAAATTCAGAATCGTATGAATAGTACTTATTGAGTAAAAGTATTAACCTCAAAATTTTTTTTTTTAGAAATATATTCATTTTGGACTTACAGTGTATTAGAAATACTCCTCTAACCAAGGAGTAGGTTGTTAAAATTTGTACAGTTATATGTCTTTTACTCTGTATAGCCTACTTATTAACTGATTAAAAATACGAATATATGCCATGGAGAACCTAACTTCATGCAGCTTTTGTCCATCACAAATGTTATTGCCATGATCGTAAACGTGGTCTCAGACGTGGAAAGTTGATCAACTGAAGCATACTAATCATTCTGTCAAAGTGCGATGAACTTTTATGTATTTACTAGAGCATTCGAATAATAAGGAAACACTTTTATTGTTATTAATTTCATTTAGAAAAAAATGTAGTCGTAACTTCAGGCTCATATACTTCAAATATGTCAACAATACGTTGTCAAATCCTTGGAAGACGATCTCTTTTTGACACCTTTCTTACAGAGCGCTTTAAAGCTCTAAGGATGTCAAGTCTTCCTTCAAAGCGGATGCCTCGCAGGAGTTCTTTGATTTTCGAATAAAAGTCATGATCACAAGGGCTCATGTTTGGATGTCTGTTCTGTTGACTCTGCTGGGTGTTCGAATACTTACCAATCCCATCCTACTTAACAGAATGCTCATGCAGCTATGCTACAACTGTAACACAATATGCTCTCCTCAAATTGCCTATGGTCGTTTACGACGCAATACTGGGCGCAAATGATGATCTAAGTAATTAGAATACTAAGCTACATTTACTCTTATACGAGGAGGTACAGTATGCACAGGACTTATGCCTTTGTAACCGTAGCACACAATAACAATTACATACGAAACATTGTGCATTACGCATCATCTTCGTTGGCGTGCTGATTTTGGGTGTTATAATTATAATAGTAATAATAATAATAATAATAATAATAATAATAATAATAATAATAATAATGATAGAGTAGTAGTAGTATTCTTCACCTGACATAATTAGGAACATTAAATCCAGACGTTTGAGATGGGCAGGGCTTGTAGCACGTATGGGCCAGAAATGCATATAGAGTGTTAGTTGGGAGGCCGGAGGGAAAAAGACTTTTAGGGAGGCCGAGACGTAGATGGGAAGATAATATTAAAATGGATTTGAGGGGAGTGGGATATGATGATAGAGAATGGATTAAGTCCACACCTGTGGATTCCCGGTCGATTCCCGGTCGGGGCAAGTTACCTGGTTGAGGTTTTTTCCGGGGTTTTCCCTCAACCCAATACGAGCAAATGCTGGGTAACTTTCGGTGCTGGACCCCGGACTCATTTCACTGGCATTATCACCTTCATCTCATTCTGACGCTAAATAACCTAAGATGTTGATAAAGCGTCGTAAAATAACCTACTTAAAAAAAGAAGAGAATGGATTAATCTTGCTCAGGATAGGGACCAATGGCGGGCTTATGTGAGGGCGACAATGAACCTCCGGGTTCCTTAAAAGCCAGTAAGTAAGTAGTAGTAGTAGTAGTAGTAGTAGTAGTAGTAGTAGTAGTAGTAGTAGTAGTAGTAGTAATAATAATAAATTATTTAGCAGGCAAAATATCACTCAACCAGCAAACAGTATATACACGGTGAATCAAGAGGAAAGGCAAAAAATTTAGGATGTGAATTCTGAAGTCATTCTGAGTCAAAAAGTTCATATGAATATAGGTCCGTTTTCAAACGATTACAGAGATATGGCTCTTTGATTTCACAAAAAATTCTGGGATTCCATTGTACTAACTCGCATTTAGAGACAGATAACGGACAAATTTAAAGTTTATATTCACGTATGCATACATACTAGACGTCGAGCTCTATGTTTTCGCACATTTTCGAAGGTACCTCCTTCTGCTTCAACGCACTGTTGCGCTCGGGCGTGAATAACGCTCATCGATCGGGAGAGTTGCACGTGGCTGTTCTTCATTCCGCATCCAAAATACGGTCGATTACCGCCTCTCTCGTTTCCTCCTTCCTTTGCTATACTAAGTCTTTCATCCAACCTCATAGACAGTAAGTACTCTTAGATATGGTACAATTCTGTTCGGAAAGTGTCTTTCGTATTCAGCGACGGTACGCAAGGTACTTCCATCGCACAAACCATAAACATACGCAATATCGGCGTATTCTGTAGTCGAAAATTTATAAGGCGTCTTGAAAAACAGAACTTAACACTTCCGATAACTGTACCTGTATAACTACTACACTGTAGGTAGCTGACTGAACTGCTGTGAATTGATAAGTGATAGTGTAGGCTATTTGTGTTATCTGCGGGTAATGTGTCATTACATCAGACAAGGGCAGGCGATTGGACATTTGTAATGCCCCAAAACCCGGTTTCTTTCTCTTATTTACATCGCTCACAATGCAGATTCCAATTTTACGTCATTCATTGCGATCAGTGACCTTGTCTCACGTTCTCACGTCAGCAGAATACGGTAACGTCTGATTCACATTGGGGCGAGACGTTTTACCAAAAAATGCATCTAGTTCCGCCATCGTTCGAACACGGACCTATGTTCATATGAACTTTTTCACTCAAAATGGCCTAAGTTAGCGTGTCCTAATTTTTTTACCTTTCCTCGTGAATCACTCTGTATATGAATAACGTTACAAAGTTTATAACACATTATTGAGTTCGATAAAAGTTGCATGTAGACATGAGTTATGAATTAAACCGTAAAATAGAATAAATTATGAATTAAACAAAGATATACAAAGTGTATAGCAAATTTTAACTATTATACAGAGTGTTAATATGTTGAAAATAATGCTACATAATAGGAAGTAATAAAATTACTGTGACAATATTTATGAATATTGTATCGTTATCACAATGAATGTCTAAAAACGAAATTAAAAAGGATATCCATTATTCTGTTTTTAAATGTATTGTTTTTCAATCCCTGATGCACAAATTCTAAACGTTTTTGATGCCAGTGAAAAATTCCAAAATGTTAATTTAAAAACCAAAAGCTGATTATGAATGCTGGATCCGTGTAATTTAAATTCATGTCTACTGAATGAATCTTGGGAAAATATACGGTATACTCGTACAGTACCTGTACCATTGATACTAATAGTAAATTTATGCATTTTTCACAACAGCAAAGTTGAAAAAATAATACTACCCATTTATGCCCAAGACTTTTTTTTGTTGAATGTTTTCATAATTTTTCCACCACCATATGAAACTGAAATGGAAGTTAATTATTGTGCTGCAGGCTCATTTGATTCTTCTAGTATACACAGCAATGAAATAAAAGTTAATTTTGTAATTCATTCCCTTTGCAGAAAAATAGTTAATGAAGACTGTTGCGAAAACGCAACACTAGGCAGATATGGGCTAAATTAATATTAAATCAGAAATCAAAATAACATTTAAGTTTTTTTTTTTTTGTTTAGTCAACTGTCCGAAGACACGTCTGAACCCCACAAGTGATACCAACATGGTACCACTTAGAGGCAACTAGGTCAGAAGACAATGGCATTCCTTTCCCCCTAACCTTTAAGTGTTATCTCTAAAAATTATTATATACTGTATATTATTTTTAAATATATGCAAGGATTCTCTAATTACAATGATAACACTGTTTTTAAATTTGTTAATGAGTAGCCCGAGACTTTTCCAAATTTCTACAGAATAGCGTGGTATAGTGGCGAGTGCTCCCACTATCAACCCGAAAACTTATGTGTCGCTTAGCTTGTATTTGGCTTTATAGTAATCCAATATAGGCTCATAAATTCTCCTCTTTTCGGTCAACGTTCACAAGATATCTTAAACTGGCCACTAGAGAGAGACCAAACATACGTAACGTAACGTAACGTAACGTAACATATAACATAAAGCATAACACAACATATAACACATAACATAACATATAGTATAATATAATATAACATAACATAACACAACACATAACATAACACAACACATAACATAACATAACACAACACATAACATAACATAACACAACACATAACATAACATAACACAACACATAACATAACATAACACAACACATAACATAACATAACACAACACATAACATAACATAACACAACACATAACATAACATAACACATAATAAAACGTAACATATAATATAGCATAACACATAACATATAGTATAATATAATATAACATAACACAACACAACACATAACACATAACATAACATATAGTATAATATAATATAACATAACATAACACAACACATAACATAACATAACACATAATAAAACGTAACATATAATATAGCATAACACATAACATATAGTATAATATAATATAACATAACACAACACAACACATAACACATAACATAACATATAGTATAATATAATATAACATAACACAACACATAACATAACATAACACAACACATAACATAACATAACACATAATAAAACGTAACATATAATATAGCATAACACATAACATATAGTATAATATAATATAACATAACACAACACAACACATAACACATAACATAACATATAGTATAATATAATATAACATAACATAACACAACACATAACATAACATAACACATAATAAAACGTAACATATAATATAGCATAACACATAACATATAGTATAATATAATATAACATAACACAACACAACACATAACACATAACATAACATATAGTATAATATAACATAACATAACACAACACATAACATAACATAACACAACACATAACATAACATAACACAACACATAACATAACATAACACATAATAAAACGTAACATATAATATAGCATAACACATAACATATAGTATAATATAATATAACATAACACAACACAACACATAACACATAACATAACATATAGTATAATATAATATAACATAACATAACATAACACAACACAACATATAACATAACGTAACATATAATATTGTGAATTTATTTCAACTCAACAATAGGATTTTATTCTTCCAACAATAATTCCTTTCTACAATTCACCTTAAACGCTCTCGTCAACAATAGGATTTTCACTCAACACAGTATTCGTTATAGCACTCCACTGACGGCAATGACAATTTACTTGGACTATTACTAACAACAATGAACTGTTAATCTTAACTAATATTTACAAAGCACTATTTACAAATCAGAACTGTCAGTTCTCAGTTCACAGTTCTTCTAGCTCAGTCACTCGAGTTGACAGTATCTCGAACCACAGACCTTCAGAGACAGTCCACTGTACTCGAACTCAGGTCCCTCCAACTGCGGTCCACTGCACTCGAACTCAGGCCTTCGGATGCTGACACAGTTGCGGACGCACACTCGAGTCGAACTCCGGTACTGGCTTGCTTGCTCTGGCTTACTCACTGAATGGCTGAATAAACTGAAAACTGCCCGAGTTCGCTGGCGTTTCTTCTTTTATAGCAAAACCATAGTTACGAGAAATTTCTACGAATGTCCTCTCGAATTATCTCGCTATCTCCACTTCGGACGGACTTCTCTAGAAGATTCGGGAGGGTCTGTCCCTCCTTCACTCCGCGAGTAGCAGCTGCGCGCGCACTCTCCCCTCGTCGCGTTGACGTAATACACCTCCTCTGCCCTTCAGCATGCAGATGCTCCCCGTACCAGCGTTTCGTCTGCCGCGCGCCCTGTCGGACGCGTGTTCAAACCTCGTTGCAGCTGTCACAATATAACATAACACATAACATAACATATAGTATAATATAATATAATATAACATAACACAACACAACACAAGACATAACATAACATAACACATAATATATAACACAACACATAACATAACATATATACATGTACTAGTACCCCAAAAGTGAAGTAAAATATGATCTTTATTTCTTTAAGAACTCATTTTTCAATAATGTTATTGCGCAGCAATAGAATGGGAAAATGTTCTTTCGTCCATCATTAAAAAATCTGCCATTTATACCTTCTTGTACCAAAGAGAAGTTAAAATAGTATCTTATCTTTAAAATCCAAGCGCTAGGCACATGCATGTGTTTGCAGGTTTACAGTTATTTAGGGCCAATTATGTTGCTGAATTTTGTGGAGGCCAAATCCAATTTAAATCTTCTACTTTTATTCCATATAAATAAATGTCGATATCTGGATGTCGATCCTTAACACATACAGAAGTATCAGAAAAATTCAAAGTTGAAAGCATACATTAGGAGATATTACTGCAACGCGTTGGTGAGATGAATGTTAATCGACCACTAAAATTTGCTCTCCATTGTACATCTATAATGGATGACGAGACCGTGAAATAGGTCTACATAATAAACAGGAAAGCTTCATTTACACGTAAGAGGAATAATTAGTCCGGAAACATTTTATATTATTTAAATATTTCCTGCACCATGTATTGTGGGTCCCTATCACCACGGCATGGCGCGTCCTCAGATTGCGGATCGAGGAGTCGGCCTCCAGATATGGAGGGTAGCTGTGAATATATTGAATAAGCAGTCGTGGACAGCCGATGAGGGGTGGTCCTCCAGCTTGGGGGTTGGGCGAAGGGCTAACAACCCATCACCGTAAAAAAAAGGCTTGTTACGAATCTTTCAAATAAGCCTCTGAATGGGACTGATTCTCTGACACGTCCACAGCAAAAGAACGAGGTTTTGAGATTTGGTACTTGGAACAAACGATTAGGGAAAACACGGGAATTTTACTGGAAGCAAGTAAAGATATAGGTTTGGAAGTAAATTCCGAAAAGACAAAGTATATGATTATGTCTCGTGACGAGAATATTGACCGAAATGGAAATATAAAAATTGGAAATTTATTAATAGGTGGAGAAGTTCAAATATCTTGAAGGAACAGTAACAAATATAAATGATACTCGGGAGGAAATTAAACACAGAATAAATATGGGAAATGCAAGTTATTATTCGGTTAAGAAGATTTTATTATCCAGTCTGCTGTCGAAAAATCTGAAAGTTAGAATTTATAAAACAGTTTTATTACCTATTGTTCTTTATGGTTGTGAAACTTGGACTCTCACTCTGAGAGAGGAACATAGGTTAAGGGTATTTGAGAATAAGGTGCTTAGGAAAATATTTGGGGCTAAGAGGGATGAAGTTACAGGAGAATGGAGAAAGTTACACACCGCAGAACTGCACGCATTGTATTCTGCACCTGACATAATTAGGAACATTAAATCCAGACGTTTGAGATGGACAGGGCATGTAGCACGTGTGGGCGAATCCAGAAATGCATATAGTGTGTTAATTGGGAGACCGGAGGGGAAAATACCTTTAGGGAGGCCGAGACGTAGACCGGAAGATAATACGAGGCGCATCCAGAAAATAAGTTTCCTGATTTTTCCCCCTTGAGAGTAAACGTAATTAGCCGTGTCAATTGCGCATGCGTAACAGATCTATGACGTATCAATCATATGCCAGCCGGACAGGTCCCGCCTGGTGCCAGTAGCGCGGCAGCAGTGGTCCGAAATGGAAGCTCTTATTCCTTCTCCCGCCGCCTGCTCATTGACTTCCTTCCAAGAGGTGAAACAATGAACGCTGACCGTTACTGTGAAACACTGCGAAAATTGCGACGTGCCATTCAAAACAAGAGGCGTGGAATGCTTACTGCAGGTGTTGTGCTCCTCCATGACAATGCTCATCCACATACGGCTCGGCGCACAGCAGCTGTTTTGACGGAATTTGACTGGGAGTTATTTCATCATCCACCCTACAGTCCTGATCTTGCTCCCAGCGATTTTCACGTTTTCTTGCACCTCAAGAAATTCCTGTCCTCCGGTGAGCGTTTTGGCAACGACGAAGAGCTGAAGACGTCTGTCACACGCTGGCTCCATTCACAGGCGGCAGAGTTCTACGACAGAGGGATAGGCTACAAAAGTTGATCCCCCAATACGACAAGTGTCTCAATTCTGATGGTGGCTATGTTGAAAAATAGCTGAAACATTGCTGTACCTGTTGCCAATAAATGTTTTCCTGAAAGTGTGTGTTCTTTTTTTTTTAAATAGGTAAACTTACTTTCTGGATGCGCCTCGTATTAAAATGGATTTGAGCGAGGTGGGATATGATGATAGAGAATGGATTAATTTTGCTCAGGATGGGACCAATGGGCTTATGAGAGGTCGACAATGAACCCCCGGGTTCCTTAAAAGCCAGTAAGTAAGTAAATATTTCCTACAGCGAAGAATTCAAAGTGAAATCGTGCATTTTATTCAAACTATCTCTTCTTTCTTTCCTCTGCCTGTACCTTCGTCTCCCTTTGCTGTATCACAGTGATGCTAAAATTGTGATTTTAGTCAAAATCTTGAAGTCAATATCTTTACCCTCTCAGTACTATGTACTGTAATAAATAGAGAACACCCTATAATCAGCACAGAGGCCACCCGCACGCCGTTGACACATTTCGGTCATGTTTCCATTAATCTGTGTTGTAGTGTTCTCATTTGTAGCCCTCTGAGCACCGGCGGGCGCATTATTTTATCCAGAGTAGCTGAGAGTAGCCCAGGTGGAGGATCCATCCTACATAAAGAACGGCTACTAGTGGCTCTGTAACCCGTATTGTTTGATTTGTGTCCGTGTGAAATGTCAGGCCGCTCGTTGTGGCCACTTATTGAAAGTGCCACAGCTGCGTCACAAATCATAGCGGGAGGGCCTGTTGTAGCCCAACGCTTCAGTTTAAGAGTCTCGCGCAGTGTCACTTTTTAAGTGCGCTGTACATAAACTTTTCCAAAATTGTTCCCGCCCAGGTAGAATCTACTCATATTCAGTCGCAAGTCAGGATTTCAGCACACTTGCATAATCATTGATACTGCGATGTTTTGGTGCTGAAATATATTGTAGACCACATTTCTCACGATATTTATATTTCCGTTTCATTCAAATTCCACCATTGTTTCATAATCGCCATGCGTTTAATTCTATGGCAGGGAGGCAAAATGTCTTAGGTAAATTTTTTGTAAAAATGAGAATTTTATATATTCTGAAAGCGGAAACAATTCTCTACAGTCTGGTAAAACTGCTAAAGTCAAATAAGACACCTGACTGGATTTATAGAGCGTTACAAAATGTCCTAAGTACTTTTTGAATCGAGCACACGCAGAATAAAGGGCTTAAGAATATTTAATACTTTATTCCCTACAAACCATCACATGTTTACTTTCCATGCTTACCTATTAAAAAAGATCTAACTTGTATTTTAGCCATTTTATCACATACTGATGCCCTTTCCTTTTAAAAATTAAAAAACTAGGGTAAACAGTCCTATAATTGTTTTAGACCCATTTTGCATTTCTAATAATTTACATTTATCATTTATTTTGACATGAAAAAGGTCTTATGTTTAATAGTCCCTTCTACTCAGTTTGGCTTCTAGTCTTAAAAGGGCTTAAGTACGGCTATTTTTGAAAATAATCAAGAAAATTGTTAAATGAGCAACATTACCTATTTTAGAAGAAATATAAACAAATAATATCCAGGAAAAAACTCTTAATTAAAAAAATCTATAATTGACACCAATTTCAGTCTTTCTACTGCTCTCCTGAAAAGTATAAAATTTTAACTTAAGACCTTTTTCCTCCCAGTCATAGAATTGTAATTTCCGATATGAATGAAAATTTTGGGTGAATACAGGAGATCTCCCTAGAATATCCCATTATGAAAGTTCAGGATAACAGAGAGGATTTGGAATTGAACGGGTTACATCAGCTCCTTTTCTATGCGGATGAGTGAATATGTTAGGAGAAAAACCACAAATGATTAGGGAAAACACGGGAATTTTATTTGAAGCTAGTAAAGAGATAGGTTTGGAAGTAAATCCCGAAAAGACAAAGTATATGACTACGTCTCGTAACCAGAATATTGTACTAAATGGAAATTTATCCTTCGAAGAGGTGGAAAAATTAAAATATCTTGGAGCAACAGTAACATATATAAAAGACACTCGGGAGGAAATTAAACGAAGAATAAATATGAGAAATGCATGTTATTATTCAGTTAAGAAGCTTTTGTCATCTAGTCTTATTTACTTACTTACTTACTGACTGACTTACTTACTTACTTACTTGCTTTTAAGGAACCTGGAGGTTCATTGCCGCCCTCACATAAGCCCGCCATTGGTCCCTATCCTGAGCAAGATTAATCCAGTCTCTATCATCATATCCCACCTCCCTCAAATCCATTTTAATATTATCTTCCCATCTACGCCTCGGCCTCCCCAAAAGTATTTTTCCCTCCGGCCTCTCAACTAACACTTTATATGCATTTCTGGATTCGCCCATACATGCCCTGCCCATCTCAAACGTTTTGTCATCTAGTCTACTGTCAAAAAATCTGAAAGTTAGAATTTATAAAACAGTTATATTACCGGTTGTTCTGTATGGTTGTAAAACTTGGACTCTCACTTTGAGAGAGGAACAGAGAATAAGGGTGTTTGGGAATATGGTTCTTAGGAAAATAATTGGGGCCTAAGAGAGATGAAATTACAGGAAAATGATGAAAGTTACACATTGCAGAACTGTACGCATTGTATTCTTCACTTGACATAATTATAAACACTAAATCCAGACGTTTGTGATGAGCAGGGGGTGTAGCACGTATGGACGAATCCAGAAATGCATATAGAGTGTTAGTTGGGAGGCCGGAGGTAAAAATACCTTTAGGGAGGCCGAGACGTATATGGGAGTATAATATAAAATGGATTTGATGGAGGTGGGATATGATGATAGAGATTGGATTAATCTTGTACGGGATAGGAACCGATGGCGGGCTTATGTGAGGGCGGCAATGAACCTCCGGGTTTCGTAAAAGCCATAAGTAAAGAGGAGGTCTCTATACTAATATTCTAATATAATGAATGTTGAGTCTCAGATGGATACTTACAGTACTAAATAATAAAAATGCAAAAGGAGCAGCAATGGTTTTCAGGAACGGTGGGAAGATCTCTGCGAGTGACTCCTTATTCTTATGAGGAACACCCCTGGAAATAGTAAAGAAATTCAAATATATATGGGCTTCACACTACAGTCGACCTTACTTCATATATAGTAGTTCCCATATTCAAGAAAGAACCGCCGCCATCAAAGCCATGAACAATATAAAGAACATACATATGCTCAGTTCCTCCACAGCCATGACTCTCTTCAACTCCTCCATAGCACCAATTGCAACATATGGAATAAAAATAATTTGGAACAAACAACGAACGACCTAGATAGATTAGACAAGAATAAAGCAACATTCCCAAAGAAAACTCTGAGATCAGGAAAACCAGCACCTTCTAGATTGGTATAGCTGTTGGCCAGGGAATCCTTCTTCATCGAAAACATGACGAAGATGCTGCTACCATCCACACTAGTGGAAATAAACCGTAGAAAACGAGAGGAAATGGAACCTGAAATCTACAGCAGTGATCATCAACTCGCGTATGAACGGGCGCGGGCAGTGCTTGGCACATGCGTGCTTACTGTACCGGGCAGAGGACCGGTCTGTGACATTGCGTTGTAGTGAACAGAGGCGCTTCTTGCTATCCATTCAAACAAGAGATGTGAGGAGCAGAAAACACTTCAAAACGTAGGCCACACTGAAGAAATACAATTTACAGATACATTATACAACTCACAGGAACGAATATGGCAGATACGAAGAGAAGAGCGTGTAGCATTAATTCAACAATGGAAGGAAAATGAGCTAGAAGTTGTTTAAGATCACAATGTTAGTAAATCGGCTGTGCGACTCAGTTATAAAATTTCACTTGTAATAGCACGATATTATAAACCTTTTAAAGATTGAAAATTTGAAGAATGTGTAACTACAACTGAAGAACTTTTCTCGAGTGTAGGAGTTTGAATCTATCAGTTTGTCTCCTTCCACCCTAACGTATCCCATCTGAGGTCTAGCCGAGGACGTTCAGGTGCAACTAGTAATTATTTGTCGGTCTGTCATTTGCTGTTCTTTGGCAGTAGATGAAAATACTTATGTAAGCGATAATCCCCAACTGGTAAATTTTGTAAGAGACGTTATTGAAAACCTTCAGATTAAGGAGAGCTCTTATATATTGTTCTCATAAAGGATACTACTACTGATTCCATTATTTTCATGTAGAGGCTGTAGAAATTATTTTGGATTTCCTTGGAATAAACTTATATCCTTGGCAACCAATTGTGCTCCTTCCATAGTTGGAAGTAAAACGGATGTAATAAGGAATCTAAGGGACAAAGTGAAAAGCGTTAATGTATCCCATGAAGTTATTTCTATTCATTGCATTATACACCAACAGAATTCATGTGCAAAACAAATCAAAATGGTGTTATAGAAGTAGCCCAGTTGCAAAAGCCACCAACACAATTATGTCGAAAAGTCTCGCTCATTGTCAATATAAGTCTTTCTTGATGAATGCATTAGCGAGTATGGCGATCTGTCATATTATAGTAAAGTACGGTGACTAAGTCGTTGCAAATTATTGAATAGGTTCTTTGAACTGAGGGAGGAAACATCATCGTTCACGGAGAAAGAAGAAAAATCTATATCATAAGTGAAAAATGAAAAAAATGGATTTGTCAACTTGCCTTCTTAATGGAATTATCTGAATGCTTTAAATTGTTTTCTACAAGGTAACAACAAGATTATTACACAGTTATATGACAGAGTGAAGGCGTTTAATATGAAACCACCTCTAATTATGGAACGTTAGCTTAACTAAAAGGATAAGTTACAGCACATTTTTCAAAATTAACAACGATATAGGCATACTAGTTTCTTAAGACTTTGGATTTCGAAGAATATATTCACACATCATGACGATCTGCGCCAGGAATTTGATTCGAGATTTAAAGACTAGGAAAATTTTCAATTTGATTTTCGATTATTATTTGTAATTAGAACTTATTGATTTACTTTACGATAGTGAATTGAAGGACAAATATCAGAACAAAAGAAGTTATCTGACTTTTATATGAACTTTCCATGTCTTAGATTTCTCCGATTGTACAGACATCCATTTTCGGATTCACATATCTGAGCGAACAGTAATTTTTTTCCTATGATGAAGATAAACAAGCCATGTCATGGAAGCCAAGTATCGGATCATAACTTAAAATGTGCTGTCACATTATGCACTATAAAAACAATAGTTCCAAACGTTGAAAAATTGCTGAGGGAAAAGAGAATTAAACAAATCCTGAAAAATCAGTGCTAATGCCAGTGTTGAGTGGACTGAATGGAGTTAAATTTCTGCATTACTATTCCTAGGGTTTTTATGTGTTTTGTTCAACATTTTCCTTAACAGAAGCAGTTTACACATTTACAGTAATTGTCATGCATTACCTGAATAATTAACATGTAACGTGCATTACATTTCTAAAAGTAATTATAAACTTATTAACTTCTAACTTTGTTGAAAATAGGCTACAATGTTTTTTTTTTATTTCTAAAGATAGTTTATTAGTTATTTCTATTCAGCCCGTATCTTTTTTCATCAGAAAACAATCATAAACCTATGCAGTAAATTCATATTGTGGTCCCGCCGCTGAACGTCTTACCTGCCCTGTTACGAATTTCCACGGGCGAGCGGGCAAGGCTTGATGACGACACAGTGCTCTGAATTGGGGACCACTGATCTACAGTGTCAGTGCAATGACAGACCGAAATTGGATCCACGAATTCCAGGAACAAAGACACATAGTCATCAGGTTCGCCATCAATGGTTTCCACCACAGTTAATCAATTTCACTAACCTACTACAGAGTGTATATGCAGTTTTTGTAATCAACGCTGCGAGCGCTATCACCTACTAGTTTGCAAACACCGAATAAAATCAATCAACGAATATAGCAAGAAATAAAATAACCATGAAAGCCCTTTCGGTTGCACCTTTATCTTATTATTTTGTGATCGGAATTTTGTACCTGATACAGCAACATCCAAATAAAGATAGTTGCAAAGTTGTGATTTCTTAGACAAATAAGTAATTATTGAAGAACCGACATCTTAGAAATGTAAACATAAAACTCTAAATGTATTCAGTTAGTCTATGTAAATAACGAGATTATTACTAGAGCCCGGATGTTTAGGCATTTGTACCAATTCAAATAGGCAGGCAAGAAGGCAATAAAACGTAAAAAAGGCACAATAATATTTGAGAAAGGCATTATAAATTTAAAAAAGAAACATAAGTTAATATATATTAGCAATAAATTTAAATTATATCAATATAACTCACATATTTACTTCGTAGGTGATAAATGTTGACTTATAATAGTAATATGCTTTACAAGAGCGGTATGTTGATGTTTTCATGTTCGAGGAAAAGATTGAAAAAGCGAAACGTAGTTGAGCTTTTTTAATTTCCGAGAACATGAAAACATCAACATACCGCTCGTGTATCGTACATTATTTTGTGCGAAGATCGTTTATTACATACCTGAAAGAGGAATTTCTAATTAGCTGCAATGAAATCTCCATCTTGGTTTCTGTTTAATGACGGCAACTTTTAAAAACTAAAATATCTATCTTCAAATTGTTGCTATAAAATGTTTGCTGTGTTTACTATATTCCACAAGGCCGTGATATACGTCTGTCTATTTTTCCCCCAGTCTATAAATGCGAACTTAAAACAAACGGTAAGGTTATGTAATGATTTATTTTTCATTTTAATATTTTAACAATATTATTTATATAACATATTGCAGTAATAACATCGGCATCTGGAATCTTGTTGATTTTTTCACGGCTTCCTTAATGTTACTTGCATTACAAATGCAGTAACTTTTGTGGTGTTGTAGAGTTTACTTAATTTTTGGAAATATTTAAAAACAATAATTAGCATTGCAATTTAGGTGAAATTGCAGTGGTAAGTTTCCAATTTATAATTATTACTATGTTAAACGTCTCTAAAAATAATATGTTAAAAGCCTAAAGCAGTAAAATGAATATGGCGCTTAAGCGGTAAGAAGAGGGAAATTGTTATGTTGTTACGTTGGGAATACTGAATGTGGTATTTCACACTTACCGCGTATTGGTTTTGTGCAGAAAGCAAGCAAATACGCACGATCTCGCACTGCTTTAGGCTTTTAACACATTATTTTTAGAGACGTTTAACATAGTAATAATTATAAATTGGAAACTCATCACTGCAATTTCACCTAAATTGCACTGTTAATTATTGTTTTTAAATATTTCCAAAAATTAAGTAAACTCTACAACTCCACTAAAGTTACTGCATTTGTAATGCAAGTAACGTTAAGGAAGCCGTGAAAAAATCAACAAGATTCCAGATGCCGATGTTATTACTGCAATATGTTATATAAATAATATTGTTAAAATATTAAAATGAAAAATAAATCATTACATAACCTTACCGTTTGATTTAAGTTCGCATTTATAGACTGGGGGGGGGGGGAAAGACATTCGTATATCACGGCCTGCTGGAATATAGTAAACACAGAAAATATTTTATAGCAACAATGTTGAAGATAGATATTTTAGTTTTTAAAAGTTGCCGTCATTGAACAGAAACCAAGATGGAGATTTCATTGCAACTAATTAGAAATTCCTCTTTCAGGTATGTAATAAACGATCTTCGCACAAAATAATGTACGATACACGAGCGGTATGTTTGTTTTCATGTTCTCGGAAATTAAAAAAGGTCAACTACGTTTCGCTTTTTCAATCTTTTCCTCGAACTTGAAAACATCAACATACCGCTCTTGTAACGCACGTTACTATTTCGTGATTAACTGTCTTTTCACAAACCATACATAACAAAATGTTTCATCAGTTGAAAACACATGGGCACCAAACTCACTTATGTAAGCATGAAGTTTATTTTTCAATGGTTTACTGTAGTGGTCGTCAGCACTCGCTGAAATGGGTAAAGGGTATTCGGTGCAACATCATATGCCTCGTCGTGCAGCAGGCAGAGAAGAGGGAGCATACCCGCAAGCTTTATGGGTGCACAATAGTGCAGTCTCTTATCCGCGGGTAGGAGACTCTAACCCGAGGGTGCTTTGTGCTGATGACCGCTGGTTTACTGAATTTAGGCATTCTAGCTAACCGATCTTATACCTTCTGTCACCCGACAATAACTGACTATTCCTCACTCAAATTTCTTTCTCCTACAATTATAAACACGTGTAGCACAAAACTGTAACAGATTTGAAAATATGAAAGCAAACAATTGAAAATGTTTCGTGACAACTTCTATGAGAACGAGTTTAATATTTAAAACTATAAAGCTGATTGTTGATATCGTGAAGACTTGACAATATTATATTTGTAACTGTGGATTGTCGATCATTATTCATATTACACCAATAATATTAAAGCCCGATTATTAGCAGATTAAGTACCGAAATAAATTATTTTTATTTACTATTGTTAGTAAAGTTAGTCATTGTTTCAAATATTGAAATTTCATGCACATTACATTACAATTAATTAGAAAATTGCCAATGAACAAGAAATATTGCTTTAAAATGACAAAAAAAAGCATTTATTAGTAAGAAACACTTTAAAAAGGCAAAATAGGCAAAATAAAAATTGGCCCTATCACTTTGATTTACTATGTATCACATTTATATCTATGAAAATAATGATTTACTTCCACCCAGTAAAAAAGGCATTTTGCCAAACATCCGGGCTCTATTTATAATAAATGAAAATAACGAAATCTAGAAGATCTTCCATATTTTCTTATCAACAAAAACTTATAAATCAAATACACATATGAAGACCTACGAAATTATAGGACAAACAGCCTCAAACGTCTCGTCCAGAAGTCTAACACTGCACCAAAACTTTGATGATGAATGATAATTATAAATAATTATAGCTGATGTAACAAAATTAAATTTCAAGGTAACTTTAGAGAAGGACTTACACTCTGTCGTCATTAAAATCCACTCTTATGGACAAAGTCTTGCTAAGTATCTTTTCTACAGATTTTGTGTTACTGTGCAAGCTGGCAGCACTGACCGAACGATTTATTCACATTGACTTTATCGCATGGTTGTGCGTTATATTTTGTGGTTAGCGAATATTGGCTGCATTCCAATGCATAAAAACTAACACACGTAATGTGGGCAGAAAGAGCATTCAAATGCAGTGAACTGTAACGAAAAAAGCGACAAATGTTAAACGTTGTGTGTGTCACAATATCACATCTAGATCTGCTTTCGTCATCAATCCTTGCGCTGCATGAATCCCATCCAAAATTATCTCGTCCCATCTTTTTTTTCTTGCTGTTCACATCTCTGAAGAAAGAAAATCCCTATTTTCTACTGTGTTTGTGCCAAAGCGATGTAACGGTCATGAAAGTTGTTTAATATCTCTTCTAGGCCTATGTATATGTATACTTCATCAATTTTTTTCAACATATTATTAATCTAACTCCAAATATATTTGCAGCTCTGCATTTGTAGGAGTTTCATTTTTCAAAACGAAACCAATGGCTCAATGAACTTTGTAATTATATATACAGGGTGGAAGGTAACCTTTTACAATCCTTCACACACATAACAGATCATGTCATTTGGGAACGTTTTGTCAAATCATATTTTTTCATACGACCAATAGTTTTTGTAATATTTCCAGAAAACGAATGTTACAATGTTGCAACGTTGTAGACAGTAGCAGTATTTAATCCGCGAGATCATTGCACCTCAGCATAGCCTACTGAATGCCGCTCCAATCATCTACTTGGCAGGGATTTGAGAGGATGTGCACACATACCGTTTTGTAAACAAAAACATTCTGTTGAGAATGCAGTCAAATCAAAATATATGTAATTGTAACATGTTAATTACATGAACTATGTTATTCGTTATCTATGATGAAACGTTCGTTATTGTATCGTTTCAGCACTAAATTTAGTACGAATAAACACATAGTTTCCGTTACATTTTAAGGCAATTTCATCATATATTTATAAATATTCTCACCATTCGTGAACTGTCACAAGAGACAAAGAGTTCTTAAGCACAGAAATTTTTACAAGTTCACTGAACCATTAATTTTGTTTTAACAATGAAATTCCTACAAGTACATAGCTGCAAATAATTTTTTTAGATTAGTGGAAGTATACCTTTTTAGAGAGGTAAGTGTTACAAAAAAAGTAAAGAATGCTACTGAACTTAGTTTGATTTCGAATATAGGTGATTCTTCAGGAGAGCAATTGATCCTTCCAATGCAGCTAAGGTTACAATCGGAATAATAGATGTAGATATTCCAAGCCTCTTAAACACATCTTTCATGAAGAGAGTAGCGGTACCTCTTGCTCCAATCAGAAGTCCGATTACTTCAAGCTCTTTTAACTGGTATTTTTGGAGGTAATAGGGAATGGTAGGATTGTAGATATTCTTTTTTTCATTATCCACTTCTGCTGACTGTTCCTCATCCGTTTCGAAACGCACAGTGTATCCAGATCTTGTAGATTCCTTGAAAGCTATTATATCTATGTGCCGTGTACTGCCAGTGACGGAGAGACCATGTACTTCTTCAAAGGTGTTGTAATCGGCATCTTTAAGGGCAGTGACTATAATTTATCGTACTTGGTGGTGTCTAGCGTTTCGCAGAGCTTCGCCGTGCGGACAGGATCCCAGGACGTGTGCAAGAGTTTCAACCTCGTTGTGGCAGTACCTACAACGGTTGTCCTGAGATCTTCCCGGCACAGCACGTACTGCAGCAACATTTCCAACCATTTTAATGCCATCGCGCCATTCGCTGTAGAATTTATGTCCAGATACTAACGATTAGAAAACTGTGGCATCTCGTTGTGTTTCAACTGTTTCGAACTGAACGTAGCCTGCAACTAATGACGAAGGGAATGTAAGCGTATCGTCCGCTCCGTACACCTAGCTCGGTCACATGGTTTGCGGACTTCAGAAACAGTGTTGCCAGCGTGTCACAGCCCTGTTTCCATGCAATGTGTACACAATTATTCATGCAATTTATTCGAAATCTGTGTTATTTTCCATGCAAATACTACTGTAACATGGCCATACATAGCTTACTCTATCATCTTACATAAGATAAAATCCAATTTTGAGCAGTTTCATGAAAAACTTAATCATAATTTCAAGTTGTAAAAGATCATTTATTTCGAAAACCGCCCTTCTCAGAACAAAATGTTATTAGACTTTCTTGTTTGTCATAATAATTCGAGATATCATATCCCAGAAGGATTGTAAAAGGTTACCTTCCACCCTGTATATATACAGGGTGTTAAAAAATACGTTTACAACTTTTAGGGATAATAGAGGAGGTAAAAACAAATATATTTTGTAAGTGACAAAACTTTGGCAGATGCGCCGTTTATTGTGTATGTAAGTGTTAGTATAATCCATAAAGAACATGACCAATTGTCGTTTTAGAGGTGGTGTTCAAACTGTCGTCCATTGAAGGTATTGCACAACTGATACCTTTGTACTATGGATGTCTGCAACGCTCAAAAAGGCCATCATTGTCTCGAATAACATGTGCAGCTTCAACAACGCGAACAACTAAGTCTTCTGCCGTATCGTTCGGTGTCTCATACACAAAACGTTTCACGTCTTCCGACAAAAAGAAATACATTGGGGTTAGGTCCGGTGATCGAGGTGGCCACGGTATTGGCCCATCCCTGCCAATCCAACGATCGGGGAATGTAGCATTTAGATGGTTCCTGACACGACGATCAAAGTGTGGAGGGGCACCTTCATGCTGAAACCATATTCGTTCTCTGATGTTCAATGGGGTATTTCCTAAAAGTTCTGGTAGGGCGTCGCGTAGAAAAACAAAATAACTACCACCACGGAGACTGTTAGGCAACAGATAAGGCCCTACAAGATGGTTGTGCACAAACAGAACTAACCAGTGTGTGTTGTGACGGAAGTCAGATCATCTATCCTTCAGGCCATCTAGCGGCAAAACGGCGCATCTGCTAAAGTTTTGTCACTTAAAACAGAAGTTTGTTTTTACCTCCTCTATCATCCCTGAAACGTTGTAAACATTATTTTTAACACCCTGTATATATACAGGGTGTTAAAAAATAATATATATAATTGCTTAAAATACTCGTTGTCCTTTGAGACAGCTCATACGAATGGTGAGAAGATTTCTTGAAACATGTAAGGTATGTAGGCTATGCATGTGTCTACCGTAAGTCGACGGTAATTGTTTCATCTTAATAACCATTAAAAAACTGTTCCGTTTAACATTAATTTCATATTCTTTTCGCTAGAAAACTGACTAAAAGGTGATTCAAAAAGGATGATGCAAAAGTAAACGTGATTTACTAATGACTGAACGAACTTAACACAACTGTATTAACATGAAGAGAGGCATTAACTACCAAATTTTACTTGTGCACTACAAAAGATTGCTTTGAGCTCCGTTGGTGACAAGACACATGTCAAGACGGTACTCCAGTTCTCCCCAGATTCCTGCTACCTCTTAAAATGTTTACACTGGATTTTAATTATCCTATGTTGTTGGATGATGGTGGTAGTGGTGGATGAAGAGAAATTGGAGGAAGTCTAATGTTTTTTGTTGTTATTTTTTTTAATTTTGTCGTTATAGTGAATATAAGAAAAATAATCAACTTCAGTATATTTTTTGTAGTAATACAAATTCCCTGACACGAACTACCGTCCTACTCAGAGTCACTTCCGGAAATGGGGAATCCCTCATTTCCTGCACTTCGGTTGACGACGCGCAGCCGGTGGAGTGTGCTTGGCGTTTGTTCTGGTTGAGCGAGACGCCGGTAGTCGCGTAATTCACGGCGGTACACAAATAGATGTCCACTTTTTATTTTATCCACTACAAACTGTTGTGGGGGGATGAATGGGGGTGAATTAAGTGAGCATGAAGTGGATGGGGAGGGGGGTGAAAGTGACGCGGTAGTAACACAGAAATATCGTTTCAATTTATCCACTTCTGTGACCGGGCTAGAGTGACACAAGTGATTGTGACAGCGGGTTATAATGGGGGATGGAAATACTAGTGATTCACTTCCCTGCTCTACTTTAGTCTGAAGAAGGATTTACTGTAGCTGCTTAGCTATAATTAACTGTTACTGCTACCACTTATCATTTATCGTCTCTTTTTAGCTTGCAACATATATCGGGACTTTATTGATTATATTCAATGAGCAGCACTTCAATAAAAATGATTCATTCAATCATTGTGTTCTGCCCAAGGACAAATCTTCCGCTGCAAACCCAGCATTCTCCAGTGTTTCTTAATTTTTGCCTGTCTTTTTGTCTCATCATATGATTCATATACAGTATAACTTGGTTATAGCGACCTCGTTTTGTGCAACACCTCGCCTATAACGTCAAATATTCTGTGGTCCCAACTAATTCCCCATAAGACATACGCTTTTCTACCTTGCTTAATACGACGAACGTATATGCATCTATCTCGCATGTAACGTCATTTTCAACCTCAGTATGGAATACAATTTTCTAAGAACCAAAATATTTTGGGAAATATTTCATTTTGAGAAATATTTTGCTGAAATCGGGCAAGTCCTTTACTGTTCCCTTCCATCATAGACCTCTGGAATGCAGGGAGATTCCCCATCTCATTGTAACCTGCCGGAATGTATGCGGTATTAATGGTACCTCACTAGACTGATAATATGAATATCGGTTACTACGACACTCGTTTATAACAACATAATTTTCAAGGTCCCTTGGATGTCGTTATAACCAAGTTCTACTATATCTTAAAATCGCCTATTCATTCATTCATTCATTCATTCATTCATTCATTCATTCATTCATTCATTCATCCATTCATTCATTCATCCATTCATTCATTTATTATATTCCATAGATCTTACATGAGCAATGAAGCTTTAAGATGTGGAACAAGTCAAAATTTTACAATATTACAATTACAATTTTTACAAATTTGTACAATATTTTCCAATTTTTACAGTTTTACAATTTAGTAATTTTATACAATGATGAGGTGAGGTCCGAGGATTCGCCAAAAGATTACCCGGCATTTGCCTTTTGGTTGGGGAAAACCTCGGAAAAACCCAACCAGGTAATCAAATAAAAAAGGTGAAATGAAGTGATGCCGATGACTCGCCATATACCATCCGGCTTCAGTCCCACGGCTGGGGAAAACCTCGGAAGAAACCATTCAATGAGAACAAAGGGGGATCCAACCCAAGCCCGAACGCAGCTCCGGATCAGCAGCCCAGCGAGTCTGCCGACTGAGCTACATCGATGGCTCTACTAAAAATATACAATACGTAACCAATCAGATTATTAAATTTACAAACGCAAACGATCATTCATCAGTTGAGCTATATGTATAATACAAAACAAGTAAGTTAATTAAATTTAACGCATAAACAATTCAATTCTTCTTCTGTCTCGAACTCTTCTCCCGTTCACCATTCCTTCCAGTGCATTATTCAGTAGGCAGTTTCTTCTAAACCAGTAACCCAGCCAATTCTTTTCCTCTTCCTTATCAGTTTCAGCATCATTCTTTCTTCATCCACTCTTTACAAAGTAGATACGTTTCTTATTTCGTCTGTCCACTTCACATGCTCCATCCTTCTCCATATCCACATTTCAAATGCTTCTATTCGCTTCTCTTCAACTCGTCACAATGTCCATGTTTCTGCCCCATACAATGTTACACACCACAGAAAGCACTTCACTAGTCTCTTCCGTAGTTCTTTCTCCAGTGGTCCGCAGAAGATGTTCCTTTTCTATTAAAAGCTTCCTTTGCCATTGCTATTCTCCTTTTGACTTCCTGGCAGCAGCTCTTGTTGCTTCTTATAGTACACCCCAAGTATTTCAAGCTGTCAACTTGCTCTACTGTCTCATTTAGAATTCGCTACTTTACCTTCTTTACTTTTCTTCCTATGACCATGGTCTTCGTCTTGTTGGCATTCAACTTCATTTCATACTGCTCACAGCTGTTATTTAGCTCCAATAGCATATCCCTTAGTATCATCTCTTCTTCTGCTAACAACGCCATATCAGTAGAAAATTTTATACTTTTTATTCTTCTTCCTCCTACTATCACTCCTCCATGTTCTGAAAACAGTTCTTCACTAATTACTCCAAGTAGATATTGAATAGGGTAAGTGATAAAGGGCATCCTTGTCGTACATCTCTTCCTATTTCACTTGCTTCTGACATTTCTTCTCCTGTTCTGACTTTGACTCGTTTCATATAAAGGTTACTGAGTAGCCTCCTCTCTTGCCAATCCATACCAATTTTCTTTAGAATTCCTATCAGTTTATTCCTACCCACTCTGCCAAACGCCTTTTCTAGGTCCAGAAATACTATATATGCCTACACTTCTTTATTCTTCTCAAGGTATCTTTCGCAGATTGTTCGTAGCAGTCTGACTGCATCCCTCGTACTTTTTCCCTTCCTGAAGCCAATTGTTCTTCCATTTTAGAATATAAACGTCGATTCTGTATTGCATAAAAATGATAGACGTTAAATAATCGGAGAAAATGTATTTGGTCTTTTTGCCCCTTTTATTTGCTATAAATCTGCTAGGATATTCTAGTTATCGAACTCTGGTCCCTGAAGTGAGAAGTTAACAGGTGAGATACGATAGAATCCTCCAAATACACGTAAAACCCTTCTGAGAGATGCATGAAATTTGTGAAGTTGTGAATATTCTTAACTTACTGAGCTAAGGTGGATCTTGTTCAGTAATCTTTCGCAGAGGTAAAGCGATATGACACAGCCAGCTCATACTGCCTTCAGAACGATAATTCAGGGCTGAGTAAACAAACTATTATACTAAATAACGACTTCTATTGTAAAACTAATTACTTCTATTGTGAACTCCTGTCACGTGAACTGTTGCGTTCGTAGGTCACAAGAAGGATCTTGTCGCTTAAGAGTCTTCGATTCAAATTCTGGTGTGGAATACTTTGAAGGTTCTCATATTTATGTTCGATTCTTATACAGTATATTCGTAAAATAATTCCCGCCTTTTTATATTGTCATTTAACACAGATTTCTTAATTCCTTTTAGCATACTTTAGTCTTTCAAAGTACGTGAAAGTATTTTTGTCCCCCACTGTCTGAGGACTTCAATTTAATGGTATTACATTCCAATACAAAATTTGTTTTAACCATTCAGAAAATAAAATACACATTAGAAGCACAATTTTTCCACTGTAAATAAACAATTAGTGGTGGTGGTGGTGGTGGTAATAGTACAGAGTGGCTAAGGGCGAGTTAGAGACGACCTTTTCAGCACGTCGGCTCGACAGTGGCCAATTGTGCACCCCGAATTATGAGATGAATGAGGAGGAGGTGTACCAATCCACCGGCCGCATGAGACCTCTCACCCGCTCACCCAATGGACCCCCTAGACCCCCGCCTTAAGTTCATACCACCAAAGTGACCAGGCAGCACTGGATCCATTCCGACAGTCCTTCTAAGGTGTCGAAGCGCCCTCGGAAGTGCTTTTAAGAAATTAATCCTGGCAGAGATATTGCGAAAGGATTGAAACCAGAATCGGTTTCGGAGAGGTCGTCCCTCCTTCAAGCGGACGAAGAAATGCTTCATGTCCTGAATATGCGTATGGAATGAGATGATGAAAATGAATGATATGATATGAAATCTAAATTATATTTCTGCAGGGAAGAGGAAGGGAAATGGACCGTGACAATGAAAATTCCAACCCGATACTTGCCTAAGTAACTGTGAAAAACCACGGATAAACCATAGTCTAGTTGATCGATCCGGGGATTTGAACCGCGGACCTCCCGAATGCGAATCCCGTACGGAACACATGCGCCAGTAAACAATTAAAGACAGAATCACAAAAAGACTCTCAAGTAAAAGAAAAAATACACTATTTTGCTTCTATTTTCTAAAAAAAAAAGGCTTGAATAGTCAGATTTAGCAAAAAAAAAAAAATCAAAATAGAGATATATAGGCCTATTGAATTCTTGCGCAAGTAATTCATCTCCTTCGTCAGCTCCAAAAATTCTGACGATACTGTTAAAACAAATTAAAAGTAAAGAAAAATATTGTCATTTAGGGTTAGACTCCTATATTTAACTGAGTATTAAATTAAGAAGTTCCGCGCCGTGGCGTCGTGGTCTAAGGCATCTGCCTAGGACTCACGTTACGGAATGTACGCTGGTTCGTGTCCTCGTGGGGGAAGAAATTTTCTCATGAAATTTCGGCCACTGTATGGGACCGGTGCCCACCCAGCATCGTGATGCACTTGGGGAGCTACGATAGATAGCGAAATCCGGTTGCGAATGCCAGCTATAACGGCTGGGGGGATCATCGTGCTAACCGCACGATACCTCCATTCTGGTTGGATGATCGTCCACCTCTGCTTCGGCATGTGGGCGTGAGGCCAGCAGCCGCCTGGTTGGTCTAGGCCCTTCACGGGCTATAGCGCCACGGATTATTATTAAATTAAGAAGTTTAACTTACACAGTGGAACGTTATAAACTCCCAAAGAAATAGTGATGGTAAAGCATAAAATATTCACTACTCAAGGAAAAAAAGTCTGTGACTGTTAAGGTTTTCACAGAAAAAAGTCTAGTAAGTCTAATCTGTTTTTAAAAAGGAGAATAGACAATTATTTTTTACGTTTCCTGATACGTATTGTGCCGTTTTAGTTTCGGCACTCTGTGTTTCTTTCTTTCTTTTTCTTTTTTCTTCCTTATTCATGCCATTTTTCTGTTGTTAGTTACCCTTACTTCTCATATATGGCATCCTATCCGCCATTTTAGGTCTCATTCTTCCTTTTCATAGATGGCTTTCTTCTTTCCGCCATTCATGGTCTGATACTTCTCACGTATAAGGAGCGAATTTAAGTTATCACGTGATATGGGCTTGCGAATTTCATTGGCTCTGTTCTTATTATTAATTAGCGTCAGTTCGCCGGTAAGCATGGTGGACGGTGGACGCGGAGTGTCGTGGGTCGACGCTCGAAGAGAATGGTTGTGGGACAACCATTGAGAGCTGGAGTTTTTGTTTGGCGGTGATCTGTGATGAAGGATCTGGTGTAGTCGGGACTCGATCTGGGATAGTCCCTAAGTAAGTGTGGAAGCGTGACCGGGCTGTGGAGTGTTTGAGTTGTGTGATGATGGTGGCATGAGAGTTGGAGAGAGACCATTGTTGGTTGGTTTCGAGGCTGGTCTGCCTACGATCATAACAGGTTTTTCAACATTAGTAAATGATTCTTTTGAGTAATATAAGTATATTTGCCCTCACACGGGGATTGTGCGATTCACTTTGGTTTAAAGTATCCGCTGGCATTTCATCAATTGTATATTTTATAGTAGTTGTGTTTACCTTCATATTGGTACTTCCTGCAGCATTCAAGAAGTATAGTATTGTCGACCAATTAACTTATACTTACAATCTGTTATTGCAGATTGTGTCACTATTGTGTGTAATGAGGAATACCAGTTGAGTGACGAGTAATTGGCAAGCCAGTCCCGAAGGATTAGTAGAGTTATAGCTGACTTTATTCCCCCTGCATCCATTTTGTTTATTTTCTTATTACCGGAAGTGTTAACTAATAGATGTAAACAGATAGTTTATTATTTATGCTGAGTGTTTCATTTGTACCACACCTCACCCATGAGACTATCGACCCTATCGTACGTTTGACGGCAGGGTAAAAGTAACTAGATTATTTAGTACTAGTTATTACAATTAACAACTAAAAGAAATCATAAAAGAGGCAAGCCGTGTCAGTATGCTGAAGCTGTTGTTTGTTATTCTCCTGTGCTTCTGTTGTACATCCTGTGTATACATCATCCTAGTGGTTGTTTGTTACAACTTATACGCGATATTTAAGTGAAAGTTAAAAAAATATATATTGTTTGAAAAAATTTCATCGTTAAATATAATGTTTCTAAATTATTGTGAATATCTCGACCGTGTCATGGAAAAATTTGTCACATTCCTTGCGAATCT
The DNA here is from genome assembly GCF_040183065.1 of Periplaneta americana. Classification (NCBI taxonomy): domain Eukaryota; kingdom Metazoa; phylum Arthropoda; class Insecta; order Blattodea; family Blattidae; genus Periplaneta; species Periplaneta americana. The sequence continues at coordinate 142,657,969 of NC_091127.1, forward strand.
CAGTCAGTGATAGGTCAGCCGTCGTCATCTCGCCAGAAGTTTCAGAAAGATTCAATAAAATGTTGGTGGGGTGAAGTAGCTCTGGGGTAGATTTTTGTCCGGATACTTCGAATTCCAGGATTATAGCCGATCCTTCGGGAACTTTATATCGTCATATCATCTCACCGACTCCTCAATTCCACCTATTTCGGGATATGCCTCAGCAAATACATAGGATATCTCTACATATATTCTGCGAGCTTATTTTTATCAATTTAGATGAAAACAGACGTTAGATATATACACAGAGCGGCAATAAAATTTATCCTTGAATTGAAATAATCTGTTTCCAGTTAAAGTGTCTATTCGAGTGACCGAGCAAAGTGACTTAGTGGTAACATACTGATTCCTATTCGAGAGGTTCTGGGTTCATATCTCAAGAACTATCAATCTGATCGGGGTTTTTAGTGGCTTCCTCTATCTTAAAATTTGAAGACCAGTTATTTAAAATGCTGGCTTTCGAACTCCGAATCTCTATTAAGAGGAGAGGATGGTATTTTTTGGTGAAAAATGAGTATATTAAAAAAAATAATTCTTTAAAATACTCTGTGATATGTGTGGAATGCATAGCATAACATTTTGTGGGTATTTGTGCCCTTATCGGATGTTGAGTCTCTATTTTTAAACTTCCTGTATTATGGATTTTTAAATCACTCGACCACTTTTATTGTTGTTTCCGGTAAATTAAATTTTCAAATTTGTTTTCTTTAAAATACCCTTTGATATGTGTGGAATGCATTGCATAACATTTTGTGGGTATTTGTGCCCTTATCGAATGTTGAGACGTCATTTTTAAAGTTCCTGCGCTATGGATTTTTAAATCACACTCCCGCTTTTATCGGGCTACATTACCAGACAAAAATGGATATAATTTCTGAATTATTAAAGATACATGCATGAAATTTAGAACACACATTCTATAGACTATTAGGAAACTTTTCTCTGTAACAGAATTTAGTTAATTGATTTCATTTTAAAAATAGGAAATCAGAATATTGTTATTAAATTTGAATAGTTTATTTTACAACCGTAGGGACTAATATCAAAATTCTGTTATAGACAGTTTCTAGAACATGCTTTTGCAAATACATTGCAAAAAACTGTTTGAATCTGTCTTTAAAAACGGCTTAGATATATCGGTTTTAGTACAATCCTGCATTGGGCATATTTGTTTTCAAATTTGGGCCCCCAAATAATTTTTGTTTAATTTTTATTTGTTGAGTTGCCACAGCTATGAGATCTCTACATACAAACAATTAATATTTTACACCAAATAGGAAAAGAGTTTTAAAAAATACCATCTTCTCCTCTTAAACGTAATAAACTATTGGTCACCTATTATTACTTGTCTGAGAAAATGGCAGAACTCGAAGGAACTCTGAACCAACACCGTCCTTTTCAATTACTAATTGCACTGTATTCGTATTAGCCGAGATGAATGGTCGTTGAAAAAGGAATCATTTGTAATTGCTCGAAACTTGGCTCAGTCTTGCACCAACCGTCAAGCAAGGCAATTAATCGTATCGTCCTCATCGTGCGAATTCCAGCAATTCTCCACTGACTCATTTCGGACCTGGCCAGAGCCGATCAGAATGAGGCAGGCGGGAGATACACACGAAGCGCCTGAAAAATAAAAAAAAGAAGATTTACACACCGTTATCTTACTCCAGAATTTTACAGCCCCGCGCGAGAAGACTTGTGCGTATGCTAGTAATGGTACAGCGAAAATTTTCTCTTGCGAGAAACTTTTCACGTTGAACTACGTCCTTATTCTCACTAGGTATGGAGCAACTTGGGAATTGACAGCCACACAAAAATGCAAATCTCTCTCCTTGTACTCCTTGTATCTTTTTTTAGCCTTGCATTCCACTTATTTTCCTTCTATTCCCCTTGTGCTCTTTTTATTACCCTTTTTATCCTTGTATTCCCCTTGTTCTCCTTGTATTCCCCTTGTTATCGTTGTATTCCCCTTCTTTTCCTTGTATTCCCCTTGGTATCCTTGTATTCCTCTTGTTTTCCTTGTACTCCCCTTGTTATCCTTGTATTCCCCTTGTTTTCCTTGCATTCCCCTTGTTATCCTTGTACTCCCCTTGTTTTCTTGTATTCCCCTTGTTTTCCTTGTATTCCCCTTGTTATCCTTGTATTCCCCTTGTTATCCTTGTATTCCCCTTGTTATCCTTGTATTCTCCTTGTTATCCTTGTATTCCCCTTGTTGTCCTTGTATTTCCCTTGTTATCCTTGTACTCCCCTTGTTTTCTTGTATTCCCCTTATTTTCCTTGTATTCCCCTTGTTATCCTTGTATTCCCCTTGTTATCCTTGTATTCTCCTTGTTATCCTTGTATTCCCCTTGTTTTCCTTGTATTCCCCTTGTTATCCTTGTACTCCCCTTGTTTTCTTGTATTCCCCTTGTTTTCCTTGTATTCCCCTTGTTATCCTTGTATTCCCCTTGTTATCCTTGTATTCTCCTTGTTATCCTTGTATTCTCCTTGTTATCCTTGTATTCCCCTTGTTTTCCTTGTATTCCCCTTGTTATCCTTGTATTCCCCTTGTTATCCTTATATTCTCCTTGTTATCCCTGTATTCCCCTTGTTTTCCTTGTATTTCCCTTGTTATCCTTGTATTCCCCTTGTTACCCTTGTATTCCCCTTGTTATCCTTGTATTCCCCTTGTTATCTTAGTATTCCCCTTGTTATCCTTGTATTACTCTTGTTATCTTAGTATTCCCTTGTTATCCTTGTATTCTCCTTGTTTTCCTTGTATTCCCCTTGTTATCCTTGTATTTCCCTTGTTTTCCTTTTACTTCCCTTGTTCTCCTTGTATTCCCCTTGTTATCCTTGTACTCCCCTTGTTATCCTTGTATTTCCCTTGTTATCCTTGTATTCCCCTTGTTATCTTAGTATTCCCCTTGTTATCCTTGTATTACTCTTATTATCCTTGTACTCCCCTTGTTATCCTTGTATTCCCCTTGTTATCCTTGTATTTCCCTTGTTATCCTTGTATTCTCCTTGTTATCCTTGTATTCCCCTTTGATCCTTGTATTCCCCTTGTTGTCTTCATATTCCATTGTTCTCTTCGTATTCCCTTTGTTTTCTTCGTATTCCCCTTGTTGTCTTCGTATTGCCTTTGTTCTCTTCATATTCCCTTTGTTCTCTTCGTATTCCCCTTGTGCTCCTTCTATTCGCCTTGTTGTCCTTGTATTCTCCTTTTTATCCTTTTTTTCCCCCTTGTTCTCTTCGTATTTCTCGTCTTCTCTTTGTATTCCACTTGTTCGCCTTCTATTCCCCTTGTTTTTTTTTATTCCCCTTGTATGTATGCTAGTTTTGTTTCTTATCTTGTGATGATGCAAAGTCTGTTAAGAAAAGAGATTGTAATCGACGCCAAGGAAAGCAAATGGTGTGATATTAACGACATTCTTTTGGTATTCAAAGGGAAAAAACAGTTTATTTGTGGCAAATGTATGTAGATTATACAGACGTGGACAAATTATTAGACTAAATTAATTGTATGTACAAAAAACTGTATTTATCGGCAGAAATATAAACCAAAATATATTTTGCACAGAAATAATGAACAGAAAATTGAGTCTGGAGGTTGCTTATATTTTGTGAATATTCTCTTATTCTTTATTAACACTTTGGTTTTGTCAGGGATGCTGGAAACCAAAGTTTGACACTTTCTTTGAATATCAGCATCATTTAGCCATATATCAGACAGTGCTTAAATGAGTCCATGCTTTGTTGCAAGCCTCTTTTTGTTCACTTTCTTCTTCAGTATAGATCACAGATTTTAAATTTCGTTCATGTCCGGTCTTCTTGCAGGCCATGGGAGAACAGACTTTCTGTAGTATATAATTAAAACACCAGTGGTATTACCAACACAGACGGACAAAATATACTTAACCATTGGAAAAATATACCGGTAGATGTAAAAAAATCATATTTACAACAATAGAAACTCTGTGAATTATACTGATAGTTGATATGACGAATTATATTATGTTTCCAAGAAAAATGTTTTAATCTAATAATTTGTCCACGTCTGTAACTTTAAAATTGATAGTGGATGGAGATTTGGACATCAATGGAGACTAGGTTGTAGAATCAATGCTCTTGGTTTTATGTATAGTGCACAGAATCCTGTCAAGGTCATTGGTCAATTGCCCAACAACGAACTGTACATGTAATTTGTTATAATTGATAAACGACTGACTTTATAGCGGAATAACATGACTCACTTTTTTTTGTGTCTTTAATGTGTTTAATTTCAACTGCCAGAATCACCCAACTTGCCATCCGATTCATCTGAAGTTGGAGGGTGAATCATATCTTTTGCGAAACCCATAAAAATAAACAAAAATAAAAGTTAAATTAGAATTTTCTAAATAAATATTTTCATCCTGCATAATAGAGGCAGTGGAGCGACTTTTCTTTTAAAAATATTGCTTCAAATGTTTCATTTTTAATCCAGACTATTTTCTCTTAATTCGATTGAAATTACACTACCTTACCTTATTTATTTTTATATTTTAATAACTTTTTAAAATACCTATATCACAATGAAAGTTCAACGGTGAAGTACGGGTATAATTCAGCTGCAGTTAAATCGTATTTGCTGCAAAAACGACTTTCCTTTGACGACTGAAAAGGAGAAATTTTAATGAGGGAAGAGGAAATCTTTACAAAAGAGGTATTATCGTTATTGGTATTCACAGTACATCGAAGGGGTCTATCAAAGTTCCTTAGTTGAATAGGAGACTACGGTACAGCGGAAATTAACCCTTCTCTATTGACCAGTCTGTTTTATAAAGAAGGAGCGCTAAGGCTCTATGTCACGAAAGTGCAAATTACAGGTTCTCATGTATACCGGAGTATAAAATGCATGTTGTATGTGTTCCACAAAAAAAATCTATAGCTTTGTTGCTAAAATGTTAATATTCATGGAGTAGGTCATAAAAATCAATGTTCTTTATACATTGACTACAACAAACTCACGAAATAACGTTACAGGTCACAATACAAAAAACTGTAATATAGTTACCTATGTTCTAGATCAAGACATCGGCAAAATATTTAGTTGCGACTACATTTCTATCAGCTTCGTAACTTTTGCGAAGAGAGTCTGAGAACATACTGGGAAACTTCATATTCCAAGTGAAACGAAAAAGCTTAATGATCTGAAAAAAAAAATGAGAGCCAAAGTCTCCTTGCTCATTCAAAATGGCCACTTTTACTATGACTACAACATTTTTTTAAACAGTTAAAAAGGACATACGTAATAAGATAAAATTCCATGTAATTTAAATACATAGTGTCTGAGGAAGAATGCAGAATACTTCAGGATAACGTATTTTGTGTTAATATGCATCGCTTTAACCTCATATAATAATAATAATAATAATAATAATAATAATAATAATAATAATAATAATAATAATAATTTATTTATTTATTTATTCGTTTATTCCTTCATTCGTTCATTCCTTTATTTCTTCATTTGTTTATTTGTTTGTTTGTTGGTTTGTTTCTTTGTTTGTTTATTTATTTATTTATCTGTTTGTTTGTTTATTTATTTGTTTATTTGTTTGTTTGTTTATTTATTTATTTGTTTTTGTTTATTTATTTATTTGTTTATTTATTTGTTTGTTTGTTTATTTATTTATTTATTTATTATTTTTTATTTATCTATCTATCTATCTATCTATCTATCTATCTATCTATCTATCTATCTATCTATCTATCTATCTATCTATCTATCTATCTATCTATCTATCTATCTATCTATCTATCTATCTATCTATCTATCTATCTATCTATCTATCTATCTATCTATCTATCTATCTATCTACCTACCTACCTACCTACCTACCTACCTACCTACCTACCTACCTACCTACCTACCTACCTATCTATCTATCTATCTATCTATCTATCTATCTATCTATCTATCTATCTATCTATCTATCTATCTATCTATCTATTCTGGCGAAGTTAAGGCCATCAGGCCTTCTCTTCCACTTAGCCAGAAACAAAAGAGGCTTATACAATTTTACTAATATTTAAAGAACACTAATAGAAAATGTATATAGTCATACAAGCACAAGTTGAGTAAATTAATGCAAACATACTAAATAATAATTACAAAATAATATATGGCTCCAAGTTACACTCAGTGAATATGCAAGGGGTAACTGAACTAACATTACAAATTACAAGAATAACAAATTCAAATAAATTATAATTATACAACACTGAGGAAAATTACACACACATATACATATATATATGCACACATACACACAAAGGAGAATTAATCATTAATACTAGTCACGTGTTGAAACAATTTACTTTTAAATTGGAATATCGTTCGACAGTTCCTGAGGAAGCTGGGTAAGAGTTCCAGAAACGAATTGCTGATACTGTGAAAGAGGAAGAATAGTGAGCTGTTTTATGGCAAGGCATAGATAATAAAGGGTCACTTTTAGAACGAGTACCCAGGCTGTGATAAGAGGACAAGAAATTAAAACGCAGATAGTTAGGCGAAGAAGTATTAATGATGCGATATAGGGAAATTAGTGAATGGATATATCCTCGGTCCTGTAATCTTACCCATTGCAGCGTTTCAAGGGAAGGTGCCATGTGGTCGTATTTGCGGATGTAGCAAATGAAACGTATGCAGGCATTATGAACGCGCTGCAATCTTTGAGCTAAGTTAGAATTTAAATATGTTAGTAGAATGCCGCAATAGTCAAAATGTGGCAGCACCAATGTTTGCATGAGAATTCTTTTTAATTGAAAGAGTAGAAAATTTTTCAGGCGATTTAATGAATGAATGAATTAATGATGTCCGAAACGTAATGATACGGAAGTTATTTATGTACAAACTTTTAAATAGAGAGGCGTATTTCTACGTTTTAGAACATTGTAATGCGATATATTATTGAAAATGGTGTATCTTTTTTGTTTCAGTAAGTTTATTTCACAATTAAGTACAAACTCAGTAAAAAAAAATAAAATAATTACACAAGACAAATTACTGAGGTTGCTCTTCTTATGGATTCCATGAATTGTAAATTCATATCAGGTACCATTATCGGTTCTCTTGACGACCTCAATGAAAAGCTTGGTTGGTTGCCAATTTCAGATAACATCCGGGAAACACGGGAAAACACACAGCGAGATGGAATCCTTCGATTGGGAAAACATCGTCTGTATTCCTCAACTGTAGCCAACGTATTGCCATCACAAACAAAAAGAATATTTGCATATTCATTATATGGATACACGAATTAAATGTCAAGTGAACGTGTATTCAGTTGTGTGTGTTGCGCTTGCATTTCTGTGCTCGCGTAACACGTCAAGTATAATACATGGAACCGTAAGATGTTCCACTATTTCTCTCCAACAGTTATACTTCGGACATGGGGATATCAGGTTAAATCGATGTAGGTTAACCCAAATTACATTATTTTGAAGTATTTTACAGTCCTTCTGGCCAGTGTTATGCACGAACATTTGAGTAGGGGTGATACGGAGTGAGTCGGTTCTCAGCAGTTTCAGTGGCGCAGGAGAACTGCATGCATGCTGTCGTAAGTTACAGCTATGTTGAAAAACGTTGGTCACGTGCCTGCACTCCATGGGCGATCACAGTTTTTCCATTCACTGCTATCCAAACAATTGTACTTAATACAATGCAATCTTCTCTTTTCACTCTTCCACTCACAATAAATGAAACTACAATACATTTATTAGTTACATTACAGTACTTATGTTTTTGCAATAGTTAATATACTATGCATTTCCAAAAGGAAAAGAAGTGAATTCTACAGGAGCTGCACAGCGATTAAAGGCTCATTCACATTGAAATTTAAACATAACGTAAGTGTTAACTTAAAAATGTAAACGTTACGGTAAAATCAAGAAGTCATACCATCATTGACGATGGGAACATAAACATAACCGCAAAGATACTTGGTAACCATGGAAACATAACAACGACGTCATTTCCTCATATTCTGTAATATACTTCAGCGCTCCATGATTGTGTACTGTTTTCAAATCACGTAAGCATAAGCATGAAAGTTTGGAGTCTGCAAACTTTCATGTTAACGTCTAACGGTAATGTTTATGTGAATCATTGTGAATGATCCCATTCGGTAACCTGGCCGCAAACTTCTGTGTTTATGTTACGTTTATGTCTAATTCTCATTGCGACTGGGCCTTAATTCAGACACCCCTTTTTCCATATCAGTATAAACTGGACTTGTCTTGTATACTGAGCAAAATGTTATGACCGGCCAAGCTATCAAAACACAACAGTACTTAGTACTGAAGATACCATGTTAAACAAAGTTCATGAAGCGAGATTTACGAAATTCTTGTACGTTCGGAAGGAACTACTGTATATTAACATTTGTAACCACGTAAGTTCCTGAAAAACTTTGCCTCTCACCTCTCTTTTATAAGTCACCACACTGGAAGTAAACAAAAACATGTTTACAAGGTCTATCCAATACTCTTGGTTTCATCTTGGAAATTTATTTTGGCGATGGCTTGGGTCCCTTGACGGTAATCGCGTGTTTTCGCAAGACGCCACTGTTGCTAGGAAGCAGAGTTTTAATGTTGCATGAAAGTCATGGTCTTGAGTTGCAAATGTCCTCTAGAGCGTTTCAATTTGATCCCCTCTATTATCTTTTGTGGAGACAAGGCGTCGGGATGACCCGATGTCACGAAAGTCGCACTGTGTGCTTGTTTTAATGTGTGTTGAGAAAGTCAAGAGTCTGAAGGCTTCTGACAAAACTGATAAGTTTAACGACTGTAACGTACAATAATACTTCAACTTAATTCCATAGTTTTTTTAGAAATTTTGTAATTGCTCAGTCCATACAAACGTCTTTCTAGGCTTTATTTTACTTGTAATATTTTGTCTCCTAAGCCAAATATGTTTTTATATTGACTTAATCTGTTTACTATGTATTGTATTTTTTTTTTGTTTAGCATAACTGATGAATTGTACGTACTGTAAATTGAATAGTATACTGTATAGGTCAACTGATGAATTGTTTAAGCTTATAAATTGAATTAATCTACTTCATATGAATTTATAGCTAAACGAAAATAAGTTTGTAAATTGAACTAATTTGATTGTATATGTTTGTATAGTTTGGCTGATGAATTGTAGCTATATGTTCTTAAAATGATTACTAGTCTGTGTAGCTCTACTGATGAATTGTATATAGACCTACTGTAAATTGAATGGTAATATGTATAGCTCAACTGATGAATTGTTTATGATTGTAAATTGAATTAATCTACTTGATATTAATTGCACAAATTTGTATAGCTTAATGAAAGTATGCTATTTTGTATTGTATATATTTGTATAGTTTTGGCCGATGAATTGTATATGCTTTAAATTGAATAGTAATCTATATAGCTCTACTGATAAATTGTTTATGTTTCTAATTTGAAGTAGTTTGCGTGATATGTATTATCAATTTCTGTATATCACAACTGGTTGAATTGTTTATGCCTTAAATTTAATTAACTTGTTTTGTATTATACATATAGCTAAAACTTATGAATGATCGTTTGCGTTTGTAAATTTACTAATCTGATTGGCTATGTATTGTATACTTTTAGTAGAGCCATCGATGTAGCTCAGTCGGCAGACTCGCTGGGCTGCTGATCCGGAGCTGCGTTCGGGCTTGGGTTGGATCCCCCTTTGGTCTTTGGTTTCTTCCGAGGTTTTCCCCAGCCGTGGGACTGAAGCCAGATGGTCTATGGCGAGTCTATGGCGAGTCCTTGGCATCAACCCCTTTGATTTGATTACCTGGTTGGGTTTTTTCCGAGGTTTCCCCCACCAAAAGGCAAATGCCGGGTAATATTTTGGCGAATCCTCGGACCTCATCTCATCTCACTACATCTCGCCCAAAAAAAAAAAAAAAAAAAAAAAAAAATTGTAAAAATTGTAGAAAATTACTAAATTGTAAAACTACAAAAATTTGTAAAAATTGTAATTGTAATATTGTAAACTGTTGACTTGTTCCACATCTTAAAGCTTCATTGCTCATGTAAGATCTATGGAATAAAATAAATGAATGAATGAATGAATGAATGAATGAATGAAAACAGTTAATGAGAGAGAGAGAAATAAATCGTCGGATGACCACGAGGATCCGGGAATTAATAGCAAATAAAAATACAATTAATTAAATATGAGCATTGTTATAAAAATAAAATGTAATAATTAAGCACCACTGATTAACGATTATAAAATAAAATCTTAGAAGATGCCTTTAAAATTATACTTATAAATAAAAGATTTTATTTAAAATTAGCATATCCTTAATTAAGGCCTTCTGAGTGGTATAAATGAAATGGTATAATATGCAGGGAATCTTTAAGAATTTCCGAGATGATTTTTTTTTAATTTCAAAAGATGATATTGATAATAATTGTTTTAAAAAATTATATGTAAATTTTGGTTTAGAACTATATTAATTTCTAGAAACATAAAATTTGGAGATTTATCCTTCGAAGAGGTGGAAAAATTCAAATATCTTGGAGCAACAGTAACTAATATAAATGACACTCGGGAGGAAATTAAACGCAGAATAAATATGGGAAATGCGTGTTATTATTCGGTTGAGAAGCTCTTATCATCCAGTCTGCTGTCCAAAAATCTGAAAGTTAGAATTTATAAAACAGTTATATTACCGGTTCTTCTGTATGGTTGTGAAACTTGGACTCTAACTCTGAGAGAGGAACATAGGTTAAGGGTGTTTGAGAATAAGGTGCTTAGGAAAATATTTGGGGCTAAGCGGGATGAAGTTACAGGAGAATGGAGAAAGTTACACAACGCAGAACTGCACGCATTGTATTCTTCACCTGACATAATTAGGAACATTAAATCCAGACGTTTGAGATGGGCAGGGCATGTAGCACGTATGGGCGAATCCAGAAATGCATATAGAGTGTTAGTTGGGAGACTGGAGGGAAAAAGACCTTTAGGGAGGCCGAGACGTAGATGGGAGGATAATATTAAAATGGATTTGAAGGAGGTGGGATATAATGATAGAGACTGGATTAATCTTGCACAGGATAGGGACCGATGGCGGGCTTATGTGAGGGCGGCAATGAACCTTCGGGTTCCTTAAAAGCCATTTGTAAGTAAGTAAATAAGTAAGTACTATATTCATTTCACACTTAAATTGGCAAAACTTCATTTCTCACACTAGTTTATTAAACCGTGTCGGACTGTAAAGAAAACAACTATCGCAATATCCATATTTTATATGTTGTACAATATTATAGCATTGTAAAATTTTAATTTTCCTACCATTTTTTTTCTATTCTATTAAAATTATAGCATATAGCCTATTAACCTATTGTATCCTATAGGATACATTGCGAATTTAAGGGTTAAGATTACCTACATCACGTTATCCTCATTAAATTTAAAATTAAACAATGTATTTGCGGAGGAATTGCTGATATTTACGGTCATCATGCACTCAGTTGTGCGAGGAGCAAGGGTCGCATTCCCAGACATACATCACTCAATGATATCATTAAAAGATCTCTGACTTCGTGTGACATCCCGTCTCTTTTGGAACCACCAGGTATTAGTCGCGCGGATGGTAAACGGCCCGATGGTCTCACTTTAATTCCATGGTCTAGAGGAAAATCTTTAATTTGGGACTGCACTTGCGTTGACACTCTAGCTCCATCTCACTTGCCGAATACCTCCAGACGCGCAGCATCTGCTGCTGAATTAACCTTGAAGAAGAAGGTCAATAAATATGCTCATCTTTTAAACAATTATATCTTTGTCCCCTTTGCTGTGGAGACCTTCGGTCCTTGGTGTCATGACGCTAAAGTTTTGGTATCTCAAATCGGCAAAATTTTGATCTCCATTACCGGTGATCGTCGTTGCACTACTTATTTGCGTCAACGTTTGAGTATTGCAATTCAATGCGGAAATGCAATGAGCCCTTTGGATGAACTATTTTTATTGTAAAATTTATTTAGTATAGATGGATAGATATTTTAGAAGTATTTTTTTTTCATTACTAGATAATATTTTATACAAAAAAAAATATATATTTAGATGTCGTTCTATCTTATTTTTGCGTCAAATGTACAAGTATTAGGAAGATGAGTAGGTCAAAAGCATAACATATAATCTTTACCCCATCCTAGCATTATAAACAGGTTATTACTACATCTAATATCATGCGTAATAAACTTATTATGGCACGCGTACTAATAATAGCAATGACGTATTCGCTATGACGTAATACCGGAACGCTTAAGGTAACGTTTAATTTATTTCCAAACTTTAACAATTTTGTATCACTTTTGTAATATCATATAAAACAGTTTTGTGATTCAAAGAAACTATATTAACAAAATAAAGGAACATTTGTAACATAAAGTTTGATACGTAAGGTATAACTAGAGTTTGTAATACCTGCATTTCTCTTTATTCAGTGGCAATGCCAGGCCCAACTAACCGATAGGAACATATGAAGACTTTGTCAGCTATGGAAACCGAATTATTTCATAATTTATTTCCTACAATTTATAATGCTAAGTTGCCATAAAGTGTTGTATCCAACTCGTGGATAATGTTATTATGACACTCGTGAAAATTGTCGCACGAACGATAGTGAGTGCGACAAATATTCACTCGTGCAATAATCATCAAGATTATCCACTTGTTGCATAAATAACTAGTATGAACAATGAAAATATGGGTTTGGTTTGGATATTTGAATATTTTTAACTAAGTAGGTCGCAGTAAGTGATGTTAATGCAAAATATTCCGTAAGTTACAAGATGTTATGAAAGAACGAAATTGACTGGTTGGAAGGCTTGGTGGAGTCTGTAGAGAAAATATTAACAACTAGCCGTACCCGTGAGCTCCGCTGCACCCGTTCGAAATAAATATAAAGTAATTACATAATTAAAATAGGACGTTTGATCCAGGGAACATTCGTGTTTGATAGAAGGATAAATCGTTTAATATGTTACTTAATTTAAATTGCATCCAAATAATTAAAATGCGATCATTTTGGTCCAGAGACACTCATTTGGTGCAATGACAATTCCCTTAACCTGTTTCTTAATTTTTATTACATGCAACCATAGTTTAATGAAGATTGACATCATTTAGATTTAATGTGTATATTTTATTTTACTTGTTATAGGTTTCCATTGAATTATGGCAATAACTTAATTTTAACCCTTGTTTTCTACGCATTCAGAAAATGGCGCTTGTCCCACTATGGTTGTGAACCCTTCAAATAACTTAAATTATATAATATTATATTATATTATATTATATTATATTATATTATATTATATTATATTATATTATATTATATTATATTATATTATATTATATTATATTATATTATATTATATTATATTATATTATATTATATTATATCATATCATATCAGAAGTTACTGTAATAACATTATAGCATTATGTCCATCTACACTTTCCAATGGTGAAATAATAATTAATTATACAAATCGGTTAATTTAGCTTCCGATATTACTTCATACAAACACGAAACATTCTCTGTAGGCTATCTTTCATACCTTTCGATTGTTGCTGTCCAAGGCCCCTTATAGACGAAGTCATTTGTTTTTTAATTCATTACACGGCCTTAGATGGCAGTTATTTTAATTTTAAAACTCATTTATCACATTAAATATCAGTCCTATCAAAATTTTTCAAGGAATAAAACTTATCGCAAGTTATTTTTAAAGAAACTTTTGTTATGTAACATTTTTCACAAAAATCAATAATAAGCGAGATAGTTCGATTTATTTAATTCAGGCCCCCGTATAACCACCCTTTTAAATAATGTATTTTGAATGCCATATAGCCTAAAATCTAAGTTACAACGAACGTAATTTCTATTCCAATTTTCATCGAAATCCGTTCAGCCATTATGCGTGAAAAGGTAACAAACATACAGACAGACAGACATACAAAAATGTCAAAAAAGCAATTTTCGGTTTCAGGGTGGTTAATTATATATGTTAGGACCAATTATTTTTGGAAAATCGAAAATTACCAGAAAAATTTCGGCTACAGATTTATTATTAGTATATAGATTTGTGGCGAATGGATGGACTAACGAGTGTGAAGGTGGAAAATTTATAAAATGCAAGTATTTAAAGAGAGTGAACCATAAGTAATGTCATTAATTTCAGGGGATTATTTTTTATATTTAAAACAAAAAAGTTTAATACAATTCTCGTTTTCGAGATAACAATTGTTTTATATCAAACATTTCATAGCTTCTTTTGGAAAAGCCATTGGTTTAATTTCCAATATACTCAGTTAATTTAAGAAAGCAGTATATTATGATAATAAATGATAGAAATAATTTTAGCTTTGTCTTTTAAATGTGCACAAATCTGATCCGAACAAAAGTAGCATTTTAAAGTTCTATTATAGAACGAAAAGTTCAATGACAAAGGAAGCTTATAATAGAAAAAGGAGGATCTTCTACGGACCTCTGGAAAAAGAACTAAGGAAGAGACTACTGAAGTGCTTGTATACAGTTTGACTTGTATGAGGCAGAAACATGGACATTACGACGAAGTGAAAAGAAGCGACTGCTGTAGAATCATTTGAAATGTAATTATGGAGAAAAAAGGAGCGTGTGAAATGATCTGTTTTGGAAAGAGTGGATGAAGAAAGAATGATGCTGAAACTGATCAGGAAGAGAAAAAGAAATTGGTTGGGTCACTGGCTGAGAAGAAGCTGCCTACTGAAGGACGCACTGGAAGGAATGGTGAACGGGAGAAGAATTCGGGGCAGAAGAAGATATCAAATGATAGACGACATTAAGATATATAGATCATATATAAGCACGAGCATATGCTCATTTCGGGTATCTATTCATATGTATTCAATTCAAATGTAAATTGTAAATAAATTTGAAATTTGAAAATTTGAAATATGTGAAGCCAAACAGGAGGCAGAAAATAGGAAAGAATGGAGAAAGCTGGGTTTGGAGTGGAATTATTTGTGGACATCGATTCCATTTCGATTGTGTAGGGAATTGTGTCATTCTTTGTTATTAAAGTAATGAAAATTACATTGTTTATTATTCATTTCATATGAAGCGATCGAGCATAATTCTAATGCTTGCATTACTGATTTTGAAATAGATCACGATCTTGCTTTATGTCCTTACCTGAGCCCCGCTGTACATAGAGGAAAATTTGTGAGTGCAGTCCGTGAAATATCAGCCCATCGTATACTGGTTGTACATTGAGGCGAGAGAAAAACGCACTCAAATCCCTGAGCATTATAACCGACTCCGAATTCAGTTTATCAGGGATTAACCATATAATTTGCATCGCTATATGGGAATAAAGTTTTGGAATTCAGTACAGCGAAAACAGAATTAACGAGATGGGATATTTTGACAGTGATGTTAATATGAGAGATTAAAGGCGTTTTACCCGTTACAATACAAAATGAATCACACTAACATTCCTTTCTCTCTTTCTCATACAGCGAGTTGAAATATCATCATTATCATTGTAACCATAATCATCATCATTCAGGATTACATATTTACAACCTTAATGTTCCGATTCCTAAAATTGTACTCTTTCTTTCTGTTCACAGATCTTCTGCCTTACCTTGTTTATTCATTTCTATACGAAGTTCGTTATTTCCTTATATCTAGCCCGACACTGTCATTCAGTTCGTTTCCATATTCCGTAACACTGTGTTACATTTTTAAGAAGTAGAAACTTAGTTATATGCAAAGCAAAGTCAAAAGACAAAGCAATAGCATTTGTGGAGGTGTATCAAATTCTACAATTTGGAATTTACAATTGGTAAACTCTATTTATTGCTTTCCATTTTCTCTGTTTCGGCTTCAATTCGCCTCTTCAGCTAGAGAAGTGTGATGACAATAATTCTGTCGATCACTACTCTAGGACAGTGTGGAGAAGGAAAGATCTCTAACGAGAAATTCCAAATTGTAGGATTAGTTATAATTAATTATTTCGTATTTTAAATTGTCTCGGTTTTAGTTTCTATAATTCGTATTTTTGTGTAATAAATGGACAGGTAATACGACATATTTATTACAATTATTACAATCACAAAACTACAAAAATAAATATTAAATATAATAGAAACAAAGATACATTAAAAACTACAGGGACATCATTTTATTTTTACTTCAATTTTTATTGTACCTGAGTTTTTAATGTACTTCACTCCTACCCCTTCTAATAATGAAGTTAAACCGTCCTCCACACAAATCCAAGACCGCATATACAGTCGTAGTAGCCTTACGGTCATAGTAAACAGTACGTTCCAAAAATATGTTCGCGTTTTCCAGTAACAAAAGAGCTTTCAATATTGAATCATTTTCGCACAGTTACTCTCATCCATTTGCCTACGTTGTAACCCGATTTCCCCCACCAGTTTTTATTCGCCAGCTAGTGGCTGGGCTGTCTTAGCTCTTTTCTGAGAAAATTAATTTCTGTTAGGAATTGGACGTCTATGTAATATTATACAACTATTTAAAATAACTTAAATAAAGGGACCGCGTTAAGTAATTAACTGTCACGTGATTTCCTCCCTTTCTATGACCTTACGACATAACCACTTGGACGAACAGTAGATAGTATGTCTGAGTAATTTTATCTTTTCGGATCCGGCAGAAGTGAAAATTGAATTTACAGTACGTAAGGTACTCTTTTATAGAGTAGGTACAGAATTATTTCAACATGAGTTACTAGTACGAAGGCCGAAACTGGTAATTGGAATTAGGTACAATAGTCTATAGTGCAATAATATGCACAAAAGAACTGAAGCCTGTATCGAAATGAACGGCCACCATTTTCAAAAATGTGTTTAAATATTCATATTATGATTATTTTTCAATTTAACTTCATTCTCTATATTGTACGCTAATGTGCTGTAGACAGTATAATGTACATTGCATAGTGAATACGTCCACATGGACAGCTCAGTTCCTGAGTAAAAACACTCATTGTTAATACTGTACTGTATTTAGATTAAACAAAAACCTAATGAAAATGATCAAACTCAAAGGCGCAATATTTCCTGGTTTACGTAAATGGACGAACTACTTTTCTTCCCTCCTATACCTAGTAAAGTGATTTGTTTGTACGCCAGTATTATCGAACTCCAATCGTGGTAGGGGGTAGCAAACGGCGTTGATCGAGAGGTATAGGCAAGTTAATATTAAAAATGTTAGTAAAAATAAAATGATATCCCTGTATTATATATGTTAGTCAGAACGCGAAATCCGCCAAAACCCGAAGTTTCTAGGAAATTCTAGTTCTGATAAAGCTCTTCAGTTACATCTAGAAATACGCCTAACGTATTACTAAAAAGACTTTAGGAAATTGGTACATATAAATGAAAATTGTTGTTGTTGTGTTGTTGTTGTTGTTGTTGAAAAACACAATAATTTTGTCAACAGTAATCTCACTAGACGTTTTGATTTATCTAGAGAAAATCAAAACTCGAGTGGGATTTAATTGACTATTACACGATTAGAAGAAAGTATATAAAGATTAGAAGTAACGAAGTACTCCAATACAATAAAATATTAACTGACTTACGAAAATACAACTGTCTTCAAATTTATTATTTTACCATCTCAACATCACAAATATTACGCTAGATGCATGCTAGATGGCAGTAGTGTCTTTATACAGGCACTGTAATGATTACTATTCAATAAATCTTAATATTAAAAAATCTCTGATACGTGACTATCCATAATATCATATAGCAGAAGTTCTTTTTATCTTCTCAGAGAAGAAGCTATAACATAACCTAACTAATATACGCAAATGTTAGAAAAGTTTTAATTAACGACGGTGACATAAAAAATAAACATGAATAATTTTAAAAGGAATAATTATTGAATGTACAATTTTCAAATTTGAATGTGGTTGGTGGTTCAATTGATGTTATATTGGACGTGTGCGTAATAGAAGTGGAACTCGTTGATTTAGGCCTACATGGTGTATTCAACTTATTCAGGATTTCCGAATGGTGCTCTTCATTTATTTGTAAATCGGATTTCAGAAGATGCATAGGTATGATCAGTGATTTTTATTAATTCTTGTTCTTGAATGCCAATGCAAGTCATATTTGAAACTGCTGTGCATCGACTGGAGTGGTTTGTAATTTTATATTATATATATATATATATATATATATATATATATATATATATATATATTTTGACGTCCAGACAAGCGCAGTTTCAAATGTTGGCAAACAAAGAAACAAATGCTAGGGACGCGATAAAATTTTAAAAATGCTAGGGACGCGATAAAATTATGCGATAAGCAGCCATGATTGGTTGAAATACGTCCTTTAGTACCGTTTTATTGGTCAAAAGTAGTATGACGTAGTAAGAGTGTAATAGTCAAACAAATAATTTTGTTATGGGATGTTTAAACATTACTATTTTTGTTGTTGAATTACAAATAATTATGTTACAGAGTCAATATTATTATTTTTTTGTCTCACAAGTCACTTGTTGCGACATTTAGAATTGCAGAGAAATTTCTTTTTCACACATAAGCATCACTTCGAAACTTTTTTTTTTTGCGAGCACAGCGAACGAACCCTTGTCTGCTTCCGATGGCTTCTTTCTTTGCTGCAGTCCTCAGCGAAATTTCTGTATCTCGGGTGCCTGTTCTTGTGTCAAGAAAATTTGAGGACATACATCAAATTCAGATCTGAAAGAAAGAAAGTGTTATGTACCGGGTGTTGATGAAATTAACTACACTATCAGTTTTTAAAGTTCAGTGAACCTATCTGCAATATAATTTATTGAAACATCCATCCTTTGTTCAAATTCTGTACATATCGTCGTCATTTCTCTCAAGCACGACTCCTATGTGGTTTTCGGAAGTCGGCATTTTCCCTGTCCACATTCGGAATGCGTATTATGATGTTACCTCCTATACCAGCTGCAGGATCCGTTGTATCTCACTTGAAATCGTTAAAACGGGTTTTTACTAATAACAATCAGTTATTTCTAGTTCTAACTTAATTATGTTAGTCAAAACTAGAATTTTCTAAAGAGCCATAGCTATTTCTAGATTTAATGGAGTAACGTGAATGAAAACTATAATTTCTTAAAGAGCTTTGTCAGAACTAGAATTTCCTAGACACTTCGGTTTTTGAAGGATTTCGTGTTCTGATTGTAACATACAAACAAAAATCATCAAACAAAGATGAACATAGGCTATTAAATATTTAAATAAAACAGAAATATAAATTAAATAATTTACCCCCGTATGAGCAAATGCTCGTGGTCGGGAGTTCAAAACCACACTGTAGATAAGCAGAAAGACGAAGACAAAATAAACAATTAATATAAGGAATAAAATAGGACGGATTACGAAACAAGAACCTGCATGATGAAAAGTGATCACAATATTTAAAAAGTTTATAACCAATATTCATAAGTATATAAGACTAATATTAAGCAAATAATTATGTAACCTTATGTTAAGTCCACATAATAATTTCTTTAATTTTCAGTTTGAAATTAATCGTAGTTATGTTTCATACCAGAAGCCGTTGAACTTATGCATTCTGTGAAATGAAATAACACGTTTCTTCTCGTATTATAGGCCTAATTATGCCAATATATGTTGAAATGTTTCTTGTTCTTATGAAAGAAAGTTAATAATGTAAATTTATAGTGGGTGTTCATTTCAAAGTGTGTCATGACGTCACTGTTGTGAGTCAGCGATTTGAAGAGAGTTTCGGCTTTTATGTCAGAGACATTGCCTATTAATCAAGGCGTTCAATCTGAACTTGAGAACGTGTATGATATAACTTGAACGTCGTAGCAACAGATGGCGGTCTATAAAGTCTCTGTGCTACCATAACTTCTTTCGAACTGTGTTTTGCGCGGGCAGGATATTTGTTATCATCGGTTGCGTACGGCAACTTTCCACAATACAAATAAAATGCTCCGTGTCCACGTTGACCGTCGAAGTTAATGTCAACAAATACGTAAGTAATCGTCTTAACCCTCTCCCAATATTCCGAAAGTAAGAAAAAACTCACCTCAGTACGTGTTTCCAAACAGTTTACATTCCTGCCACTACAGGCGTTACCGTACGTATCGGTACGTACTCTTCAGAATGAACGCCGTACTTGCTAGGCAACTTCTCTAGCATATAGATAATACGCCTCTGCGGAAGTGTAGGAAGATTGAATTCTCTAGGCTCATCGGTTAGCCACATGATGACATATAGCGAGCCATGACACACTTTGAACTGAACACCCAGTATATTACTTCCCTTACTTTACAGTTCTTCCTAGAGATAGGATTTATGTCCTGCTACAGATCTGCGATTTATTGTCATACCCAGTTTGTCTTTTTTTGAGTATCACAAATCGAGTTAATTTTAAATTTAAAATGAAATTTGAGAATGACAAAAAATATTGAGCCAATTACAGTTCCTGGAAAGGCAAAGGTTTCCAAAATTATTATGTTATGCTTCAATAAAACGAGTCAAACCTGAAGGACTGACACTCCTGCTATTTCTAGGTACTACAGACTGGCAAAGAATTCGCAAGCTCTCGCCGATAACGTTCTTGTCTTCTCACAATACAAAGTGTAGTAAGTGATCTTTCGAGAGACTAGTGGATTATTTAAGGAAATTGAGTCAATCTCACCTGAATTCCAGTCCAGTTTCTCAAAATGTTCTCCATTATTTTCTGTGAAAATGGTGCAGCGATCTATGAAGTTCATGGGCCTCGATGGAGCCCGTCCTCATACTACATATTAGCTGTGTACAACGTTTCTTCTTATCTAGAACAGAACCTGTTTCTCGCCACTTACTATATAATTTAACGACACAATGTTTCGATAATTATGTAGTCTCTGGAAAGCGGTGACACAACTCGTATAGATTTTTCTTCAGTACATACGTTTCAGCTTTTGTCACACAGTCTCCTCTCAAAAAAATTGAAAGTTAGAATATATAAAACACTTCTGTATGGTTGTGAAACTTGGACTGTCATTTTGAGACAGGAACAGAGATGAAGACTATACAAATCTGGCTTTCAGGTAGTAGTTCCCTGTAAAGCGCTAAGCGAATGGGGATCGATGCCCGGCTCCGGAACAATTTTTCCTTGAAATTATTCAGAGATTAAGACTATTTGAGAATAAGGTGCTTAGGAAAATATTTGGAGCTAAGAGGGATGAAGTTAGAGGAGAATGGAGAAAGTTACACAACGCAGAACTGCACGCCGACGTAGTTATGTCTTCCTGCACTTCATTTTACCTTAGTTACGATACATACGTCTCATGTGTGGATATAAGTCGCTTTGGCAATAAACAGTTAAATGGTTCTGATTCCCGGCACGAGTGTAACGCCGTGGATAGTAGGCAACTTCTCCGACTCAGTTGTATGCAGGATGCCTGCGCTGCGGGCGTTCTCGGTCGCTCCTCGTGCGCTTGGGGGAGTATCGCCGACCGCATCGCCTCGCATGTCGGCCGAAGTGATTATCAGGGCCTCTCGTGTTGCATCAGTCGACAGGATGAACGAGTGCCCTGCTCCCGGCTCGTATACAGTCCCGCTCAAATATTAGTCGTGCTAAAGTAAACATCGTGCCGCTTCCCATGTTTTATCTCTCTCGGAAGCGAGAACAGCGAATTCGATCTTGTGTGTTGGGTTGCCACATCTTCAGGGGTGTATGGATTTTGTACCCCATGTCAGATCGTTTTTCTCTCAATCATTATATTAACTTACTTCTATTCCTCTATTAGATTACGGTCATTTGAAGTTCCTGTGGAGCTACAATGTTCCCAACGGGTAAACATACAGTTTTAACGTGTCGTGGAAGACATGATCATGGTTCGAATTCCGCCATGAATACGGATGCTTTTTTGGTTAACCAATAGGACATCTACGTAGCTAGGGATAAGTTCGTCTCAGATCCGAGTTTCCGCTTGGACGTGTGTTCGATTCGCGCTTGGATTGATTATCTTGTTGGAATTTCTTCGAGATTTCCTTCAATTTCAACGCTATACATGGATCAATGCCACAATTTCTCGATAATCTGTACAGATTTGAGATTTATAACTTCGATATTTGATACTCACATATATTATTCGTAGACTACGTCAAAGCATTTGATAAAGTATTGAGAACTAAGTTATGGAATATAATGAGAAATAAAGGATAATCTGGACATCTTATTAGTGTCATTCAGAGCTTTTATGGTGGCACTTTTATTAGTATTGACAAAGGCAATGTGGTAAGCACAAAATCAGTTATCATAAACCAAGGAGTAAGGCAGGGCTGCCCATTGTCCCCTTCTATTTTGAATATATATTGACACAGACGTTGGCGAATAGAAAGAAAAATTAAATGACAATTTTAGATTGACAAATTTAAAATTAGATAGGATACTATTTGCAGATGACCAGGTTATATTCGCTGGAAAAGAAGATCAGCTACAAAGAGCTTTCTTACAACTATATAATACTATGGCTACTTATAATCCACTTATTTCAAATACTAAGACCTTTATAGGTAAGCAACCAATCAGATCGAAAATAATAATCAATAATGCAGCAATAGAGCAAGTTTCTCATTTTAACTATTTAGGGTGTGAAGTGTCATACAATAAAGATAATGATATAATACAAAAACTATATAAATTTCAATACATGTGTGGCACTATAAGTGGAACATTGAAGAATAAGACAAGAGTTGATACACAGCTAAACTTTTATAAGACTATGGCTGTTCCAGTGTTGATGTATGGATCTGAGAACTGGGCTCTAAATAGATCTGATGTTAGGAAAGTTGAACCAAGTGAAATGAAATTTCTAAGAAGAGTAGCAGGCCTTACCTTACGTGACCAAGTGAGCAACAATGAAATAGGACAAACATTAGGAATATATGACTTAAAAGAGAAAATATGTAGGAATAACATTAATTGGTGTAATCATATACAAAGAATGGACCATAATTCTATAACAAAACAAGTTATAAATTATAATCCAAAAGATTATCGTGACGTAGGACGTCCAGTAACCAGATGGAGAGATTCTCTGAGTCGGAACAGACCATGAGACAGCCTACCATGAAGATGATGATGATGATGATGATGATATTTGATACTCGATAGTTTAACTTCAAAAGAGGAAACAGAATAGAACAAAATAATTAAATAATTCAGAGTGTATTGGACTTTTTGCGCTTTACTAATACATTCATCGCGTATTGTGAGGTCCACCTTACACGAATGTAATTATTGACAAAATATACAAACAAATATTCATCGTCTCATTGGTGACGTATTTTTTAAGAAGCAAATAATAAATTCCTACTTTTAAACTACTTTTTTTTTTTTTGGAGAATTTCGGACTTTGTGCTCATTTTAGCTCTGTAGTCCATTCATACGTCTTATCCTGGAAACATTCTAAGCGGATGGTGCCAATACTGAATCTTGAAAATATGTCTGTTGCCCTAGGAATTCTTCTTACGCGCTGCAATTGAGGAATTTCCCAACCCCACGACTTGCGCTATTGAAGTTTTTGGTTTGCTAGGGGACGAGGTTTATTTTATGAGCTCGTGTTATAAAATATTTGTAATAGTGCGAAAACAGCATATTTCTGTAAAATGAGGAACAAGACTGAATATATCACATGTTCTCATAAACATCGATATAGTGAAAAAAGAAATAAATAAGTAAACAAATGAATAAATAAGTAAATAAATAAATAATAAATTAATAATAAATAATGAATGAATGAATAAATGAATAAGGAAGAAAAGAAATCGCACTAAATCTGAAAAGTATCGAGCACTTTTTCGGAAGGTATCGATAGCTTTCCAATTATTGAAAGTATCGCGGACCAAACCATTTTCAAAATGAATGTTAGACAATCCAACCAACAATCGAGGTCAAATCATGATTGTGATCTGCTCGCTCCCCAATTATTAGCAAATGTATAAACTACCTTTATGCCAAATAGTGACGGAATTTTTTTCAGAAAATCTTAAATCGGACAATTTTCCCTTTTAACCATATTTTAGCTTACTGTTTTTGTCAAATTTTATATTAGTATTGACAAAATTATAAATTTTCATAAACAAACTTCGCCTTACAAGCAGTTTCCTTAGGAAATTTATTTGCTGAAATTTATAATAAATTGTATTGATATATTTGTCAATTTTCCTGAAAAATTTGCTTAGCTTTATTTTTCTTGTACGAAGGAGAAACCCGAAGGCTTACACTGCAGCCTGAGCCTTATTGTGCTTACCACTCCTGTTCTGTGTGAATGATTGAGTAGCCGAACGGCCGCGCTCTTGTACAAGTACAGCAAGTCGCACCGTGAACTGAACCCGGGTTAAGATATGAATGATGATATGTGAATTAATGATGGCGAAATGAGTCAGAGGCCCAACGCCGAAAGTTACTTAGCAATTCTGCTTCAATTGGTTGAGGGAAACCCCCGGAAAACCCCAACCAGGATTTGAACCTGGACCTGCTCGTTTCACGGTCAGACGTGCTAACCGTTACTCTGCAGCAGTGGATATTTTTTTAGTTTACTGATTTTGCTAAGTTTATTGAAGCTATGTTATAATACAGTTATATATGCGAGTTTCCCCTCATCGAGTACTTTCTTTTGGTTTATTTATTTGATAATTTTATAATTTACTGATATAATCATAAATTTTTCCTTATAAATTTTTCCCTTACATTAAGCAATTATTTAACTTACTGATTTTGCTAATATTTATAATTGTACTTACATTATCCTTGATTTCTTATCCTAAAAGTTGGTTGAACTAATTGCTGCTGTAAAAGCTGCCATTTACACAATACGTAGAGTCTATTTTTGCATTATACAATCACTCGAAAACTGTACACACGTAAGATAATTCGAAACGGATCAGGATTTAAACATAAATTTTGTTTGGAAATTAATTAAACGAAACAATTTTCTAAGATAATCCTAGATCACATTCAATACAACATAGAACTTCGCACTTGCTATGAGTATGGGTGGCTAATGAGTGGTTTCCGTTATGAACAATAAACTAAGGAGTTGACAGATATAACAAAGAAGGGTAATCACGATCCACACAACGTAATTATTATCATGTTTTCATCAGCCAGCAATAAATAATTATTTAAGATTTTCTGCGGAAAATGTTCCTTCTCACATGGCAAATAGCTAGAGACTGCAGAAATCAACGTGTCGACGTTTTAGTAATTTCTAGAACAATGCGGTAGCCTGTTTAAATTTCAGAAATTAAAGAGTGTACTCCCAAAACTGGGCTAGATTTTTTTTCCACTCGTCTACGACTGAACGAATTTTCAAGTGACATGCACAATAACACAAACTTTTAAACTAGGATTGGTGTTGTTTTTGGAGGAAACAAGCTTAAAATATAATATAATCATATATACAGGATGATTCACGAGGAAAGGTAAAAAATTTGGGATATGAATTCTGAAGTCATTCTGAGTCAAAAGTTCCTATGAATATGGGTCCCTTTTCGAACGGTTATGGAGATATGGCTCTTTCATTTCACAAAACCTTCTAGTACTAACTCGCATTTAGAGACAGATAACGAACAAATTTAAAGTTTATATTCACGTATGCATATATACCTAATATTCAAGATGTCGGGATCGATGTTTGCGCACATTTTCAAAGGTACCTCCTCCTGCTTCAACGCACTGTTGCGCTCGAGCGTGAATCGCGCTCATCGCTCGGGAGAGTAAGACATTTGTAATGCCCCATCACCTGGTTTGTGAGGTGAATGAACTTATCTTATCCACATCGCTCACAATGCAGATTCCAATGTTACGTCGTTCATTGCGATCCGTGACCTTGTCTCACATCTCACGTCAGCAGCATATGGTAACGTCTGATTCACATTGGGGTGAGGCGTTTTACCAAAAAAAAATGCATCTAGCTCCGCCATCGTTCGAAAACGGACCTGTGTCCATATGGACTTTTTTACTTAGAATGACTTCAGAATTCACATCCCAAATTTTTTTACCTTTCCTCGTGAATCATCCTCTATGTATAAATCAATAAAAATTACCGAATAGACTGAGCAAGTTTTTGGGGCACACTCTTCTATTAATAAACATCTACAATGAATAGGAGCTTTAAACCATTGAGTGACATCGACCTTTTATTAAATTAAGAGTATCGACAGACGCATTTTACTGTAGGCCTACATGTAGCGTTATAATAGCACATTAGCGAACACATTTCAATGGAAGATGTTGCCCTTATCTCTCTCCGCTTGCCTTAAAAGACTTCAATATAAATATTTAACTATCCTTTATGTCCACAGTGAGATTTCATGAAGTTTTATTGTCATTTACAAAGCTGATGCCTGAGGATATTTTCAGTAAAAATGTTCATCTGAATAATTGCTTCCCCAACAGATACGAAGTTATTTTCCATTTTAAAAAAGTTATCCGCAATCAATAAATCGTATTTCTGAAAGGTCAAATGGATTCCCATTTCTCACGCGTTGTATCAGATGCATTGAAACTGAAGTGAATTTAAAAAATGCATCTGTTAATATAGCTTTAATGCATAAAGTCTCTTACATGTAATAAAATAATAATTATTCCCATTAAAATAGGAAAAAAATGCTGAACAACTGCCAGGAAAAGAGTTCAACATCGTGTACGTATATTCTAAGCACGTAGGTACTTTAGTTTCATGAAAGTCTAATTATGTAAATGTTTGTTTCGATATTTTTTATTCCACATAACTTAATTTCCACTGTTTAGAATAACAGTATATTGTTATAGCAGTGTAATTATTTTTAATTGGATTCATTTTCACTATTCTTTACTCAATATTTGTACTTCAATAAAGTAAAATATTTTTATTATAATAACATAAAGATAGAAAAATAAGGTCAAATTTATACAGTATTAATTAACCATTAAAATTATAAAATTACGATATACATCATTAGTTTAAAATATAATTACTCTTCAGTTGTTAGACATGTTTCAAAGCTATTACCATCTCATCTTCAGCAACATTGTATACTGTAAAAAAGTTATTATTTTAAGACAGAGTTATTACAATATACAATGTTATTTTATTGAAGACGAAGCGGCAATAGTTTCGAAACAAGTCTAACAAGTGAATATAATATTTTAAACTTACGTGTTCAAACAACTGTCATGTGTTAATTTTATAATTAAATTATAACATTTCTTCGACGTGTTCTCCATTCACCTTCAAAGTTCACAGTGCCGCACCATGGAATGTTTCTCTTATTCAAACATTCTTAGTGTATCTTGGTGTACATCATAGTAGTATCACAGATTGTTTGAGTTGCTGCCATGATCTTATGACGGAGATTCTCCTTGCCGTTGACTGCCATATCGTAAACAAAATTTTCCATGTAGGTCAACAAAAATAACTTCAATAAAATAAGATATGGTGATCTTAGTGGCCATGTAACCGGTCCAACAAGACCAATCCATCGGTTGGGGAAGGTGGCATTCAGAAAATCACTAACGTTACTACACATACACCGGACAATCATCTGTTGTACCACATCCGTCGTCCCAACGTCAAAAACACGCTCTCAAGCAAGGAAGGGAACATTTGCACCTCTTAGATATAGTTATAGGAAGATCGGATCAACTGCTGATAAAGACCCAAGCTTATCAACAGATTGATGTTTGCCACAGTCCCCAGAGCAAGTATTGGTTGCTCACATTAGGCACTACGCTGACAACACTTAACGGGATAATAATGCATCACCGACCCCATGTTCCCTGATAAAAATGTTTGCCTTGGACTTCCCAACTAACTCTCCTAGTTTGTGTATTGCATTCTGAAACACTGTATACAGGCAGAACCGTAAATAATGTCATTAATTTCAGGGGGTTATTCTTTGAGGTACTTAAAACAAAAATGTTAAATATAATTTAGCTCGTTTTTGCTTCCCTTTCGAGATAAAAATTGTTTCAAATAAAACACTTCATAGCGTGTTTTGGGAAAGCCATTGTTTGCATTCAAATACATGCTCAATGAATTTAAGAGAGCAGTTACATTAATCCTACTGCAACCTAATGTCGTTTTAGATACGTCCGCATGTCAGCGCTGATGGACATGACACTGACGCCAATGATTTTCAAACAGCTGTATGTCAGATACTGTTTAGAACGGGACATATCTTCATATAAACTTTTTAATTCATATTCACCAATATTATCACTCCTCACACCATGTATCTCTCCTCCCGACTCTCTCTGTGTAGAGGAATATACCTGAAGGTAAAATATTACATACGAGTAAATAGTCTTGAGATCAATATTGTTATAAGCTGTAGATGTAATGGCAAACACTATAAACAGACACAAATCTTACAATCATAAAGTAATAACAATAATAATAATAATAACAATAACAATAACAATAACAATAACAATAGCAATAATAATAATAATAATAATAATAATCCGTGGCTCAGATCGACCAGCCAATTACATCACTATGCCGAAGCAGAGCTGGACGATCATCCAACCAGAATGGAGGTATTGTGTGGTTAGCACGATGATTCCCTTATCCGTTATTTCGCTACCTACCATAGCCCTCCAAGTGCACCACGATGCTGGGTGGGCACCGGTCCCACACACTGGCCGAAATTTAATGAGGAAATTTCTTCCTCCGTGAGGACTCGAACCAGCGCACATTCCGTACCGCGGGTTCTACGCAGAATTCCTTAGACCACGACGTCACGGCGCGGAACACAAACAGAATTTAGCACTTTAAAAATAACAGGCAAACGAAATAGAAATGAGAGCATTAAACAAGCATGTGCGAACCATCCGATGGAATAGTGGGTACGGAAACGAAGACGCAAGAGGAATGACCCAATCTGACATGCCGTCAATAACCCAATCTGACATGCCGTCATTTCCCATAAGTATGATCCTGTACACAACTATGGTCCGCGATACAACCATTCAAACATTGTAGAAGTAACGTAGATCGTTCGTAGATATAGCTACAGTTACTTGACTTCAAACTACAGTACAGTAAAAATATAGATAAACGAGGTACTACGTTATGGAGTACAAACTTTCAATGGACCATAATTGTGTTCCAGGACCATAGTTATGGGAAATGACGGTACGGATTGTAACAGATTTGTCAAGGTTTTAAGTATTACCGATAACAAAAAAAATGACAGAAGAGGTGCTGGACGAACATAATAATAATAATAATAATAATAATAATAATAATAATAATACTAATAATAATAATAATGATAATAATATATACTAATAATAAATCTGTAGCCGAAATTTTTCTGGTAATTTTCGATTTTCCAAAAATAATTGGTCCTAACACATATAATTAACCACCCTGAAACCGAAAATCGCTTTTTTGAAATTTTTGTTTGTATGTATATCTGTCTGTCTGTCTGAATGTTTGTTACCTTTTCATGCGATAATGGCTTAACCAATTTCGATGAAAATTGGAATATAAATTACGTTCGTTGTAACTTAGATTTTAGGCTATATGGCATTCAAAATACATTATTTAAAAGGGGAGTTATAAGGGGGTCTGAATTAAATAAATCGAAATATCTCGCTTATTATTGATTTTTGTGAAAAATATTGCATAACAAATATTTCTTTACAAATCATTTCCGATAAGTTTTATTCTTTGAAAAATTTTGATAGGACTGATATTTAATGAGATAAATGAGTTTCAAAATTAAAATAACTGCCATCTAAGGCGGTGTAATGAAATAAACAAATGAATTCGTCTATAAGGGGCCTTGGTCAACAACAATCGAAAGCTATGAATCATAGCCTACAGAGAATGTTTCTGTGTTTGTATGGAGTAATATCGGAAGCTAAATTAACCGATTTGTGTAATTAATTATTATTTCACCATTGGAAAGTGTAGTTTCTCTATATGGACATAATGCTATATAATGTTATTACAGTAACTTCGGAGTGAATTGAGGAAAGGTAAGATTAAAATAGCTTCTTATGCACAAACAACTTCATAGGCTATTTCTTAAAATAATGTTTATCTCAGAGAATTAACGAACCACAAGAGTGTATTGATTTACTATGCAGTAATAATATGTTAGCTTAGCATGCCATTATTTTATAATCCAAATTTTAACTATGCTCAATTGAATCGTGTTAAAATACATAAAATACATATGCATTAAATGCAATGCTAAAAAATTGGGTAATGAGCCAAGCAGATAATGTTGCGCTGTTGTAAAATAAAATTTGTTCCTCCTGAGATTCAAGAGCCCCCATAACAAATTAAAAACTTACTTATCGGTGTACATCCGTTATCAACACATTTTTATATAATATATAATATAATATAATATAATATAATATAATATAATATAATATAATATAATATAATATAATATAATATAATTTAAGTTATTTAAGTTATTTGAAGGGTTCAGAACCATAGTGGTCCAAGCGCCATTTACTGAATACGGAGAAAACAAGGGTTAAAATTAAGTTATTATCATAATTCAATGGAAACATATAGCAAGTAAAATAAAGTATACACATTAAATCTAAATGATATGTCAGTCTTCATTAAAGTATGGATGCATGTAATAAAAATTAAGAAACATGTTAAAGGAATTGTCATTGTACCAAATGAGTGGTCTCTGGACCAAAATGATAGCATTTTAATTATTTAAATACAATTTAAACTAAGTAACATATTAAACGATTTTTTCTTCTATCAAACACGAATCTTTCCTGGATCAAATGTCTTATTTTAATTATGTAATTACTTTATATTTATTTTTCACGGGTGCAGCGGAGCGCACGGGTACGGCTAGCAATAATAATAATAATAATAATAATAATAATAATAATAATAATAATAATAATGGCTTTATTTAACCTGGCTGAGTTAAGGCCGTAGGGCTTGCTTAGAGGAGAGTTGGGTAGCATCGGACATCGGGTAATATCAGACAGTGCGTTTCTTTCATCTACCACCAGATGGTAGTACCTGAATGACGTGGTTACGTTTCTGTATGCGACATCAGAGAAAGGTAACCATGTCATTTAGGTACTATCATCTGGTGGTAGATGAAACAAACTCACTGTCTGATATTACCCATGTCCGATACTACCCAACTCTCCCCTACATAGTTCTGCAAACACTGAATCGGACTTAATAATAATAATAATAATAA
The DNA here is from genome assembly GCF_040183065.1 of Periplaneta americana. Classification (NCBI taxonomy): domain Eukaryota; kingdom Metazoa; phylum Arthropoda; class Insecta; order Blattodea; family Blattidae; genus Periplaneta; species Periplaneta americana. Next base: position 142,689,288 of record NC_091127.1, read on the forward strand.
TAATAATAATAATAATAATAATAATAACAACAATAATATATGAGTATATATAGTCAAATATATATTGATATTAGGTGTTAAATGAATACGATTTACATAATAAGGTCATAAACAGAGATTTGAATGAAGAATACACAAAAATTAACACTGCGGTAAACATACTTACTTACTTACTTACTTACTGGCTATTAAGAAACCCGGAGGTTCATTGCCGCCCTCACATAAGCCCCCTATTGGTCCCTATCCTGAGCAAGATTAATCCATTCTCTATCATCATATCCCGCCTCCCTCAAATCCATTTTAATATTATCTTCCCATCTACGTCTCGGCCTCCCTAAAGGTCTTTTTCCCTCCGGCCTTCCAACTAACACTCTATATGCATTTCTGGATTCCCCTATACGTGCTACATGCCCTGCCCATCTCAAACGTCTGGATTTAATGTTCCTAATTATATCAGATGAAGAATAAAATGCGTGCAGTTCCGTGTTGTGTAACTTTCTCCATTCTCCTGTAACTTCATCCCTCTTAGCCTCAAATATTTTCCTAAGCACCTTATTCTCAAAAACCCTTAACCTATGTTCCTCTCTCAAAGTGAGATTCCAAGTTTCACAACCATAAAGAACAACCGGTAATATAACTGTTTTATAAATTCTAACTTTCAGATTTTTGGACAGCAGACTGGATGATAAGAGCTTCTCAACCGAATAATAACACGCATTTCCCATATTTATTCTGCGTTTAATTTCCTCCCGAGTGTCATTTATATTTGTTACTGTTGCTCCAAGATATTTGAAATTCTCCACCTCTTCAAAAGATAAATTTCCAATGTTTATATTTCCATTTCGTACAATATTCTCGTCATGAGACATAATCATATACTTTGTCTTTTCGGGATTCTCTTCCAAACCTATCTCTTTACTTGCTTCCAGTAAAATTCCCGTGTTTTCCCTAATCGTTTGTGGATTTTCTCCTAACATATTCACGTCATCCGCATAGACAAGTAGCTGATGTAACCCGTTCAATCCTAAACAGTCTCTGCTATCCTGGACTTTCCTAATGGCATACTCTAGAGCAAAGTTAAAAAGTAAAGGTGATAGTGCAAAATAATAATAATAATAATAATAATAATAATAATATATGAGTATAAATAGTGGAATACATATTGGTATTAGGTGTTAAATGAATGCTATTTACATAATAAAGTCAAAAACAGAGATTTGAATGAAGAATACACAAAAATGAACGCTGTGGTAAACATATGAGCATTAAATTAGAGGAAAATACTATTTACATAATAAGATTAAAAAGATGATTCAATTAAGTGTATACAATAAAAATAAGAAACAAAAAATAAAAAATAAACACAGTGGAATACATTGCATTAAATATTTGCAACGTATTAGTTCTAACAACTCATCCTTCTTCTAATTTATATTTAAAATAAATCCAAGTTCGGCAGCCCTTGACTTTAGGCAGCAGAGAATTCCAGTGACGAAAAATAGCAACAGTGAAAAATGATGAATGCAGAGATGATGTGTGATCGCTAGATAAGATTGTGATTAAAGATTAAATTTCGTCATATACAATTTTTTCTGTGTCTGTCTTGAGGTATACATTTTGTTTTCCTCCAGCAGCAATTTGCTCTCAATTGTATATTCGTCTGCCTCATTAGCTTTCAAGGACGGTAGCCATGAGTTTCTCTTGGTATTTGTTTAGTGTAAACATTTTTGTAATAGTTTCATTTTAGTATTACCGGGTTCATTTAGAAAAAAAAACAACGAAGAGGAGAATATCTCTACAGAATCCACCCCATCTCCTCCGTTTCCTTGGAACAGGTGCGGACACGCAAAAAGGAGCTTTTCGTGTTACATTATCAGGCGCAGTAGAGTCTCATATTTATAATTCCCACTGCTGAAAGTGGCTATGTTAAAAGCCATTTAAATGCACACGATCGTCGAATCTGCAGTAACAGACGCAAATGGAAGTTTCGTGCCACATTGTCATCCTCTGCAAGGAAACAGACTCCAATTCTTCGAGACTGTTTTCCAGCACATCCGCAGTAGTTGTGCTCCACACTAGCTTGTGATGGAACTAGTATTAGGAGCTGCTATCTACATTGTAACTGGCTGTGGAACTGAAAGTATTTTCTTCCGTGAAGGTCCCAAGAGCTTGCCGAATGTTGCTATACATTCGCAGAGCAATCCTGCCAAGAAGGTTTTCATATGTAGAATCAAAGTAAATTAGGTTTCTCAGAATCTGGAATATGAATAAAGTATGTCGAAAGTACAATTTTCAGATAACTTTAATAATGAAAAGTTTCGTCTTTCAGAGGGAAATACCCTGTACAATCCAAAATAGCTACAAATTTGAACATATAGCATAGACGGGGTTTTCCAATGTGTATTATCCCGGTTTGCCACATGTTGCTAATACAACTTGCATAGTAAGAGGACCATCGCTGTGGAGTAACGGTTAGTATGCCAGACCGTGAAACGAGTGGATCTATTAAGAAAACATGATTCTGATGATTTCTAATAGATTTACTTCCAAATTCAAATAAAATCAACATCTATGTCAAAGTAATTTTTCTAAATACAGGCATTCATTATGCGTTTTATCAACAATAATCTCACTAGAGGTTTTCATTTATCTAGAGAAAATCAAAACTCGAATGGGATTTAATTGATTACTGCACGATTAGAAGAAAGTATATAAAGATTAGAAGAAATAAAGTACTCTAATAACAAAATATTAACTGACTTACTAAAATTCTATTTCACTAATGTTAGCTTCGCCAAAACGTTTTAACTGAGCCGTCATTTTTCTGTTGGCTAATTATGAGGGAAACAAATGACTATCGCAAAGCATGTTTTATAGTATCGTAAAGAATTTTCAGTTTGAAATGTTTGCAAACAAAGAAATAAATGCTAGGGAAGTGATAAAAACAAACAAATTCTAGGGATGTGATAAAATTGTAGGTAGGGATAAACAGCTATGATTGGTTGAAACACGTTCTTTCGTACAGTTTTGAGTCGAAAGTAGTATGACGTAGTAGAAGTATAATAGTCTATAGTAATCTCACTAGAGGTTTTGATTTATCTAGAGAAAATCAAAATTGGAATGGGATTTAATTGACTATTACACGATTAGAAGAAAGTATATAAAGATTAGAAGAAATAAAATACTATAATACAATAAAATATTAATTGGCTTACAGAAACGTCTTGGAAATTTATTACTGTAATCTCATCATTATAAATATTCCGCTAGATGGCAGTAGTGTATTATGATGAGCTGTTCTCTTGTTACCAGTTGTGCTAATTATACAATCTTCATTGAATTCTGTGAACGATTACTAATAAAGAAGGCTTTGTTGATTCAGTTTCATTTTTATTAAAATAATTGCATTTCACTTCAATTATCAATATTAAGCAATCTCTGATACGTGACTATCCATAATCTCATACATCGGAAGCTATAATATAACCTAAGTAATATAAACAAGATAAATGATAGAAAAGTTTTAATTACGTGTGATGAAATAAACATAAATAATTTGAAAAGTACAATTATTGAAGGTACAATGTTGGCAAACAAAGAAATAAATGCTATGGATACGATAGAAAACAAATTATAGAGAAGTGATAAAAATTGTAGGGTAAGCAGCCATGATTGGTTGTAACACGTCGTTCCGTACCGTTTTATTGATCAAAAGTAGTATGACGTAGTAAAAGTTTAATAAGTTAGTAATTTTATAATATGCGTAAGAAAGAACTGGGACAAGTCTGGAACATTTTCTAGATAGAATTCATTCAGTTCACCTCATGTGACAATGAGTTCGCGAGATATTCGTTCAATTTTTTAAAGTATAGAAGAAAGTGAAAGTAAACGTATTAATAATGATGAAGAACCTGTTAACACTATGGATAATACTAAGGCTCGGATAAATCCAAAGAGATTGCATATAAATCACTAGTTCGTCCAGTAATGGAATATGGTGCTGCATGTTGGGATCCTTACAGATTAGAACATATTAAGACACTAGAAAAGATTCAAAAACGGCCTCTCAAGTGTTTTTTTACAATTCACTATTAAACTGGGACACACTCACAGACAGGAGAACGCGAATTCGATTATACGCAATGTTCTAAACATACAGAGGTGAGCCTGCCTGGAGAGAAATAAAAAATAGGTTGCAGCCGCCAAATTACTCTTCAAGTACGACCACTCATATAAATTGAGGGAAAGAAGACAGAGGACGGACACTGGAAAGTTTTCTTTTCTCAATCGTACTATCAGGGACTGGAATGCTTTACCTGCAGACTTACTAAAGGCCTTACCAACAACCAAAAATGTATTTAAAAATAGGCTTAAGGACTTTACTAATAGACAGTAGTATATTATACATACTATTTGAAGAGTGTAATTGATATTTTGTTATTGAAGTGTTGTATCAGTGAAGAAGTGTGATGTGTCAGTGAAGTGTGAAGTGTGTTGTGTAAGTGAAGTGAGTTTCTGCCAGTGAAGCTTTATAGTTTATAGTGGCAGTGCAAAGTATTTGAACAGTGAAATGTTTTGAAGTGTTAGTGAAATCAGGATAGAATCAGTGAAATATGTCGTAGTTCCAGTGCATTGAGTGAGTTGTCAGCGAAATGAGTGTATTGCTGAAAGGTACTTGTGCAGGTATGATCATATCATACTCGTGGGTTTCAGTTCGAACTTAGGGTTAAGATAAAAATTAGATTTACTTTAAATATATTATTTTAATGTACCGAAGTACATATGATGCATGGAAATATCATATGTACGTACTTCGGTACATTATACATGATATGCGTAAATCACTTCGTGATTTAAGACGGCGCTTACTCCGTCGGATCCCGGCCAACTAGGCTAGTCACTCATAACCAGTGCACCTCAGCACATGTGTGGACTTCGGTCCTACGTTCATAGACATCTATGACGTAGTGCAGAGGGCGGCCACTAGAGGAAACCCAAGAGTTGGAGCTTAATCTGAGACGATTCTGTCCGACGTCGGGGTGGTATCCGGTGTGGCTTAGTGGATAAAGCATCAGCACGTAGAGCTGAAAACCCGGGTTCAAATCCCGGCGCCGGACAGAATTTTTCTCCGTTCCATTACTCTTACATCGTATGATGACGCAGAATATCTGCATGGAAATATCATATGTACTTCGGTACATTAAAATAATATATATGATATGCGTAAATCACTTCTGATTTAAGACGGCGCTTACTCCGTCGGATCCCGGCCAACTAGTCACTCATAACTAGTGCACCTCAGCACATGTGTGGACTTCGGTCCTACGTTCATAGACATCTATGACGTAGTGCAGAGGGCGGCCACTAGAGGAAACCCAAGAGTTGGAGCTTAATCTGAGACGATTCTGTCCGATGCCGGGGTGGTATCCGGTGTGGCTTAGTGGATAAAGCATCAGCACGTAGAGCTGAAAACCCGGGTTCAAATCCCGGCGCCGGAGAGAATTTTTCTCCGTTCCATTACTCTTACATCGTTTACTTTAAATGTTATTTTGAGTGATCGTGCTTCATTTAATTTAGGATGCACCCTGTTGTTGTTGTTGTTATTATTATTATTATTATTATTATTATTATTATTATTATTATTATTATTATTATTATTATTATTGTTGTTCTTGTTGTTATTATTATTAATTATTATTAGTATTAATTATTATTATTATTAGTACTATTAATTTATTATTAATTGTCATTATTGAGTATAATTAGTTACCACTGCCGCCGGGTATATACCCATTTGCAGTGTGAATAAATACATACATACAATACTGTACGTGTTGGTGCATCTGCTATTATTTCGGGTGATGATATTTAACCTACAACTAGTGACCATACAAGTGATAACAAATGGCGAAATGGACAAATATGAAGCATCCTACAGAATTAGTGATGGCACAGCTGTCCAATTCACAGAAGGACCTTAGGATCTAATTAGCAAAAGTCGACTATATTTATTTGATATATAATTCAGATTTTACTCTACTTAGCTACGCAAGGTTTAAGTTTCAGAGGCATGATGAATGTTTATTTTTTCTCTGTGTATATATGTTTTGTATTTTTATGTATGTAGGCTCATTCGTATACTCATGATAAGAATACGTATTTATGAATTAGCTTAGTTTATCATCCTATTGTAGCCCACAAGGAAATAATTCTATCTCTACCTATGTTGTCATTAATATGGTATAAATTCTCAATCTCGTTATCACTTTGTGTGAGAGAAAATTTGGACTGCAATTTGTAGAAAGAAAATGTGTTATATCGTCTTCGTAGAAAATGATCTAAACTATCATATTACTATGTGACGAGTGCTTCTGTTGTAGATCAGATTGTGAAGGCGATTAGATTGAAAGCGACAAGCTGTCGACGTGTTAGATCGATGGTGGCTGCTCGAAACGGATTGCACATTTATTAATGATTCAGCATTTAGCATTTATATCTAAAAATAGCAACGCTTAGTGTCAAATCGCATTATGTTTGACGAGCGAGACTGAGCAGCAAGTAAATAAAACTCGTGCACACAACAGAATTATTTGCAGCGATGGATGGAAATACTCGCTCACGTGCTGAAAGACCTGGGATGACCTTTAAAAGTAAAAGTCATGTTTGTTTTTACTTAGCTAGTTTTATCATGTAAAAGGATTCTTCAGAGACCGTAAGATGATGATAAAACAAAAAGAAACTAAGACGCGCGACTTCACCTTTATGAAACGTTTATGAGTTTTTGTTTATCTTCCCAAGAGATGATTCAATTTTCTTCTATAGTTGAGTTTCAGTCATATGTACTACTGCATAATAACTCTTCAAGTTCAAATAGAGTCAATTTGAGGGTGATGAATTTCATAAAATGTCTTCATTTAACTCCAACACATTCCAATCTTCAACAGAGGAAATTCTCTTCAAAATATGTGACTGGTTCTCAGTCAATAAATTAGTATTAAATTGTAACAAAACTAACATAATCCAATTTAAATCCTGTCCAAATTCAACGTCGCAAATTTCTAGCGCAATAATTAATAATAGATCCCTATTAGAAACAACAACAACCAAATTTCTTGGCTTAAAAATCGATAATGTGTTAAATTGGAAAAATCGTATTAAAGAAATTACCCCCAAACTAAATTCAGCTTGTTTTGCTATTAGATCTATGCAAAAGATAGTAAATATCAATACCTTAAAAACAATATACTTTGCATACTTCCACTCGGTAATGAGTTTTGGAATAATATTCTGGGGAAATTCCACAGATAGTAACAATATATTTCTATTACAAAATAGAGTAATTAGAATAATAGTAGGTGCCAAATCTAGGGAATCGTGTAGGACTATTTAAAAAAAACTACAAATAATGCCCATGGCTTGTCAGTATATCTTTTCATTAATAATCTTCCTCGTATGTAATCGTGAAAACTTTGTAGCTAATTCAACAGTTCATAGCATAAATACACGTCAAAAATGACTTTCATACTCCATCGGCAAATCTATCGTGCTATCAAAAAGGAGTGCGTTATATGGCAGTAAAAAATTGTAATAGCCTCCCTATCGATATAAAAAATGAAACTCAAAACATAAAATTATTTAGGGCCAAATTAAAGAAGTACCTAATTTCTCACGCCTTCTATTCTGTAGGTGAATTCATGACACTCAATAACGCTTCATGAAATTGATACTAAAACTTTGTGTTGTACTAGTAGACTATATTGTAAATCTCTTCTGTATACATTCCAACTAGACTGTGACTATAAATTAAGATTTTCTAATAGTATTAAGTTTTTTGACTTATTCCATATTCTAGCTGTAACCAATGTATGAAACCATGGAATGTTAATAAATACAATACAATACAATACAATACAAAGAAGAGCAAAACTTGAAATGTTTATAATACTGTAAAAGTTAGGATAAATTCCTGGAATAAAGAGCGTTACAGGCAAAATTAAGGCAACACCAATTTTCTACGTCGTACGGACTGGTAGATGTCTCTATAGGTCTGTATAAAGAATGAAATGTGTTACGTTATAACTCCTGCGTCTTGCATAAATTCAATTCACTTGCATTTTGGCGAGGCTGACCTTGCGCCCCTATTCTCAATATTTTGAACAATTCGACTTCCCCCGACTTGCGTATCGTAATGCAATCTTACGTTGGGTTATGATGCTAATATAGGTAAGATATTGTATATATTACTAGTGAATGTACTGCGTAAGTATATCCTATAATATGTTTATTCCATTAATATTTAATATTTTGCTACATCTAAATAGGTGCAGTGCAATGAAGATCGTTATTAAGTTGATATTATTTACATTTAATAACATGCGTTAACGCTATAGAAACAACTAAACGCAATTTTAACTTACCTTAACATTTTGCACCTGGATTGTATGTATTGCATATATATTCCCACGTTTTCTTCTTTTTGGACAGAGAAATTACATCTGCCCTTTTATCTTCTAATATTTCACGTTTCTCAACTGATTTAATTAACAGCAATTTCTCTACAATTTATGTTCACCCAGTATTTTCGCGCAACACGAAACAATGCACTATCGTAAATCACAGTTGTAAATAATGCTAATTCGTGGACACGGATCACGTGATCGGCAATGACGAAATATATGTATGAAAACATTCGCCTTCAAAGCGAATATTCTGAGCACAATCTCAGGGTTGTCTCAAGACCAAGACAGGACGGAGAAGGGACGTGCATACGAAAATTGAGACCGGTCTTGGCCTATTCTTGGTCTTGGGACAGGCTTGGCGTTGACTGTGCATACGGGCCTTAGAGTCCTTCAATAGTAATTGAATCTGAGAGTTGAGAAAATGAGCGTATTCCTTCTCATGAGTTTCAGTATCAAATCTATCATAGAGGATCATTAATATGGTCATCATTATGTATAATTTAATTGTTGAATTTTTTAATAATTTTGTTTTCGAGTTTGCGGGGAAGCCCTATATCGCGCACAAGGGAAAAAGCTCTGTGAAAAGGTATAGCATTATTGCACACACGTGAAATATTTGTACCTGTGGTAAATGTGAATATTGCACACAGGCAGACCTTTTATACTTAAGTTCACTGAAATAACAAAATGCAGTTTCCCTTCACACTGTCAGATTTCTAGGCTTAGGAGTAACGAAATAATATCAGAATATAACGCAAATATATTACTTCGGCGGTTTAAAAATTCCTTATGTATTGTTTTAAATTAAATTAAATTACAAGTAATTTTACGTCATTGAGGTGTTTGATTCTATTGTCACTGTTTGCTGTAGTGGTATGCAGTCAGCTTAAAGGTTCACTATTGTCGTAATTCTAAAACCTCATCATGCTCGTCAGTAAACATGCGTGCACTACAGTTCTGTACCGTACAGTTCGAAATATAAAACCGTTGCGAATCAATAACTTAAGTCCTCTTTTACCCAGCATTGAGAACATGACATCATACAGCACAGGTGCTACACTGTTTATAAGGACGAATGACATCACACACTATAGCTGCAGCACTGTTTATAAGGACGAATGGCACCACACACTACAGCTGCTGCACTGTTTATAAGGACGAATCACACCACACACTACAGCTGCTGCACTGTTTATAAGGACGAATTGCACCACACACTACAGCTGCTGCACTGTTTATAAGGACGAATTGCACCACACACTACAGCTGCTGCAGTATTTATAAAGACGAATGACACCACACACTACAGCTGCTGCACTGCTTATAAGGACGAATCACACCACGAATTGCACCACACACTACAGCTTCTGCAGTATTTATAAAGACGAATGACACAACACACTACAGCTGTTGCACTGCTTATAAGGACGAATCACACCACACACTACAGCTGCTGCACTGTTTATAAGGACGAATGGCACCACACACTACAGCTGCTGCACTGTTTATAAGGACGAATGGCACCACACACTACAGCTGCTGCACTGTTTATAAGGACGAATCACACCACACACTACAGCTGCTGCACTGTTTATAAGGACGAATGGCACCACACACACTACAGCTGCTGTACTGTTTATAAGGACGAATGGCACCACACACTACAGCTGCTGCACTGTTTATAAGGACGAATGGCACCACACACTACAGCTGCTGCACTGTTTATAAGGACGAATCACACCACACACTACAGCTGCTGTACTGTTTATAAGGACGAATGGCACCACACACTACAGCTGCTGCACTGTTTATAAGGACGAATGGCACCACACACTACAGCTGCTGCACTGTTTATAAGGACGAATGGCACCACACACACTACAGCTGCTGTACTGTTTATAAGGACGAATGGCACCACACACTACAGCTGCTGCACTGTTTATAAGGACGAATTGCACCACACACTATAGCTGCTGCAGTATTTATAAAGACGAATGACACCACACTCTACAGCTGCTGCACTGTTTATAAGGACGAATGGCACCACACACTACAGCTGCTGCACTGTTCATAAGGACGAATGGCACCACACACTACAGCCGCTGCACTGTTCATAAGGACGAATGACACCACGCACTACAGCTGCTGCACTGTTTATAAGGACGAATGACACCACACCATTACAGCCGCTGCACTGTTTATAAGGACGAATGACACCGCGCACTACTGTTGCTTCGCTGGGCTTGTCAAAGTGCGACAGGTATACTATCTGGTAATAGTGTGCGCTACATGACTATGCAACCGCGATGTTTAAAATAACTGCCTGCGCAATGTGGTAATTCGAAAGGGTCATTGTGCGCATTGTGTACCCTTCCCATTCGTTATATAATGTCGCAGAAACAATTAAATTCACATAATTTTTTTACAAAATGAATCTTGGGAAAATGTATATAGTACCGATACCATTGATATTAATACTAAATTTAATGCATTTTTCACTACATTTACGAATTATTTCAATGAATGTTTTCCAGTCAAGGTGGTGAAAAAATGTAAAAGTAAAAACACGTGGATAACTCAGGGAATTAAAATATCATGTGCTAGAAAAAGGAATCTATATTTAATGAGTAGGAATAGTGATGATCCTCATGTTCTTAATTACTACAAGAATTACTGTAAAACTTTGACAAAAGTTATAAAAGATGCAAAGAAAATGTATCTGAATGAAAAAATACAAAATTCAGATAATAAGATTAAAACTATTTGGGATATTATTAAAAATGAAACTAATCGATATTCAAAGAGTGAAAATATTACTTGCATTAAAATCAATGATAGTAAAATAGATAACCCAAAATCAATTGCAAATCATTTTAACGACTTCTATATAAATATTATTCAGAACTTAAACATTCAAGATTGTGCAGAAGATGCTGCACTTGGTTACCTAACTGATGCATTTAACACTGAGTTTTTAGGTCTCAAATTTATTCCCACTACCGCAGCAGAAATCATGCATGTGATAAAACAACTAAAAACAAAATATTCCTCTGGATATGATGAAATTCCAAGTAAAGTTCTGAAAGCTTGTTCTGAAATATTATCCCCTCCGTTAAGCTATCTATGCAATTTGTCAATGCAATGTGGTATTTTTCCAGAAAGACTCAAATATTCAATAGTAAAACCAATATACAAAAAGGGAGATAAATGTACTATTGCTAATTACAGACCCATATCATTATTAACAACATTTTCAAAAGTGTTTGAGAAAGTTATGTATAATAGATTATATCATTACCTGGAGTCCAACAATATATTAGTTTTAGAACAGTTTGGATTTAGAAAACAAAAATCGACAGAGAATGCTGCTTTTAGTTTGGTGGATGAAATACTAAATTCATTAAATTCGAAACTACATGTAGGTGGGATTTTTTGTGACTTGGCTAAAGCATTTGATTGTGTAGACCATAGTATATTAGTAAAAAAATTGAAGTTTTATGGCATTAAAGATGAGATGTTGGGTTGGTTTACATCGTACTTATCAAATAGAAAACAAAAAGTAGAAATAAATGTACCAAATAGTCATAAAGTTACTTATTCAGAATTTAGAAATATTAAACATGGTGTTCCGCAGGGGTCAATTTTAGGTCCATTGTTGTTTCTAGTTTATATTAATGATTTAGCCTTGACCATAAACAATTCATCCCATGTAATTTTATTTGCAGATGATACAAGTGTAATTATTTCAAGCAAACAATACGATCATTTTATAAACACTTCTAATACAGTGCTGAATCTAATGAATGAATGGTTCCATGCAAATAAACTAGCACTTAATGTTGATAAAACCAGTGCAGTCAAATTTAGTACACACAATAGTGCTCAGGTTTGCTACAGTATTCGATTAAATGGAACTCATCTCAAAGAATCTATAAGCACAAAGTTTCTTGGTTTAGAATTGGATAATCACTTGAACTGGAAAACGCATATAGAATGTATTACTCGTAAATTGAGCTCTGCCTGTTATGCATTAAGATCCTTATCTACTATTGGTGATATAAACTTACTCAAAATGTCATACTTTGCATATTTTCACTCTGTAATGAAATATGGCTTAATATTCTGGGGTAACTCGTCTGAAGCTAAACACGTTTTTGTTTTACAAAAGAAAGCTATAAGAATAATGGCCGGTGTGCATAAAAGGACCTCATGTAAAAATATTTTCCGAAACTTACAAATCTTGACTTTACCTTGTGAATACATTATTTCCCTAATGATGCTGTATATTAAGAACCAAGATAAATTCAGTACTAATCAAGACATTCATCATTTTAATACAAGACATAAATCAGATCTTCATCTACCCTCTGTTAGTCTAAGCTGTTTTAAAAAAGGAGTTCGCTATTCATGTATAACAGTCTTCAATGCACTGCCTAATTATCTTAAAGATTTGAAGAACAACGAGAAAAGGTTCAGAAAAGAATTAACCAAATTTCTACATACTCATACCTTCTACACAATTGATGAATTGTTTATGCTTGTGAATTGAATTATTCTACTTAAATGACATGTACAATTTTATATAGCTCAACTAAAATATGTTTTTATATTGACTTAATCTGTTTACTATGTATTGTATTTTTTGTTTAGCATAACTGATGAATTGTATGTACTGTAAATTGAATAGTATACTGTATAGGTCAACTGATGAATTGTTTAAGCTTATAAATTGAATTAATCTACTTCATATGAATTGTATAGCTTAACGAAAATAAGTTTGTAAATTGAACTAATTTGATTGTATATGTTTGTATAGTTTGGCTGATGAATTGTATATGTTCTTAAATGATTACTAGTCAGTGTAGCTCTACTGATGAATTGTATACAGACCTACTGTAAATTGAATGGTAATATGTATAGCTCAACTGATGAATTGTTTATGATTATAAATTGAATTAATCTACTTGATATTAATTGCACAAATTTGTATAGCTTAATGAAAGTATGCTACTTTGTATTGTATATATTTGTATAGATTTGGCCGATGAATTGTATATGCTTTAAATTGAATAGTAATCTATATAGCTCTACTGATAAATTGTTTGTTTGTAATTTGAAGTAGTTTGCATGATATGTATTATCAATTTCTGTATATCACAACTGGTAGAATTGTTTATGCCTTAAATTTAATTAAATTGTTTTGTATTATAATATAGCTCAACTTATGAATGATCGTTTGCGTTTGTAAATTTAATAATCTGATTGGCTATGTATTGTATACTTTTAGTAGAGCCATCGATGTTGGTCAGTCGACAGACTCGCTGGGCTGCTGATCCGGAGCTGCGTTCGGGCTTGGGTTGGACCCCCCTTTGGACTTTGGTTTCTTCGGAGGTTTTCCCCAGCCGTGGGACTGAAGCCGGATGGTCTATGGCGAGTCCTTGACATCAACCCCTTTAATTTGATTACCTGGTTGGGTTTTTCCGAGGTTTCCCCCACCGAAAAGGCAAATGCCGGGTAATATTTTGGCGAATCCTCGGACCTCATCTCATCTCACTACATCTCGCCAAAATGTAAAAAAATGTAAAAAAAATGTAAAAAAATGTAAAAAAATTGTACAAAATTGTAAAAATTGTAGAAAATTACTAAATTGTAAAACTATAAAAATTTGTAAAAATTGTAATTGTAATATTGTAAAATGTTGACATATTCCACATCTTAAAGCTTCATTGCTCATGTAAGATCTATGGAATAAAATAAATGAATGAATGAATGAATGAAATTAGGTATTTTGCCTTATCTTTTGCTCTTTTGTCATCTTAACACTAACTAAACACACTTGTGTAATGTTGTAACGTGGTAGCCTAAGAAAACACAGGATATTGCAATGATAGTGGACAAATATGCTTTCCGTTAGCGATATATGTAGCTATCACGAGTCACGCAATGTCAAAGCTGTACAGTAGCCATTATCTTAATATACTGACGTAATAAAACTTGTGTAATTTATCAAATAAATCGCAATAAACATGTGAATATTTTATTTAACGACAATTCTGCACTATAGAATCAGTGACATGACAGTTTGACAATGAAAGAGCAGTGGAATTGCACGACCAATTATTGATTACGGATTGGAGCTCATGTCGCTTTTAATATATTGACAGTAGTTTGTAGGCCGAAGCGTCGGTTGTCAAATCAGAGGAAATATATTGACAGTAGCTTTTAGGTCGGTGTGAGAATTGTGCACTAGTATGAGGAAGTATGTTCACAGTAGCTCATAGGTCGGGATGCTGGTAGTATAGTATTTTTAAGAGGAAGTATGATCCAGTAGCTTACAGGTGGAACCTGGAGTTGTGCAGTTAGAAGAAGTAGGTCAAAATGCGGGTTGTACAGCAAGGACAAGTTTATTGATAGTACCTCCTACGGTGAAACCAGATAGTAAAATAAAGGGAGATACAATATGGCAAATTAACAGTAGTTTATAGGTCATAAAGCAGTCTGTACAGTACCAGGTAGTACAGTACGGTATTTTGACAGTGGCTCATAGGTCAGAGCTCCGACTCCGCAATAACTGGAAGTATATTGAAGCTTTAGTCAGATGGTGCATAAAGGCAGGTAGGTATATTTACAGCAGCTTTTGGTCTGAGCACGGGTTGTGCAATAAGGACGACATATCTTATGAACGGAGCACGAGTTGTGCAATAAGGACGACAGTGTCTTATGATCGGAGCACGGGTTGTGCAATAGGACGACAGTATCTTATGATCGGAGCACGGGTTGTGCAATAAGGACGACAGTATCTTATGATCAGAGCACGGGTTGTGGAATAAGGACGACAGTATTTTTTAATCTGAGCGCGGGTTGTGCAATGAGGACGACAGTATCTTATGATCGGAGTACGAGTTGTGCAATAAGGACGACAGTATCTTATGATCAGAGCACGGGTTGTGGAATAAAGACGACAGTATTTTTTAATCTGAGCGCGGGTTGTGCAATAAGGACGACAGTATCTTATGATCAGAACACGGGTTGTGCAATAAGGACGAAAGTATCTTATGATCGGAGCACGGGTTGTGGAATAAGGACGACAGTATCTTATGATCGGAGCACGGGTTGTGCAATAAGGACGACAGTATCTTATGATCGGAGCACGGGTTGTGCAATAAGGACGACAGTATCTTATGATCGGAGCACGGGTTGTGCAATAAGGACGACAGTATCTTATGATCGGAGCACGGGTTGTGCAATAATGACGACAGTATCTTATGATCGGAGTACGAGTTGTGCAATAAGGACGACAGTATCTTATGATCAGAGCACGGGTTGTGGAATAAGGACGACAGTATTTTTTAATCTGAGCGCGGGTTGTGCAATAAGGACGACAGTATCTTATGATCAGAACACGGGTTGTGCAATAAGGACGAAAGTATCTTATGATCGGAGCACGGGTTGTGGAATAAGGACGACAGTATCTTATGATCGGAGCACGGGTTGTGCAATAAGGACGACAGTATCTTATGATCGGAGCACGGGTTGTGCAATAAGGACGACAGTATCTTATGATCGGAGCACGGGTTGTGCAATAAGGACGACAGTATTTTTTGATCTGAGCGCGGGTTGTGCAATAAGGACGACTGTATCTTATGATCGGAGCACGGGTTGTGCAATAAGGACGACAGTATCTTATGATCGGAGCACGGGTTGTGCAATAAGGACGACAGTATCTTATGATCGGAGCACGGGTTGTGCAATAAGGACGACAGTATCTTATGATCGGAGCACGGGTTGTGCAATAAGGACGACAGTATCTTATGATCGGAGCACGGGTTGTGCAATAAGGACGACAGTATCTTATGATCGGAGCACGGGTTGTGCAATAAGGACGACAGTATCTTTCGATCGGAGCTCGATTTTTGCAATAAGGAAGTTAGCTTTTGACTGCAGGGATAACTGTAGTTGTGCAATAATAACAAGTATATCAACAATAACTTTTGGTCTGAGCGAGGGTTATGCAATAAGGACGACAGTATCTTTTGATCTGAACGTGGTTTGTGCAATAAGGACGACAGTACGTTTTGATCAGAGAGCAGGAGAGAACCTTGGGATTTCCCCCCCAAGCTTCTGCGACTAGGCAGTATAAAGACGTGAATCTTCTTGTTTTCAGCGTGGTAAAAGTGTTTATAAAGTCACCGATTAGAATTAAAAAATTTCCTGAATTCCTTCCAAATTTGTCTTTACCTCCTCAGCCAGTCTAACTCGATGGAGTACATGATTACAGGCTATGTCATACTGCGCGGAACATTTCAGTGAAGTGACAAATGTTTTGAATTCCCTAAATGCAGAAGATGTAGTCAGCATTGCCACAGCCCACGAATGTTTTGCTAAAAACGGCAGCCAAGAAAAGATTCAGTACATCCATAACTGTTTCTCCAAAATACCCGAAATTTTAAAGCAGTTGGAAGCTCGAAATAATTCCTTGGAACATTCACTTTCTCTGATAGACGAAATTTCGGTAACATTATCTTCAGAAACACATGGGGTTGCCAAAATTGCGTTTGACAAACTAAGTCGAGGTATTACAGAAAAATTCCGGTTACAAAACACTGTATCAAATTTCTAAAAAAGCTTTCTGGTGAAGAAGCAAGTATTGAAGAGGAATTCGCCGAAGAACTGTGGTGTTTTTCATATGCGCCTGTGGCGTCATGCAACGTCGAAAGAACATTTTCACTGTACAAATCAATCTTCCCTAACAGACGCAGGAGCTTCACACAGGAAAATCTCAGGATGACCTTCCTTGTATACTGCAACAGCCTTCAATAGGATAAGAGTTCTACGAAACAAATAATTTATCATCATATTTCCGTGTATTCGTTTTTGCTTATTTTGGTGCTTATTTTCATCACTTTTCGTGCTTATTTTATTGTTTCCGTGTATTCGTTTTTGCTTATTTTGGTGCTTATTTTCACCATTTTTCGTGCTTATTTGCTTGCTTATTTCACAGTTTGATTGTGCTTAAAAATCCGGCCTTTAGTCATAACACAGTACTGACAGATGTTCCACTCAGCCTTGAGGAATCGATTTTGACGTATGTCATTCGTAGTAGGCTATTATAGGAGCACTATTAACATAAGAAGATACCACCCTCGATGCTAAGTCAGAATAGGAGTTCGCTTGCATGTCTTGACTTCATGGGGAATAGAGAATGGGAACAAAAGACTGGATTGTTCCTCTTGAAGGCGAGACAGATTAGAACTTCAGCTGTTGAAGTTTGTGACGCGAACTGAGGAAGGGATAATAGCATCCACCCAACTGTACACTTTTATGTCTTTTAGGTTAGGATATATTATACAATGTGTTTTATTCTGCCATTTACATTTTAATATGTGTGTTCTTTTAGAGAGTAGTTGGATGTAATCATAGGTGGGGGGGAGGAACCTACAAAGGAGGACTTGTTTTAGGTACAAAGCACGTACGGTCAGAAGATCTGTGCATTGGATTTTAGAGAAAATTATGATAATATAAAATCTCTCTCTCTCTCTCTCTCTCTCTATAATATTAGTTAATAAATCTATATATATATATATATATATATATATATATATATATATATATATATATATATCTATCTATCTATCTATCTATCTATCTATCTGTCTGTCTGTCTGTCTCTCTGTCTGTCTGTCTGTCTGTCTGTCCATCCATCCACCCATCTATCTATCCACCCACCCACCCTCCCATCCACCCATCCATCCATTCATCATAAGAAGCGGAGCTGCAAGATTTCTTCGTTGAGTACAATAGAATACAACACATATTCGCTCTAGCAGAAATGATTTTCATTAGCTCTGATCATTCATGTAACGTATACCCCTGAGGGTACGTGTGCCCCCGGTTGAATATCACTGTAGTAGAGAATACGAACTGTGACATTTTTTTTTTTTTTTATCTATGCAGATATCCTTTATGTATGTCGTTCTCTCGTAATAACGCATAACATGTCAGCTTGAACAAAAATCTGCTCGGTGTCAAGAATATCACGTTTCTCGCGTGAGACGAGCAGCTGCGACCGCGAATCTGGTAGTCACGCGATCGCACCTGGGCGCAGGCATCGGTAATGCCAACATTTTATGCAGTGGTTTATTCAACGGATCGTCAGTTTTTGTTCAACCGAGAAGTTTGCTAATTGTGGAACTACGAGAAGGTATCCAGGTGGGAGAGAGGTTGCTTGTACGAAATATTTGAGCTTCCTTCCTTTTCCCTTTCTATTTCTACCTCTCTTGCTTTATTTCGGGGATCGCGTCGTAAAATAAACGTTTACTTTTAAAAATCAATTAAAATATTACTGTTTAGAAAGAAAATTTCCAGTTATTATATCTGTGTCTTTTTGTACTTTTTATTCTATTATTTAATAAAATATCATAAAATTATGTGGAATGCTCACTGAGCACGAGTATGTAACTTACTCTTTCTGGAGATGCTAGAGTGTTTATTATATAAAAAACAATACGCATATTTGTTCTAGCAATAAAGTATTATTATTATTATTATTATTATTATTATTATTATTATTATTGTTATTATTATTATTATATTCAATCAGGGACTTAATTTTTTTGCTCTTCCTGTGTACCTGATTTAGTATCCAACAACTGTTTTCATATTTGTAATTAGTCCATCCGTTTCAGTAAAAGGAACAGAATTTATCTTAGTAGCAGACCAAAATGTATGTTTTTCGTTAGCCAGTGTTATCAATAGGGCCCGGAACTTAATGCATTTGCATGTTTTTTCTTAGGGGTTAAAAATGTATGCTTATACATTATATGCATGAATTATGGAATTTTCAGTTATTTGAACATCATTTTATGGTGCATATAACTGCATGGTACAGCAGAGTCCGTACAGGTCAGTTTCTGTCAGATACGTTTCCAATTCACTGTGGGCTAAAGCAAGGAGATGCACTATCACCTTTACTTTTTAACTTTGCTCTAGAGTATGCCATTAGGAAAGTCCAGGATAACAGAGAGGGTTTGGAATTTAACGGGTTACATCAGCTGCTTGTCTATGCGGATGACGTGAATATGTTAGGAGAAAATCCAGAAACGATTAGAGAAAATACGGAAATATTACTTGAAGCAAGTAAAGAAATAGGTTTGGAATTAAATCCCGAAACTACGAAGTATATGATTATGTCTCGTAACGAGAATATTGTACGAAATGGAAATATAAAAATTGGAAATGTATCCTTTGAAGAGGTAGAAAAATTCAAATACCTGAGAGCAAAGTAACAAATATAAATGATACTCGGGAGGAAATTAAATACAGAATAAATATGGGAAAAGCCTGTTATTATTCGGTTGAAAAGCTTTTATCATCCAGTCTGCTGTCAAAAAATCTGAAAGTTAGAATTTATAAAACGGTTATATTACCGGTTGTTCTGTATGGTTGTGAAACTTGGACTCTTACTTTGAGAGAGGAACAGAGATTAAGGGTGTTTGAGAATAAGGTGCTTAGGGAAATATTTGGGGCTAAGAGGGATGAAGTTACAGGAGAATGGAGAAATTTACACAACACAGAACTGCACGCATTGTATTCTTCACCTGACATAATTAGGAACATCTAACTCCAGACGTTTGAGATGGGCAGGGCATGTAGCACGTATGGGCGAATCCAGAAATGCATATAGGGTGTTAGTTGGGAAGCCGGAGGGAAAAAGACCTTTGGGGAGGCCGAGGCGTAGATGGGAAGATAATATTAAAATGGATTTGAGGATTTGAGGGAGGTGGGATATGATGATAGAGACTGGATTAATGTTGCTCAAGATAGGGACCAATGGCGGGCTTATGTGAGGGCGGCAATGAACCTCCGGGTTCCTTAAAAACCAGTAAGTAAGTATGATATTGATATGGTCCTACTTTGGAACGAAATTCACATATGACTGAACAAATTTCTAGTGAATAACGTACCTGTGCGTACATCACATCAAATAAATAACGGTTACATCTGTGTCATTAAATAAAGTGTTAAAGTTTTAGGGGCACCCTGTGGCGCGCACTGCCGTGTTGTGTCATTATCTATCATCTGCAGTCGTCCCCCGCATGCAACAGGGGTTGATGTATGCGCGTGGTGGAGGGTAAGTGTGATATAAAACACTCGGGTGGAATTGGCTCTCATAGCGCTTATAATAAATTGAAGGTCTCTCGCGGTTTCTTTTTGCTGTCGTAACATATGAATAACGTATCGCGCTCAAGACAGGATTGCGACACTGAGTTTGCGTCACCTGTGACGTTGTTATGCATCGCTCTGTCGTCAGATCCATTGCCGCATTCGTAGATGGTTTCTATTCCGACGTCTACTCGAAAGAAACAGTCAGTTGCTATACCCACTACACACAGAAAATGAAATCTGCGTTACCGTCAACATGGATTATATTGAAAGCCTCTACACATACTACAAGCTTATGAATTTGAGATTTAAGGCTTTCATGGTGATTGATTGAGTTGAGAATCTTTTATATTTTCTTCCGTATATTGAGGTTAAACTCCTCTGACATTTCGGAATGGCTTTCAATTCCTCACGATATGACTCTGGTGATAAATCTCCAAGCCGTTTCAAGAAATCTAATATCAGTTCAAGTCAAAAACGCAAAATCCTCTTCACAACATTATTGTTGTTGTCTAATGTGCTGCATCTAATACTTAAGTCAATATCAGTCTTTTTCTCGAATACTTCGATGTCTTAGAACAGACCTGCACAAGGTTTGCGCTCTCCGAGCCGGCTCACAGCTCATGGACGGAATGCAGATATTAGCTGCGCTCTGTATAAGGGTGGAATGGAAGAAGGGGTGCATCTCGTACAAAATATACACAAAAGGAAGTACTATTACGAGTGCTTATGAAATGAATTCCCGTTCAGTATTTGCAAAACTATCTTGGACTATTATTAATTAATAAAGAAGTATTTATTTTACAGAAGTAATAGAAATTCTATAGCTACTTAGATGCACAATATCATTTTGTTATATTTTTATTTATCAGTACATCAAAACGAGGTTTTATGCTGTTGGCAGCTGAAAGGAACAGTAGCCTACTGATCATAATGAAACATCAGTTGCAGATGTTCGATGTCTGCCTTTATTAAAGTTGATTATAGAAATCAGTTGCTCACAAATATAAATATTGAGCCAAACATAGCAATCATTTTCACAGCCAGCCTGGGTAGTTGTAGATATTATTGCTAATGTTTAGTCTTGTAAAACTCAACCAGGCTAGTAGTATTATTCAAACGATCTTTAGCCGTTAGGTCACATTTAAGGTCAATAAGTTCGAGCTTTAAATCGTTAAATGGTAAATGTTATGTTCTGTCTTTTAGATTCCTCCATAATGTACTGTAGCAGTAGGTAAGCAACGTGAAACAGTTACTGAGAATAGGCCTACACACTGCACTCCATTAGATAACTGAGTGGTCGTTTCCCCTTTCCTCTACCTATAGCAAGTCTATGTCATTCTGACGTATCTTCCTCTCCGTTTCGGCGAGCGGTAAACACCGCTCTCCCGCTCCGAAGGAGCGCGCGCGCTCTTTGAGCGCTGTTTATGCAGGCCTGTCTTAGAATATTCCTGTTTGATAGTGATGCTGTTGAAGCATTGGGCGGAATAACGATCAAAATAAAATTTTTAATGGAATAATACTCTATATCAGCGTTTCTCAAACTTTGTTGAAGTGGGGACCACTTTTTAAAGTCTGAACAGTTCCGCGGACTACCTTACTCTTGTTCCCTTCGAAAGGAAATTTATCATTTTCGTAGCATATTTTAATACCAGTATACTTACATTTTAAAATTGAATTAAGGTTCGGTACTTTGGTCCTCTGTTATGAATTCGAGTGGTCCCTAGCTGAATTACAGGCGCGGCGCCAGATGTGCTGGGAAAAGATGTCGAGAAACACCACGTGTATAGTGCTGTAAATCCCTTTTTTGTTGCTGAGAGTAGAGTGGGAAATCGATAGACGGGTAGGGTAATAATTTCATAAAATGTCAGTACTGGGAGAAAAAGTGAAATTCGATTGCCATGTGTCATTTCCAAACTCAGAGATTTTTTAAACTATAGTGAGAGACGCAATTCGTTTGAATTTTACTTTTTCTTCTGTTTTTTTAAGAACCACAAGGGCAGACCTCGAGGACCATAGTTTGAGAAACGCTGCTCTATGTAGTCTTACACAGCTGTCACAAAAATTGTTTTTCAATATCTGTACCAGAGGCTCTTCTACACGAGTTACAACTATGAATTTCTTGGTTGAAACAACAGTCTAAGTCACTAGTCACTTCTAGCATATCCAGTTGTTTATATCGTATCGGAAGTTACTATCATTTAGTTCCTGTAGCATATCCCTTAGTATCATCTCCTCTTCTGCTAACAACGCCATATCATCGGCAAATCTTGCACACTTTATTCTTCCTCCAAGTAGATGTTGAACAGGGTAGATGATAAAGGGCATCCTTGTCGTACTCCTCTCCCGCAATGGCAAAGGAAGCTTTTAATAGAAAAAGGGGCATCTTCTGCGGACCTCTGGAGAAAGAACTAAGGAAGAGACTAGTGAAGTGCTTTGTGTGGAGTGTAACATGTATGGGGCAGAAACATGAATATTACGACGAAGTGAAGAGAAGCGAATAGAAGGATTTGAAATGTGGATATGGAGCGTGTGAAATGGACAGACAGAATAAGAAATGAGCTGTATTGAAAAGAGTGGGTGAAGAAAGAATGATACTGAAACTGATCAGAAAGAGGAAAAGGAATTGGTTGGGTCACTGGCTGAGAGGAAACTGCCTACTGAAGGATGTACTAGAAAGAATCGTGAGCGGGAGAAGAGTTCTGGGTAGAAGAAGATATCATATGATAGGCGACATTAAGATATATGGATCATATGAGGAGACAAAGAGAAAGGCAGAAAATAGATAGATAGATGGATTTATTGAGTAATATTGTACATACAGATTTTTATATTATCGTAGTTTTCTTTAAAATCCAATGCACGGGTCTTCTGACCGTACGTGCTGTGCACCTAAAACATGTCCTACTTTGTAGGTTTCACCCCCCCCCCACCTATGATTATATCCACTACTCTCTAAAAGAGCACATACTAAAATGAAAATGGCACACAAAACATATTATATAATATATCCTAACCTAAAACAGACATAAAAGTGTATAGTTGGGTGGATACTATTATCCCTTCGTCAGTTCGTGTCACAAACTTCAACAGCTGAAGTTCTAATCTGTCTCGCCTTCAAGAGGAACAATCCAGTCTTATGTTCCCATTCTCTATTCCCCATTAGGTCAAGGCGTGCAAGCGAACTCCTATTCTGACTTAGCATCGAGGGTGGTAGATATTTTCTCCGAACATCATCCAATTCGACACACTGTAATAAAATATGTTTATAGGAGTCCTTTTCTCAGGCAGAAAATAGGAAAGACTGGAGAATTCTGAGTTTGTAGTAAAAGACCTGCTCTTGGGCAGAACACTATGAAAGAAATATAAATAAATGTGTAATTATTTGGTATTTTGCAGGTCCCTCATTTCTTCATTCCTAATTTTACACTTTAACCTTTGCCTTTGCAGGCTTTACTAGTTCCAAGGAAATGTATTTCGACTGATTATATATTTATGTATTAGGACTAATACATATGCCATCGCCTTGTACCAATGAGACTATTACCATTACAATATTACACAGTTTTAAAAGTCATGTTAAATAATTATTTTGCCTCTGACGTCCTAGGATGTATCTGGGAAACACACCTGTAACTTGGTTCTTGTATCACTCTAGCTCTGAGTGTCGAGCATTGCGTGTTGCAGAAACGCAGCGCCTTCCTCACTGTAAGGGATCTGTTAACAAGCAACGAGGTCACGTTGTACAGGCATTTGCGAATGAATGCCTCAAAAGCGTCCTCAGCCTAAGCCAGTTGAACGGCTAATCAAAAGTGAATGTCGAACCAGGGTCCTAGAATTGGAATCTATTTGAGATAGCCATTACCTCCAGGTTTGACCTCACAGTCAGGATTTCCTCTTACACAAAGTTTTTCTTACCGAATTCCGAATTCTTCATCAGTCTTGTTGTTAAGGTTTTTGCACGTATCGCTTCCTAGAGAGTCCTTGTATTCACCTTATTATCCTTGTATTCCTTTTATTCTCCTTGTATTCCTCTTGTTCTCTTGTATTCCTCTTATTCTCCTTTTATTCCTCTTGTTCTTGTATTCCTCTTGTTCTCCTTGTATTCCTCTTGTTCTCCTTGTATTCCTCTTGTTCTCCTTGTATTCCTCTTGTTCTCTTGTATTCCTCTTATTCTCCTTGTATTCCTCTTGTTCTCTTGTATTCCTCTTATTCTCCTTGTATTCCTCTTGTTCTCCTTGTATTCCTCTTGTTCTCTTGTATTCCTCTTATTCTCATTGTATTCCTCTTGTTCTCCTTGTATTCCTCTTGTTCTCTTGTATTCTTCTTATTATCCTTGTATTCCTCTTGTACTCTTGTATTCCTCTTATTCTCCTTGTATTCCTCTTGTTCTCCTTGTATTCCTCTTATTATCCTTGTATTCCTCTTATTCTCCTTGTATTCCTCTTATTCTCCTTCTATTCCTCTTATTCTTCTTGTATTCCTCTTATTATCCTTGTATTCCTCTTGTTCTCTTGTATTCCTCTTATTCTCCTTGTATTCCTCTTTTTCTCCTTGTATTCCTCTTATTATCCTTGTATTCCTCTTGTTCTCTTGTATTCCTCTTATTCTCCTTTTATTCCTCTTGTTCTCCTTGTATTACTCTTGTTCTCCTTGTATTCCTCTTGTTCTCGTTGTGTTCCTCTTGTTCTCCTTGAATTCGTCTTATTGTCCTTGTATTCCTCTTGTTCTCTCATATTCCACTTATTCTCCTTGTATTCCTCTTATTATCCTTGTATTCCTCTTATTATCCTTGTATTCCTCTTATTATCCTTGTATTCCTCTTGTTCTCCTTGTATTCCTCTTGTTCTCCTTGTATTCCTCTTGTTCTCTTGTATTCCTCTTATTCTCATTGTATTCCTCTTGTTCTCTTGTATTCCTCTTATTATCCTTGTATTCCTCTTCTACTCTTGTATTCCTCTTATTATCCTTGTATTCCTCTTGTACTCTTGTATTCCTCTTATTCTCCTTCTATTCCTCTTGTTCTCCTTGTATTCCTCTTATTATCCTTGTATTCCTCTTATTCTCCTTGTATTCCTCTTGTTCTCCTTCTATTCCTCTTAGTCTTCTTGTATTCCTCTTATTATCCTTATATTCCTCTTGTTCTCTTGTATTCCTCTTATTCTCCTTGTATTCCTCTTTTTCTCCTTCTATTCCTCTTATTATCATTGTATTCCTCTTGTTCTCTTGTATTCCTCTTATTCTCCTTTTATTCCTCTTGTTCTTGTATTCCTCTTGTTCTCCTTGTATTCCTCTTGTTCTCTTGCATTCCTCTTATTCTCATTGTGTTCCTCTTGTTCTCCTTGTATTCCTCTTGTTCTCTTGTATTCCTCTTATTATCCGTGTATTCCTCTTGTACTCTTGTATTTCTCTTATTCTCCTTGTATTCATCTTGTTCTCCTTGTATTTCTCCTTGTTATCCTTGTATTCATCTTGTTCTCCTTGTATTCCTCTTGTTCTCCTTGTATTCATCTTGTTCTTCTTGTATGCCTCTTGTTCTCCTTGTATTCCTGTTGTTGTCCTTGTATCCATCTTGTTGTCCTTGTATTCCTCTTCTTCTCCTTGTATTCATCTTGTTCTCCTTGTATGCCTCTTGTTCTCCTTGTATTCCTGTTGTTGTCCTTGTATCCGTCTTGTTCTCCTTGTATTCCTCTTGTTCTCCTTGTATTTCTTTTGTTCTCCTTGTATTCCTCTTGTTCTCCTTGTATTCCTCTTGTTCTCCTTGTATTTCTCTTGTTCTCTTTCTATTCACCTTGTTCTCCTTTTGTTTTCCCTTGTTCTTCTTGTATCCCCTAATTTTCGTTGTTTTTCATTTGTTCACTTTGTCTTTCCCTTATTTTCTTTGTATTTCCCTTGTTGTCTTTGTATATTCCTTGTTCTCCTTGCATTTCCCTTATTCTTGTATCCTCCTGGTTCTCATTTTGTTCCCCTTATTCTCTTATTATTCCCCTTGTTCTCCTTTATTCTCCTTGTCCTTGTATTTCCCTTGTTTACTCACATGCAATTCTTCGTAAAAGCACAATCTAGTATACAGTCACGAAGCTCAATACGTAGTAAATATGCATCCATAGATAGTTGCTAACCACTAGAATCGCTAATATCTCCTCATTACAGACAATGCGAAATACTACCGGTACGGTCTATTGTTCCTAGCACCCTCACAACTCAAGCTTCGTGACTATATACTAGACTGTGTTAAAAGTATGCAGTGTATTACAGTTGTGCACCTGTCGATAGATGATCGCACCAGCTCTTAGTTCTACGTCAAGATATGCGGCAAAGTAACAGTTATGCACCTGTGGATATTTAAAAAAAAATGATAAATATTCTCATAATCGTTTGTTTCCAATTGCAATTAAAGCTCTGGTTCCCAGGTCATAAAATTATGACACACAATATAAATCTAATCCTAAGTAAGAGAATTTGGAATCCGCTGTTTCTTGCATACATCAGAGTTCCACACTGATAGTGATCATCACATATTCTATCATCGAAAGCACGAAGGTCCGCCATCCATATGACCCCGCCTCAGAAATATGATTCAACTCTATCACAGTAATAGAATTCCAGAAAGACCTGTGTTCGCTTTATTTGGGAAGAATGGAAGACAATATGCTTTAAAGCCAGTTTTTTTTTTTTTTTTTTTTTTTTTTTTTTTTTTTTTTTTTTTTTTTTGCAAACGTTTCACGTATCCCGAACGCCATTCTGTTTTCACCCAGCTCTCGTTTCCCTTTATTCCTATTTTACCATATTTTCATTCCAGTCTCATACCGGCCAACCTCCATCTCTACCTCCTAGGTTGCATTTCCATACCAACTGTGTACTTACATGTTTTTAACATTTAATCTCTTCCTCTCTCGTCTTTCTGGATTCAGGTTTCTCGTCCCACTTTGGCTTAAAATATATTTTACAATTCATTTTGTCTTCAGATAAATCTAATTTAATATAATACAATGTTTCAAGTTCAATCTATAAGATTTATCTATTTTGCAAATGTTTATTTGCTATAACATTGTATATAGAACATTAACGTTTTCGCCTTTTCGGCATCATCAGATATTGTTAAGAAAAACGTAATCTAAACCTTGAACAAATTAAAAATGTACATTGTAATATGCATTGCAATAGTAATATGCGTTACAAGGGCGGTATGTTGACGTTTTCATGGTCGAGGAAAAGATTGAAAAAGCGAAACGTAGTTGAGCTTTTTTAACTTCCGAGAACATGAAAACAAACATACCGCTTGTGTATCGTACATTATTTTGTGCGAAGATCGTTTATTACATACCTGAAAGAGGAATTTCTAATTAGTTGCAATGAAATCTCCGTCTTGGTTTCTGTTTAATGACGGCAACTTTGGAATACCAAAATATCTATCTTCAACATTGTTGCTATAAAATATTTTTTGTGTTTACTATACTCCAGCAGGCCGTGATATATGTCTGTCTTTTTTTTCCCCAGTCTATAAATGCGAACTTAAAACAAACGGTAAGGTTATGTAATGATTTATTTTTCATTTTAATATTTTAACAATATTATTTATATAACATATTGCAGTAATAGCATCGGCATCTGGAATCTTGTTGATTTTTTCACGGCTTCCTTAATGTTACTTGTATCAGGAATGCAATAAATTTCGTGGAGTAGTAGACTTTACTTAATTTTTGCAAATATTTAAAAACAATAATTAACATTGCAATTTAGGTGAAATCGCAGTGGTAAGTTTCCAATTTATAATTATTACTATGTTAAACGTCTCTAAAAATAATATGTTAAAAGCCTAAAGCAGTAAAATGAATGTGGCGCTTAAGCGGTAAGAAGAGGGAAATTGTTATGTGTGTTACGTTGGGAATACTGAATGTGGTATTTCACACTTACCGCGTATTGGTTCTGTGCGGAAAACAAGCAAATACGCACGATCTCGCACAAAATAGATTTTCATGAGTCTTATGTAGTATGTCTTATAAGTAAAAAGGTTTATGTAGAAAAAAATTCCAGGAAAATATAAATTTGGAAAGTCGATATGATATCAGATACATATAACTCATGTTACAAACACCCATATGAAATGATTAAAAATGACAAGCGTGTTATATTATATCTTGCATTAAATTATTAACAAAATACAAATATCAGCGATAATTAAATATTGGTGGAAAAGACTTAATTGTTGAATTTGTATATACCAGGGATTAATTGTAACAGCATGGCAATATACGACACATAAGATTTTATTAAATTTTATCACTATTTATTATTAATTTTATTAATTACTTGTTATCGATTTTCGGTCTTACTAATAAAAACTCTATATACAGACGTTTAACTGTCTTATACTTATACAATGAGTAGCTCGTTTATAAGTCGTGTGTAAATTCCTTACTAATAATCACTACATACGTCGTGTATAACAGTATAACTGTTACACAGCTACGTCATAGTTTCCTCATTACTTCGTTACGAAAGGTATAGAATATCAGAGGTTCTCTATTGCATCCGGTAGAGCGCTCTAGTGTGGCGTGTTAAATATTGATAGTACAACTGGCTCTAATCGATTACCACACTACATTTTGGTCAAAGAGTACAAGCTACAGCAATATTAGTCTAATAATTCTATGATCTTTGGTTTGTTCTTTTGTGGTTACAAGGCATCCATCATCATAAAATGACAGTCGATACGAACAGCTGTTAAAGGGGCGACCATTTTTTTCCCTATATACAACGCTTAAACAAGGGATTTCGTGTATATAACTACTGCAAAGCAATTCCCATTGTATAGTTACAGCCTGTTTATACGTCCATAGCTTATTCACGGTTTATTAGTAACGTTTTCTGTCTCAACTCTGCATACGTCTCGTATAAAAACTATACACGGTTTTTAGTAAGACTGTTTATAAATTGTCATTTCAATAATGTATTGATATCACATCACCATTCCACTCATAATTCCCTGGTAATTAATTACAAATTCAACAATTAAGTCTTTTCCACCAATATTTAATTATTGCTTATATTTGTATTTTGTTAATAATTAATGCAAGATATAATATAACACGCTTGTCATTTTTAATAATTTCATATGGGTTTTGTAACATGAGTTAGCCTATATGTATCTGAAATCATATCGACTTTCCAAATTTATATTTTCCTGGACATTTTTTCTAAATAAATCTTTTTACTTATAAGACATACTACATAAAACTCATGAAAATCTATTTTGTCATGCATATTACAATGTACATTTTAATTTGTTCAAGATTTAGATTACGTGTTTCTTAATATCTGATGATGCCGAAAAGGTGAAAACGTTAATATTCTATATACAATGTTATAGCAAATGAACATTTGCAAAATAGATAAATCTTATAGATTGAACTTGAAACATTTTATTATATTAAAATATATTATTTTTACGGCTCGAACTATATCACTGTGCATTTATCTCTTTTTATTTATATGAAATAATCAACTCTCTTCTAATTTAATTATTTTCTGTTAAATCAATTCATGTACAGTAGTGGCAAAAAAAAACCGGACCGACCCTTGTAGCTGATACAAAAGAATCCTGTACTGTGTATTGTGTAAAACTATGGTAGTTCCAATATGGATAGTGAAGCCAGAGGTATGTACTGCTATTTAATTAAAAAATTCGCAATTATCTTTGCCGAATAGAGGTAGAAATGTAATATTGATGCCAGATGAAAATAAAACTCTCAAAGTTTTTTTCGTCTGTAAATTTGAGGCACTGAAGGAAACAAAAGACGATAAGAATCGAACAAAGTCTATAAATATCATTGTTATAGTCTCGTCGCTCTTATTTCCGACAGCCAATCACGTTGCAGGCTGGCTAAATTTAAACGTGTGCGTCTTGTGATTCGCTGATGATGACGTTATGCATTTCCTAAGGCTCGATAAATACTTAATATAATCGCCCGCCATTTTGGCTCTTTCGTTGGCGTTCGCAGAAAGCACACGAGGACGTTATTTGCCGCTCATTTATTTGTTGAATTACAGTGCGTTTGATTTATTATCATAGAAGCTACGACATGATGTTTAATGGTGCGGCAAATAGGTTCCTCGTCTGGTAGCTCGACAACGAAAGAACAAAAATGGCGAACGATACTACCTACCTAGACTTTATAGACCCTTCACGTTCTAAGACGTAAGCAAAGAGGAGGAGTCACGCCGGAAATAACAGCGTCACGACTATACAATTAATTATACAAGATGTATGTGTTTTGTGACTAGCAAAATTTGAATCTGTGACTTTGAAATCAGCTACAAGAGTCGGTTCGGTTTTTTTTTTTTTTTGCCACTACTTTACATATATACATGTATCAAACTTTAAAATATCAGTTTTTATGACTTACCATACAATAAATATAAAAACAAGTCATATTTTATAACATTTGTTCTAAATTTAAAGTTTGATACAAAACAAAAAAGCTTATTTATAACTCATTACTGTAAAGTATATTAATTAAATAGAGCGGAAACGTGGACGTTAGGCAGACAAGGAAAAAAATGGTTTTTTGAAGGAAGGTCTCTCGAACATCAAGGAGGAATAAATAGCAAATACAAAAGTTATTATAAATTATGACTGCAAAAGAACTTTTATAGGTGAGACAAGAAAAAGATTAAAATGATTTGGACATGTGAAGAGGATGACTATACCACGTACCTGGAATCTGTAGAGTTAGTCGGCGCATTTGGGTGGAGAGGGAGAGAAGCGAATTGACAGAGCCTAGCAGTGGGGGATGTATTGCGGGTAGTATCGGCTCGCGATCGCTAAGGGGTAAGATGCGCATGGCAGAAGATTATAGATAGTGTGACAATATCTACAATTAACTGCAGTTTAGTTCAGATAGAAATGATCCCCTCTCTGCAGTCGCTCACTTACTTCAAGCAATGCTTTCCCCAATAGCGATCATTGCACTGGCTCCCACCACTCACCATTTACGCAGAGAACTTATTTCGTCTCCTACACTATACAGATTCCAGAAACGGAGTAGGCTATAGTGATAGAATACCAAAGACAATGCTGGAGTGGGAAGTAGAGGGCAACAAAGGGAGAGACCTGAGGAACGATGGATGGATGGATGGATGGATGGATGGATGGATGGATGGATGGATGGATGGATGGATGGATGGATGGATGGATGGATGGGAAGCAAATAAGGATTTTTAAAGTGTGTACCGAAGAAGACAGAGGAATAAAAGCTTAAAAAAATAGTATATTACGGTACAAGGTTGGGAAGTGCTTTTTCCAAAATCGAGAAGTTTTAAACGACCAGAGCGAGTTTTTCAGTTTCCGAGATATTGTAATGCACTTTACTAACGTGTATTGTACAGTATTTTTTGCACGATAGTATATTTTGAAAGTAATATTTTTAAAAATCTTAATATACAGTACATACATCACGCCAGGCCTGCACAAACAGCGCTCAACGAGCGCGCGCGCTCTTTCGGAGCGGGAGAGCAGTGTTTACCGCTCGCCGAAACGGGGAGGAAGATACGTCAGAATGACAGACTTGCTATAGGTAGAGGAGCGGGAAACGACCACTCGGCTATCTAGCGGAGTGCAGTGTGTAGGCCTATTCTGAGTAACTGTTTCACGTTGCTTACCTACTGCTACAGTACAGTATGGAGGAATCTAAAAGACGGAACATAACATTTAACATTTAACGATTTACAGCTCGAACTTATTGATCTTCAATGTGACCTAAGGGCTAAAGATAGTTTGAATAATACTACCAGCCTGGTTGAGTTTTACAAGACTAAACATTAGCAATAATATACACGACTACACAGGCTGGCTATGAAAATGATTGCTATGTTTGGCTCAACATTTATATTTGTGAGCAACTGTTTTCTGTTATCAACTTTAATAAAGGCAGCATCGAACATCTGTAACTGATGTTTCATTACGATCAGTAGGCTACTGTTCCTTTCAGCTGCCAACAGCACAAAACCTAGTTTTGATGTACTGATAAATAAAAATATAACAAAATGATATTGTACATTTAAGTAGCTATAGAATTTCTATTACTTCTGTAAAATAAATATTTCTTTATTAATTAATAATAGTTCAAGATAGTTTTGCAAACACTGAACGGGAATTTATTCCATAAGGACTCGTAATAGTACTTTCTTTTGTGTACATTTTGTAAGAGATCATCCCTTCTTCCAGTCCACCCTCATAACAGAGCGCAGCTAATATCTGCATTCCGCTCATGAGCTGTGAGCAGGCTCGGAGAGCGCAAACCTTGTGCAGGCCTGCATTACACTGTGATCAGCTGAGTGATGGTTAGCAGTCTGGCCAACGTACGAATTTTACCATCAACTTCAATGTGAAGAAAAAAAAAAAGATTCAGCTCTTTGTAATATTTCGTATTCAATTGAAATATTTTGTAACTGAAGTTTGAATTGTTTAAATAAAGTTCAGTACATTTAAAATGCAGTGATTTGTTTCGTATAATATACAGGGTGATCTGTTTGGGTATGAATAAAATAAAAACACCGTAAAACATTTACAACTGAATTTTATTTGCTGAAACTTTGTGCATACAACACTGAAAGATGGGAGATTCCTCAGAGCTCAACATGACCTCCATTGCGTACCTTGCACAACTCATAACGGTGATGAAATTCAGCCCATGTCCCTTGTAACATAAGAGGGGTGATTTGTTGAAAATCTTGAATAATTTTTATTTTCATATCATCAATATTCCTGGGTTTCTGTGAATAGACAATGTCTTTAACAAAACCCCACACGAAGAAGTCAGGAGGGATTAGATCTGGAGAGCTTGGGCGCCAAGCCAAGAAATAGCTGCTTCTCGTACTGGGTTTCGCTACCTCCTGCGTGTTTTTTTTTTCTTTTTACACAGAACCTGATTCTACAAATGTTCGATACTATGACTTTATGGAATTGTATTTAGGTACATTACGCACACCATACTCACGTCGAAATTCCCTTTGATATATTTTAACACTCAAATTTTGCTTACCAAAGAACACATTGTGCCTGCTGTTGATTTGTAGTAGCCATTTTAATCATCTACGCTTTTCATTTGTCCTTTCGGATTATGCAATGTTTATTGTCATATATGGAAACTCCCATCTTTTAATCATAATATAACCAGCAAGAAATTTTTCCTGCTATCATAATAGCTTTATAATAATAAATTAATAGTCTCCATACACAAACGGATCAGACTGTATTAACACTGCCTTTTGCGTACGAATTTTACATGCATACAGTACATAGAAGGCAGTGGTTTTCATTACAACTCTAAAGCAGTTATTTGTAATATGTCAACATACTAATCTAGGTCGACAACCCTGAATTCAGTAAAATCAACTTTCAATCATGACGACCGTTTGCTGTAACGACGAGAAACAATAATAATAATAATAATAATAATAATAATAATAATAATAATAATAATAATTTATTTAACCTGGCAGAGTTAAGGTCATACGGCCTTCTCTAACACTCAACCAGGAGTAAAACTGCGTTACAAAAAACACTACAAATTTACAAAGTACACTACAATTTTACACACAAAACTGAATAAGATAATAATAATAAAATGTAAACAACAAGTAAGTAGAAATCAGACATAATATATAACATACAGAAAGAAAGAAAAAAGCATAAAAAATATGAACAGCAGGTCAAAATAAGTGAGACATACAAAGTATAAAAAAATAAGACAATTATTGATAATAATAATAATAATAATAATAATAATAATATTATTTTTCCAAAAAGAATTATTGCTAAAATGTATTGCATATAAGATTTCTATGTGCGAGATCGTGCGTATTTGCTTGGTTTCCGCACAAAACCAATCCGCGGAAAGTATAAAATTCCACATTCAGTATTCCCAACCTAACACACATAACAATTTCCCTCTTCTTACCGCTTAAGTGACATATTGATTTTACTGCTTTAGGCTTTTAACATATTATTTTTAGAGACGTTCAATATTGTAATAATTATAAACTGGAAACTTACCACTGCAATTTCACCTAAATTGCACTGTTAATTATTTTTTTTAATATTTACAAAAATTAAGCAAACTCTACAACTCCACTAAAGTTACTGCATTCGTGATGCAAGTAACATTAAGGAAGCCGTGAAAAAATCAACAAGATTGCAGACTCATCATAGACTGGGGGGAAAAAAAGACAGACGTATATCACGGCCTGCTGGAGTATAGTAAACACAGAAAACATTTTAAAGCGACAGTGTTGAAGATAGATATTTTTGTTTTGCAAATTTGAACAGAAACCAAGATGGAGTTTTCATTGCAACTAATTAGAAATTCCTCTTTCAGGTATTAATAAACGATCTTCGCACAAAATAATGTACGATACACGAGCGGTATGTTTCCTTTAAATTCTCGGAAATTAAAAAAGCTCAACTACGTTTCGCTTTTTCAAACATTTCCTCGAACATGAAAACTTCAACATACCGCTCTTGTCACGCATATTACTATTATTCGTCGTCGGTAGCCATGGTTACATGGCTTCTCATTAGCAGCTGAAATAGATTGTACGTTTGTTGATAGAAGCCCACGAAATAAGTGATGCGGTATAGATTTTGTACCATGCCCTCTTCCAGTTACGTACACCGTGCATCACGTCATTACCTCGTGACTGGCACCACATTTACCTGACATCTAGCTTGATTCCAGAGTGACATTTGCGGTGTTGAGGCATCCTGATACAATTGTTTACGCTCATGCACTCCACTCGCACACATCAATTAATCACGTCTCAAGTCAAGTGCAAAACCAAACGCCTGATACTGAGCAAATTTTTGATGAATTTAGCGACACCATGTCTGTTCTTGAGGTTGGAAGTCGTGCAAGCATGACATAAGGAATAGGTTGCCGAGAAATATCACTACATTCGATTTAGTAAAAGCGTATTGAGGTAAATTAAAACTATCGCTTAGTTTTAATAAGAATAAACGATGCTTTCCTATAAACAGAGATACTGCGTGTTCAGTTCAAAGTGTGTCATGACTCGCTGTATGCCGTCATGTGGCTAGTCGTTGAGCCTAGAGAATTCAATCTTCCTACACTTCCACAGAGGCGTATTACCTATGTGCCAGAGAAGTTGCCTAGCCAGTACGGCGTTAATTCTGAAGAGTACTTACCGATACGTACGGTAACGCCTGTAGTGGCAGGAATGTGAACTGTTTGGAAACACATACTGAGGTGAGTTTTTTCTTACTGCCGGGATATGTGGGGAGGGTTAAGACGATTACTTACGTATTTGTTGACATTAACTTCGACGGTCAGCATGGACACGGAACATTTGATTTGTATTGTGGAATGTTGCCGTACGCAACCGATGATTACAAATACCCTGCGTACGACTTGCCCGCGCAAAACACAGTTCGAAAGAGATTATGGTAGCACACAGACCGTACAGACCGCCATCTGTTGCTACGACGTTTAAGCTATACCATACACGTTCTCAAGTTCAGATTGAACGCCTTGATTAATAGGCAACTTCTCTGACATAAAAGCTGAAACTCGCTTCAAATCGCTGATTCAGCAGTGACGTCATGACACACTTCGAAATGGACACCCAGTATAAGGCAGGCTGCATGTTATCAACGTTATTTTACACATTTATGTAAATATTAGAATACAATTCTGGTCTAAAACAATAAGCATATAATACGTTGTAGAATTACCATTACAATAATTGTGAAAAGAATATTTCTAAAAGTCCAAATGTGTAACCGAATTTTCACCTCTTACAATATTTTGAAATGTTCAGGTCACTCTTGATGCTTTAATTCTCTGGGCGACATAATATCGATTAGTTGGAATTTTTCCGCTGTTTTCCGTGTATTCGTGAGGGCCATTGCATGCTGAGAAGGCGAGTAGAGTAGAAAACTGATGCGGAGTGCCTGACACTTACAAGAAATTTTTCCCGCAGATCGACGTCAGTAAGGAACGCGGCTGGTGAAGTAACAAACTTTTTATATCTCATTACATGTAGTTTTAACGGCCTTTTTCTCCTACGAATGGTATATATTTCCAGACTCTGAAAAAAAAGACAGGTCTTTAGCACCTTATTACCAACAAATTGGTTTTTAGGACGTTGTAATTCCAACTTTGTATATCTGTCTCTGTCCGTCTGTTCGTCTCTATCTATCTATCTGCCTGTCTGCCTGTCTGTCTGTCTGTCTCTGTCTGTCTGTCTGTCTGTCTACCTACCTACCTACCTACCTACCTATCTATCTATCTATCTATCTATCTATCTATCTATCTATCTATCTATCTATCTGTCTGTCTGTCTGTCTGTCTGTCTGTCTGTCTGTCCATCTACCCATCTACCCATCTACCCATCTACCCATCTACCCATCTACCCATCTACCCATCTATCTATCTATCTATCTATCTATCTATCTATCTATCTATCTATCTATCTATCTATCTATCTATCTATCTATCTATCTATCTATCTATCTATCTATCTATCTATCTATCTATCTATCTACCTACCTATATACCTATCTATCTGTCTATCTGTCTGTCTGTCTGTCTGTCTGTCTATCTATCTATCTATCTATCTATCTATCTATCTATCTATCTATCTATCTATCTATCTATCTATCTATCTATCTATCTATCTATCTATCTATCTATCTATCTATCTATCTATCTGTCTATCTATCTGTCCATCTGTCCATCTGCCCATCTGCCCATCTGCCCATCTACCCATCTACCCATCTATCTATCTATCTATCTATCTATCTATCTATCTATCTATCTATCTATCTATCTATCTATCTATCTGTCTGTCTGTCTGTCTGTCTGTCTGTCTGTCTGTCTGTCTGTCTGTCTGTCTGTCTGTCTGTCTGTCTGTCTGTCTGTCTGTCTGTCTGTCTGTCTGTCTATCTATCTATCTATCTATCTATCTATCTATCTATCTATCTATCTATCTATCTATCTATCTATCTGTCTATCTGTCTACCTGTGTACCTATATACCTATCTATCTATCTATCTATCTATCTATCTATCTATCTATCTATCTATCTATCTATCTATCTATCTATCTATCTATCTATCTATCTATCTATCTATCTATCTATCTGTCTCTCTGTCTGTCTGTCTGTCTGTCTGTCTGTCTGTCTCTGTCTGTCTGTCTACCTATCCATCTACCTGTGTATGTTTTTTTTTATTTTAATTGACATGTTTGGTTCCTATAAACTGCATTACGGTTTATAAAACTACATAATAGATTCCATCATTTACTTATCTCTTATTCAATTACGAGTACTCCTATAATGAATTTGAAGGAAAGTCATATTCTCTAATTTGGGTAGAAGGACTCATGTGTTCGCCACTTCGTGGCATCTTCTGGTCCTTATACATTAGTCATAATTAAATAATATATACATTAGGGCGTATCGAAAAAAAATCCGAAATTCAAAACGTAATGGTGTACATAAGTTGCCTTGTAGTCTCTACTATAAGCAGTAAAAAAAAAAAAAAAGAAAAAAAATAGGTCTCTGAATACATTTTTCACCGAGCCACAGGAGGTCTAAAGATTAGCATATAAAGTAAAATTACAAAAGGTGGTGTATATACAGCGCATACATTTTATTTTCCCCCGCTCATATATGTGCAGCTGCTCTATGCACCATACGCGAGCGGGAGGAAAATAAAATGTATGCACTATATTGTGAGGACTCCCCTTGTGCGCAGGAATGGAATCGTCCACATTATTGAGTTTTTCGGATATGAAGTAGACATTTCCATGGCAACCTAAGTCGAATTTCCGATCCACAATATCCTTTTATTTTATTTTGTATTAGAATAGGTCAAATGTAAACATGACCACGTCAAAACTATAACTCCATTTGAGCTGACTAGTTCAGTAATATATCAAGAGTATGCACTGTAGGGAGGTTGTCTTTATTATATTTCTGCATGCAATAATTATAATCATCTATGCAGGTAAGATGCTTTATAGTGAAGTAATGTCTTAAATATTCCTGCCTCAATCCATACGAAATTACGCAAAAACATATTTTCATAAACTAACTTATGTCTACAGTAGTTTCTGAGTGGAAATTATAATGAACTAAAAGCAATTTATGTTGAAAACGTCATTCTCTTGTTTCAGGTATGTTCAAGATTCCTCAGACTGTTACCAAAGAAATCAGTTGAAGTAAGTCCTACCTCAATGCAGTAGTTACTTAGAGTTTTCCTCTAGCAGATATATACCACTGTACGTAATTGTGTGTTTTTTACTTTGAAGACATATGAATTTGTTAATCTTATCATTACAATTAAGATACGTTTATATTTCGATAAATGTTTAAGTAAATGATTTCACTTTCATTTTTAAATGTAGGAAACATTTTGTTTAATAAAATTTCCGTTTTCCCTTTGATCATTAGTTCCAAATATTAATTAAATAATTATTTAGTTCGTTAATAAATCTAAGATGATTTCAGGGGTTACATCTATGTCTTAATCGAAATGTTTTTGACATGTATAACTTATCCCTCGCCCAAAAAATTTCTTCTTAACATTTTTCGTTCTTACTTGGTTTATTGAAGTATTTGCAATGAAATTTTGACAGTATTATACTTCTCATATTATATTTATTAATCCCATAATAACAAAAAAATTTGAGATAACTTAAATAGATTAAGTTAAAAATCTTAAAAAAAAAAAAAAGCATAACGAAACAAGTTCAAGTCTTCTATTAACTTTGTACTTAAATTATTATAATTAAATTTGAAACAAAAATATATAAATCCTAATTCCTCCCAAAAAATAATAAATTATGTAATGGTAAAAGTAAAAATCCTTTTCGTGCTTCAGTCTTTCTCAAACGTATAACCTTGTACATTGTATATTTTGAAGTTTATTTTTTTTTAAGTTCAATTTGTAGATTTCAGAATTTTTCTTCCATAATCTAATACAAGCAATCTTCGCTCGTGTTTCTATTAAGAAATTTATAGTATAGCTTTACAATTAAAATTCACTCACATTACGCTTAGTTCTCAGCTCTGTTTAAGGATGATTAAACTGATTGAACACTTTATAAATTAATGATCTTAAACTAGTAGACAATTTCTGTCGGTCTACTACCCACAGTTTAACTGAAGGAATATGACGTTTTAACTGTCACTATACTCTCAAGTATTTATTTATTAATTTGTTCATTTTTGTTTATTTATTTACTTGTTATAAGCGTACACTTCGCTGAACTGTTACAAATAAATATTATGACTTAAATCTATTATATTTTCGAATATAGTTTTGTTATTACTTAGTGAATAATTAGCTTATAATAAATTGTAAGACATTTCCTCCTAAATTATTTACAAAATTATTCGAAAACTATGAATGTAACTTCCTGTGATCATCATGCAATACTCTCTGGAATTGTTCAGTTCTGCTTTTGAGCTAGGTATTACATAAGACTTAACAGACAATTGGCCAGCGTCTGGAACTATCTGAGAGCTCTGAGAAGGCTTCCAATTAAATCATAATCCCGTCCTTGTACTTGAAATGTTAGCATAAACTATTGCCTTCTTGTATTTCTTTTGCACCAAACGGTGCAATTTGGAATAAAATGTTATAATATCTTATATTATTTAAAATGTGTGTTTATAAGGAAAGTACACATTATATAAAAGTTTTTGATTGGTTGTGGGGCTCTTGCATCTCTGGAAGAACAAATTTTGCAACACCGCATTTAATAAAACTTGTCGGAAACATTTTCTAAAATAAAGTTTTGTTTTGTAGACCCTAACATTCTCCTAAATAATTAATAATAAGCGAGATATTTCGATTTAATTACTTCAGGCATCCTTATAACCCAGAATATGCCATTAGGAAAGTTCAGGATAACAGACAGGGATTGGAATTGAACGGGATACATCAGCTTCTTGTCTATGTGGATGACATGAATATGTTAGGAAAAAATCCACAAAAGATTAGGGGAAACACGGGAATTTTAATTGAAGCAAGTAAAGCCATATGTTTCGAAGTAAATCCGGAAAAGATAAAGTATATGATTATGTCTCGTGACCAGAATATTGTACGAAATGGAAACATAAGAATTGGAGATTTATCCTTCGAAGAGATGGAAAAATTGACATATCTTGGAGCAACAGTAACAAATATAAATGACACTCGGGAGGAAATTAAACGCAGGATAAATATGGGAAATGCCTGTTATTATTCGGTTGAGAAGCTTTTGTCATCCAGTCTGCTGTCAAAAAATCTGAAAGTTAGAATTTATAAAACGGTTATATTACCGATTGTTCTGTATGGTTGTGAAACTTGGACTTTCACTTTGAGAGAGGAACAGAGATTAAGGGTATTTGAGAATAAGGTTCTAAGGAAAATATTTGGGGCTAAGAGGGATGAAGTTACAGCAGAATGGAGAAATTTACACAACGCAGAACTGCACGCATTGTATTCTTCACCTGACATAACTAGGAACATTAAATCCAGACGTTTGAGATGGGCAGGGCATTTAGCACGTATGGGCGAATCTAGAAATGTATGTAGAGTGTTAGTTGCGAGACCGGAGGGAAAAAGACCTTTGGGGAGGCCGAGACGTAGATGGGAGGGTAATATTAAAATGGATCTGAGGGAGGTGGGATATGATGATAGAGAGTGGATTAATCTTGCACAGGATAGAGACCGATGACGGGCTTATGTGAGGGCGGCAATGAACTTTCAGGTTCCTTAAAAGCCACTTGTAAGTAAGTGTCCTTATAACCTCCTTTCAAAGGAAGTATTCTGAATGCCATGTAGCATAAAATCGAAGTGGAAACTAACTTATTTTACAAGCTAATTTCCATAGAAAACGGTTCAGCCGTCATCGAGTGAAAATGCGACAAACATACAGACATACGAACAAAAATTTCAGAAATGCGATTTTCGGTCTCAGGATAGTTACGAGAAAAATTTAGGTTACTATTTTATTAGTAGTATTTATTTGTTTATTTATTTATTTATTTATTTATTTATTTATTTATTTATTTATTTATTTATTTATTTATTTATTTATTTATTTATTTATTTATCTGCTTATTTATTTATATACTTGATTATTGACTTATTTATTTATTATTTTTTAATATTTACTTATGTATTTATTTATTTACTTATTTAGTCTACTTATTTATTTTCTTATCTTCCCTGTCGTTCTCATTTCATGTTTTCTTTATTACTACCTTAGCATTACTTCATGTACTCGGAGTAGCTTTTGTAGTTTTAAAAGGATCGTTAAATGACTACCTACTATTAAGACAAAACAAAAAATATGAAACGTGAGACGCGACTTGTGGCCGAGTCTCCATCAGCTGATCAGACTGGCAGGCCGTGACGTGCTTGAAGCCTCCTCCCCAGTATCCATCACCCGCTGATGGAATTGTTGTGCCGTCAATTATTCTCCGCAGCGGCGCACTTCAAAAGGTTCCGCAGGCAATTTCCTCTTTTCGCCGGCGCCGGAACTGCCTTGCTTCCTATCAAGTTGCATGGACGTCCAGCCAAACTTACGCAAGTTTAACACTAATGATCCTCTTCATTACATCCAAGACAGAGGGCTCGGCCAAACGACGCGGTAAATCACCTTCACAGTTATAGCATCGGCTTTTCACACCAGATTTCCTAGTTCAAAATGCTGTGATTATAGTACAAATTGAATTTGTTCTTATTCATTCTTACTGTACATAATAATTGAAGGGTTTAGAGGCTTAGTGGGCCAAGCGCCATTTATTAAAAACGGAGAAAGCAAGGGTTAAAGTTAAGTGAATACCATAGTTTAATGAAAATTGATATATAATTTAGTTTTAATGTGTATGCATTATGTTTCCATTGAATTAACCCTTGTTTTCTACGGTTTTAGTAAATGGCGCTTGGCCCACTATGGTTCTGAATCCTTCAATTATTGATATCCTCGTTCACTTGTTTTGTCTGTTGCCGGTTCTTTGCAGAGCACAGTGGGCAAAACGCAAATTTAGCTGAACAAAATTAATAACTGACATTTTAACAGATTTTCGCGAAATTTTACACACGTGTTACAAGTAGCATGTATCTTTGTGTACTAACTCTCACCATGTTTGTGTAAGAGAAACTACCCCTTTAGAGGGGGTAGTTTTAGAGACAATACCTTTTCTCCTATGTAACAGATTTTCATGAGACTCTGTATAGGAGTTACTATACAACGATGCATGAGAAACTGAACAATTAAAACTGGAAAATAAGCAGTGAATATAATTAAAAGTATTAAATTATCTTTGATTGACTAACAATTATAAGCCCTTTTCTCTGCGATAATTTTGTAAAATATATATATCTTTTCCTTCCTTTCCCCTTTTTTTGTTCTCTTGATTACCAGATGAATTTATTATCATACCCTTTTTATTGTGTATTTAATTTAATTTTCATAATTTTCTTCTTTTTTATTATTATTTTATTACATTACATTTCGTTACCAGTATATTCTTCCTTACGTTTTCCATATTAACTATTTGTACTAAATGAGTTGATTTTTATTATATTCCAATGTATTTTACTTTCTTTTTTTTATTATGTTATTATTTTCATCTTGTTTAGTGTCGATTTTGTTATGCTATTAATATTATTACTTTTTTTGTAATATGTCAGTATTATGTTCTTTAACTTTTTGTTAAATTTTCACTGCTTGTGTAATTTGTCACCTGGTAGAGTGTAAGAGAAGACCCTAAGGCTTTAACTCGTCCAGTATAAATAAATTTATTATTATTATTATTATTATTATTATTATTATTATTATTATTATTATTATTCAAAATGATATTAACTCCATTGAACTTTGGTCTGACATTAATGGAATGAAAATTAATGAGACAAAAACTTTTGTCATTTCGTACTCTCGAAAAACTACTTCCATAAAATTTAATTATTCTCTTAATAACGCCTGTATTATTAGGAAAAATTCTATAAAAGATCTTGGTGTACTACTCGCTTCTAAATTATACTTTCACGATCATGTTCAATATATTTATAATCATTCAATAAGAATGCTTGGTTTAATAAGGTCTATAACCTATTCTTTTTCTACTCCTGAGTCACCATTAATTCTATACTTTACTTTGGTTCGCTCTAAACTTGAATATGCATCTGTAGCCTGGAATTCCACTACTTCAACCGATTCGGTTAAATTGGAAAATATTCAAAGAAAATTGATTTCCTTATGTGCTTTTCGATATATACCCAATTCCACTGACTTTAACTATGATATTACCTGTAAATATTTTAACTGTTGTAGCCTTTATGCTAGACGTCTAAATCTTGATTATCAATTTTTTTGCAAAGTTATCAAGGGTGATATTGATTGTGAGTCTATCATAAACAATATCAGCCTTCGTATTCCTACAAAAGGTTTAAGATTTCAAAAAAATGTTTATAACCGAAATTCAAAACCACTTTCTCCAGTCTGTAGATGCATAAAATATGCCAATTTGCATGGGCACAATTTAGATCCTTTTAAGGTTTAGTTTCGTTTTGATTATTAGTTTTTACTGTTTGTACTCAATTTTATTTATGTATGTTTTTGTTATTTAAGATATTATTTATTTTTGTTTTGCACCTTTGTATCTTCTGTTTGTGTATTGTGCTGAACTATAATTGGCCTCTGGCTGTTGTTCAGCACACAAATATTAATAATAAATAAATAAATAAATAAATAATAATAATAATAATAATTATTATTATTATTATTATTATTATTATTATTATTATTATTATTAGTTTTTACCTCCATTTATGAACAACGAAGACACTCTACTGTACCCTTGAACAAAAAATGTACGGAAACAACCAGTGTACCCTGAAGCCTTTCAAGGCTAAAATAACACAAATGGTCTTTAGAGAACCCGGAGGATCATCGCCCCCCTCACATAAGTCCGCCATCGGTCCCTATCCTGAGCAAAATTAATTCAGTTCCTATTATCATATCCCACCTCCCTCAAATTAATTTTAATATTCTCCCCTCATCTACGTCTCGGCCTCCCCTAAGGTCTTTT
Source organism: Periplaneta americana (assembly GCF_040183065.1). Lineage (NCBI taxonomy): Eukaryota > Metazoa > Arthropoda > Insecta > Blattodea > Blattidae > Periplaneta > Periplaneta americana. The sequence goes on from NC_091127.1 coordinate 142,734,023, forward strand.
TCTCTCCGGCATTTCTGGATTCGCCCATACGTGCTACATGCACTGTTCATCTGAAACGCTTATGTTGGGGTTTCGTAACAAGCTGTTTTTTACGGTGAGGGGTTCTTAGCCCTTCCTCAACCCCTAAGCTGGAGGACCTACTGTAAAATAATACTACTAACACAAAATATTTGTATTAGTAAAGATGAGGTTCAGGAAGTATCGCAGAAATTTATGCGTCGCTGTGACAAGTGTAGGGTAGATGAGGGTAATTGTAAACAGGGGGTAATTGTAAACAAATGCTGTGAGAAATACAATATTGTCAATATAAAAATTTTAATTCTGGGGAATATTTAAATTAACATGTTGGCTAACCTACAAAACAGATTGGCACCAAATAGGAGCAACTGCTTATGCTTAGTTGTGAACGAATGTTTTGTAAGAGTCTACAAAAAAAGTTGAGAAAGAATTTTGTTTCACCTTCATTTTTGGTATTGTAAATAAACGTACACGCTATTTTTTAAGAATATGTTGTTTTTATGAGTAATGTATAGCAGTTAACATTTATTACAATGGTTTTGAGATCTCCCATAACCTCAGTTCATTAAATTATGACGTGTTTACATTTGCCCCATAGTTTTAATTGCTTGGGGGTAATTGTAAACATGTTTTACTATAGTTATATTTCGTACGTTTTCAGTAATCAAAATGCCAAGAAATTATATTAGAAAGAGACCCCCACCCAACTACATTGTAGAGGATTTAGAGAGAGTTGTCACAGATGTGAAAAATAGTAACTGTGGTTATCGTGGAGCTCAGGAGAGGTACTGAGTTCCTATATCGTCACATATCATAGGTTAAAGGGACGAAATGTACCAGTGACCAAAATTGGAGTTGGAAGGAGTACAGCTCTTTCTTCTGAAACAGAACAAAAAATGTTCAGTGTCTGATAGCCCGTGCGAAAATTGGTGTTTACAATTACCCCCTCCCAAAGGGGTAAATGTAAACAGGTGGGGTAAATTTAAACTAGCAATTAAAGATGAAAAAAAAAGTCAAACTTTTCAGGGAAAAGAAAGATCTAAAAATAGCATAATGTTTCTTTGTCATGCTTACCGTTACTGAGGGTTGTGTAATGTTGAAATATATTTGAAATCGATGAAAAGTGTTTACAGTTACACTGGTTTACCCTATACAACGTAATGGAACAAATACTCTGAAATTCTGGTAAGTTTTTCATTTCTGTAAATAAATATTTCACTATTTACGCGAGAGATTATAGTGCTGTGAAACTGCAAGAATATTATCAGCGAGAGCTGGCGATGTGCTCGCTAAACTGTAGTATCGAGAGACGGCAGGAGTGCCAGTCTCTTAGGTTTGACTCGGTCTGTAGTAAGAAAAATGGATTCATAAGGTCTGAAATGAACTAACCCTCTAGCCATATTCTATTCTATTCTGTTCTATTCTATATTACTTTTCTTTGTCTGAATTTCATTTTTTCTCTTTCTGGTTTACCCTATACAACGTAATGGAACAAATACTCTGAAATGCTGTTAAGTTTTTCAGTTCTGTAAATAAATACTTCACTATTTACGCGAAAGATTATAGTGCCGTGAAACAGCAAGAATATTATCAGCGAGAGCTGGCGATGTGCTTGCTAAACTGTAGTCCAAGAGAAGGCAGGAGTGCCAGTCTCTTAGGTTTGACTCGGTCTGTAGTAAGAAAAATGGATTCATACGTTCTGAAATAAACTAACCCTCTAGCCATATTCTATTCTATTCTGTTCTATTCTATATTACTTTTCTTTGTCTGAATTTCATTTTTTTCTCTTCTTTTCTATTTTCCTTCGTTCTTTCATATTAATTCATCTTCTACTTGTCGTTGTTTTTTCTTAAATGAACTTCTTCTCAAACTTCTATGTTTCTTCAGATCTTCCTATTTTATCGACAAGAAGGATAATTTAGTATTTTTTTAAACTGGTTAAAGGTTACAGAGCAGTTCAATTCATTCCACCATTTTGATGCAAATAAATTATTGGCACAATAGCACAATGAAGCCGAAGTGCTCAAAACTGATTTAACCGGTCTTTAGAATTCTAGATCATACTAGTGGCTTGTGCAGAAAATGCTACAAACTAAGTTCATTACATTTCAAATTAAAATTTTTCATATTTATTTCCAATTAAGAATACCAGACAGTTTGGAAGAGCCTATCGTAAGCAAGATTAATCCAGTCTCTACCATCATATCCCACATTTCTCAAATCGATTTTAATATTATCCTCCCATCTACGTCTGCCTCCCTCAAGGTCTTTTCCCTTCAGGTCTTCCAATTAACACTCTATACCATTTCTAGATTAACCCATACGTGCTACATGCGCTGCCATTTCAAACGTCTGTATTTAATGTTCCTAATTATGTTAGGTGAAGAATACAATGAGTGTAGTTCTGCGTCGTGTAACTTTCTCCATTCTCCTATGGCTTAGTCTCTAAGCCCCAAATATTTTCCTAAGCATCTTATTTTCGAACACCCTTAATCTCTGTTCCTCTCTCAAAGTGAAAATCCAAGTTTCACAACCATAAAGAACAATCGGTAGCATAACTGTTTTATAAATTCTAACTTTAAGCTTTAAATATCTATACCATACCGCAATTAAATATATGGAGAAGACCCATACCACTTGCTAATAACTATAAAAATATTTCACTTTAATAACAATATTGTTATCTTACGTAAGTTTTGTGTTGACTACTATATAGCAGTCACTCAGTAAATAATATAGAAATGAAGATCTAACTTCAGACATTCTCTACGACTACTTATATAACCCCAAAAGGTTTCGCTTTCATATCATCAATAAAGCATTAATCTGTATAATTGGTGACAAATACATCATGGCATTCACTATAATAATATTTCATTTTTAATGGTAATGTCATCAAACATTCTTAAGTTTTGTAGTTTTTAATATCCAATACACAGACAGCTATACTCAGAAAATTACACACCAGAGAATCTTCTGTTTAGTAAGTCTTGAAGTTTTTAATAACCAATATTACAGAAACGTTCAGAAAAAGTTACACAATTGAAGCTCGACATATTGGCATTATGTCAGCCATCTGAACTCTAAATATGTTAGCAATCCTGCAGGTCATAGCCTTCGTGTGATATTGTTTATTGTAGTGTGTTTGTGTTTTGTTTTGTTTTATTCTGAAAGGGCCCTTACCTACTACTCAAAACTGACTACAGATGGATTTTGTAAAATAGGAAAATGATGCAGGAAAATTGACATTTCACTAAAAATTACTATTTTTCTGAAAACCTTTGGGTTCCAAGCTTCAAAATGAGGGGTCATTTATTAAAATCCGTTCAGTCGTTTTCCCGTAATTTCCATTACCAGTTCAAATTATATGTATAGATATTAAATTATAAGATTTACAGTCGGAAAAACGCGAATGAAGAAAGAAATATAAGAAATAAGAGAACTATTACAAGTTTAATCGCGTATTTCTGGATAAGTTCAATGCGAAATATATGTATGCTGAGAGACATATATCTCGCTTCTCGTGCTGCAGATGTTATTTGCATTCCTTTGTTTGGCCAGCCTGCCAGGACCTGACGCCCTGCTTGCGTGTGCACGGGATATCCGCCGCTTCAACCCGCCACAAATTAGAGGCCGACCGATGGAATCTCAGGCAGGGATTGCAACAGTTCTCACTGAACGGCATAGACAAGGAGTAGCGTGCTGCTATATCTGAAGATCGATCTCTGAAGTTGGCTACAGTGATTAAGATTTTTCGTAGTTTTTTCATAGTTGTTGGAGTCAAATTACCGGAGTTGTTCTAAGTTTAAAATAGCTCTCAACAATTTCCAAACAATATTGCCACCTGCGCGTAACTTCGAATTACCTTCAAGAAGAATGGAAATTGATCCTTAACAGATATTGCGAAATATGTATGTGTGATAAGATTTTTACAAGTATTTGGTTGATTCGTCACTCTATTTCCCTATTACTGCTCGAACATCATGTCATTGTTTCTAAATTGTTTGTGTACTTCTAAAGTTTCATTGATGAGTTGAAATAATTCATTTATACCGACTAGTTTTTTCACGTTCCGTTGGTTCTTGGAGTCACTAATTTCATAATTATTAGTAGGGCTAGGATTTTGATGACCTATAAATAATGAAAAAATGTTCTAAAAACAATGCATTTATGACTTAAAAATCTTTTTAAAAATGTTCTTAAAAATGCCCTAAAATTGATCTTACATAATTGGTTTAGTAGGAATATTAATATTTAGACTAGTAATTAAATTAAATTATAGTATTGACATTCAAGTTTATTTAATTTTACATAATGTACACTTTAATTAATTATTTTATCTACTGTAGTTCCATGTAATCCACCACAAACTCACTCTTATCCGGAACTTGCTGGTATAGAGGAGTCTATATTGAAGGGGTAGTTAAACTGATCCGTTATATGGGGATGTACTACGTTAAATGATAATAATAATAATAATAATAATAATAATAATAATAATAATAATAATAATAATAATAATAATTTATTTAACCTGGCAGAGTTAAGGCCATACGGCCTTCTCTAACACTCAACCAGGAGTAAAAACTGCGTTATAGAAACACTACAAATTTACAAAGTACACACAAAACTGAATAAGATAATAATAATAAAATGTAAACAACAAGTAAGAAGAAATCAGACATAATATATAACATACAGAAAGAAAGAAAAAAGCATAATAAAATGTGAACAGCAGGTCAAAAATAAATGAGGCCTACAAAGTATAAAAAAATAAGACAATTATTGATAATAATAATAATAATAATAATAATAATAATAATAAATAAGAATAGTAATGATAATAATGATAATAATAATAATAATAATAATAAATAAAATAATAATAACAGGCCTAATAGTAATAATAATACTAATAGTAGTAATACAATAGTGCAGTACAAAGCATACAATGAATACAATATTTTTAAGTATACACAGTAAGGAAAATTATGTTTATATATAGCTCAACTTATCACATTAGAGATATACCATTATCGGAAAATATGAAAACAAAAATATAAAATAAGTTAAATATCACTAGATCATAAAAAAATGTGAATACGTGGAAACATGCAATACAACACTTGTCATAATAGTAAGTTAGTTTGGCAACTCGTCATAAGATAATTTTCTAACTTGGATTTGAAAGATTTCAATGTTCGGCAGCCCTTGACTTCAGGCGGCAGAGAGTTCCAGTGACGAGAGGTAGCAACAGTGAAAGATGAGGAATACAGAGATGATGTGTGAAGTGGAATTTCTAGCGTGTTATCGCGTTGTGATCGAGTATTAATATTATGATAGCGAGAGAGAGTATGAAAACGAGCGAATGACAATATTTGTGTAGAAAAACGATTAAAATAATATACATAATAATGGGTATTAATGGGCAAAATATGTAGAGAAAATATCAAAGGAAATAAATAATATTTTACATTAATACTGGGGATTTATGGCCAAAATTAAATGAAAATATCCCAAAAATAACCGAATAAAACAAAAAATGCTTCTATGAGTTGTAAGAGGCAAAAAAATGCCCTAACAAATATGTTTTAAAACACTCAGTTTATCACATAACATATAAATACTAAAGCAGCAGTCTTTCTGGCTTACTAGAAAAACGATGCAATTTCATCAAAATCCTAGCCCTAATTATTACAGATACTTACTTTATAATTACAGGGCTTCATCCATCTCTCTTGCGTTATTATCGCTTATTGTTTAATGAAGAGACGTCAGAGGGAATGCTTTAGATAGACGTTGTGATAACGAAAGAGAAACGTCACATATCCTCTTCTAATATTGTGAATGAAACTAGGGGCCTGCTCCATAAAGCTAAAATTACTATTTTACTAGCAACAAACTAGTAAATAAGTAAAAAAAAAAAAGCCAGCATTTCCGTTGCATAAATCTGTATTGGTAAATTTGTCACAAGTAACAAGCACTAGTAATTACAGTTTCATTTCTTTTACCAACGAATTGTTGCATAAAAATTAGTAGTTTGTAAAATAGTTAGAATCGCGAGCACGTTTTCTCCCAAACCTTTGTTCTTAGAATAAACTTTCTTAAGAGTGTAGAAATAAAAATTGTAATGTAATATCACTTCTTCAAGCTGTGAGAATGAAAAACAATTCATATATAGGGAGAGGAAAACAGGCCAAGAATAAATACTGATTTTCAAGAATTTCAGTTTACAGAAAGATTTCGCTACTGCAAAGCCTTATTTAGGTCCTGCAACACATTCCGCCCCATCTCATGTTCTCCTTCATTCTATTTCGTCTTCTACTCTCCCTCATTCTGTTCCATCTCATTCTCTCCCTCATTCTGTTCCATCTCATTCTCTCTCAATCTGTTCCATCGCATTCTCTCCCTCATTCTATTCCATCTCATTCTCTCCCTCATTCTGTTCCATCTCATTCTCTCCCTCATTCTGTTCCATCTCATTCTCTCCCTCATTCTGTTCCATCTCATTCTCTCCCTCATTCTGTTCCATCTCATTCTCTCCCTCATTCTGTTACATCTCATTCTCTCCCTTATTCTGTTCCATCTCATTCTCTCCCTCATTCTCTTCCATCTCATTCTCTCCCTCATTCTGTCACATCTCATTCTCTCCCTCATTCTGTTCCATCTCATTCTCTCCCTCATTCTGTTCCATCTCATTCTCTCCCTCATTCTGTTCCATCTCATTCTCTCCCTCATTCTGTTCCATCTCATTCTCTCTCTCATTCTGTTCCATCTCATTCTCTGTCTCATTCTGTTCCATCTCATGCTCTCCTTATTCTGTTCTATGTCATTCTCTCATTCTGTTCCATCTCATTCTCTCTCTCATTCTGTTCCGTCTTCTACTCTCCCTCATTCTCTTCCTTCTCCTGCTCTCCCTCATTCTGTTCCATCTCATTCTCTCCGTCATTCTCTTCCATCTCATTCTCTCCCTCATTCTGTTCCATCTCATTCTCTCCCTCATTCTGTTACATCTCATTCTCTTCCTCATTCTGTTCCGTCTCATTCTCTCCCTCATTCTGTTACATCTCATTCTCTCCCTCATTCTGTTCCATTTCATTTCTCCCTCATTCTGTTACATCACATTCTCTCCCTCATTCTGTTACATCTCATTCTCTCCCTCATTCTCTTCCGTCTCCTGCTCTCCCTCATTCTGTTCCATCTCATTCTCTCCGTCATTCTCTTCCATCTCATTCTCTCCCTCATTCTGTTCCATCTCATTCTCTCCGTCATTCTCTTCTATCTCATTCTCTCCCTCATTCTGTTCCATCTCATTCTCTCATTCTCCGTCTCATTCTGTTCCGTCTCCTGCTCTCTCTCTCATTTTGTTCCATCTCATTCTCTCATTCTCCCTCTCATTCTGTTCCGTCTCCTGCTCTCTCATTTTGTTCCATCTCATTCTCTCTCATTCTGTTCCATCTCATTCTCTGTCTCATTCTGTTCCATCTCATTCTCTGTCTCATTCTCTTCCATCTCATGCTCTCCTTATTCTGTTCCATCTCATGCTCTCCTTATTCTGTTCCATGTCATTCTCTCATTCTGTTCCGTCTCCTGCTCTCTCTCATTTTGTTCCATCTCATTCTCTCTCTCATTTTGTTCCATCTCATTCTCTCTCTCATCCTGATCCATCTCCTGCTCTCCCTTACTCTGTTTCATTTGGTGCTTCCCTCATTGTGATGCTCTCCTGCTCTCCCTTATTCTGTTCCATCTCAGATATCCCTTATTTTGTTGCACCTCTCCTCTCCTACATCCTGCGCTATATCCTCCTTTACCTCACCTTTCACTTCTCGCCCTCTCTCACCCTGTTTCTATTCAAGAATGAATCAATGAATTGCACTGTGTCGTCAAAGTCTGTGGATCACTTTCCTAATTCCGGAAAGCACCGTTTCGCACAATAGACGTAAAGAGTATTGAAAAGACAGAAGATCGAAGTCTAAAAGACGAGGGATTTCATGAACAAGCAGTACTGGTCCATAAGATACAACTCCCGCAGTCACATCCCAGTCGTAGAGCTAAATCATAGGTTTAGCGAGCTCTGTGTTGCCTGTATTGCGAACAGAAGCTTGATTGTTCTGAATTTTCAGATTTTGCCACGGAGGCAATTACAATGTCTCCTCTATGCCCGAATGCTTAATATTAACTCAACGGCAAATTATACTCCGCAGAAGAGTGGTTTTTATTGCCGGTGGTTGTATACAAAGTAGTGGACAAAAGAAAATATTTGATTCTGAAAGCATAATTTAATCCATGTTGAATCTTTCGTACACTACTTTTAACACTTGAAATATATAATTTATTAAATAGCGATCTTACTCGTGTTAATTATGTAAGCATGTGCGGCTTACAGCTGTTTCGGTGCTACTTGACACCATCCTCAGAGCCTACTAGATCTCGGCGCTATCTCAACTTCGCTGTTTGTGTGGGTGCGTTCGTGTGATGAAGAGTTGTGTCAAATAGTGTGTGTGTTCTGAAATTGATCTGTGTGTTGAGAATTTGATTGGGGTGTGTTTTAGTGTGTCTGTATATTTCATGTTGTTCTAGTATGTTGAGTTTTTTAGTTTTGGGTTGTATGTGTAGGATTTCCATGTCTGTATTTATGTTATTGTATGTGTGGTTAGCATTAGTTATGTGTTCGGCATATGTAGATGTATTGTGTCCTCTGGTTATTGCTATAATGTGTTCTTTGTATCGAGTTTGGAATGATCTGCCTGTCTGTCCAATGTAGAAACTGTCGCAACTATTGCATGTGAGTTTGCATACGCCTGTGTGGTTGTATTTATTTTGCAAATATAGTCTCTCAGGTGAAGCTCCCTGTAAAGCAGATTTGAATAATTTCAAGGGAAAAATTGTTCCGGGGCCGGGTATCGATCCCGGGACCTCTGGTTGAACGTACCAGCGCTCTACCACTGAGCTACCCGGGAACTCCACCCGACACCGTCTCAACTTTTCCCTTTATATCCACACAACTCGCGTGGGCTGACGAAACGCCAGAGACCCACAACGAGTGCACACAATCTCTGTGTGACTTGGAATTGTGGTTTTCTGTTAACGTACAGGTACACAGTGACGTATATATTATGCAAATCTAGTCTTTCAGGTGAAGCTCCCTGTAAAGCAGATTTGAATAATTTCAAGAGAAATGTGTACGTTAACAGAAAACCACAATTCCAAGTCACACAGAGATTGTGTGCACTTGTTGTGGGTCTCTGGCGTTTCGTCAGCCCACGCAAGTTGTGTGGATATAAAGGGAAAAGTTGAGACGGAGTCTGGTGGAGTTCCCGGGTAGCTCAGTGGTAGAGCGCTGGTACGTTCAACCAGAGGTCCCGGGATCGATACCCGGCCCCGGAACATTTTTCCCCAAACAAAGGGTTAGCCATTACTTTGTGAATTTGTGGACCAATGAAAATGCCCTCTTTTAATTTTCCTTCACTCAAACTGGTAAACTTTTCCTTTAAATACTGAAAACCACACCCTTGTTTGTTCATTGCATAGACTTCACTTTGAACTGTTATGAAATTTTCTTAATAGAAGGAACCTATATCTGTTTATTTATTAGAAATACTAAATAACTTGCCAACAACCGTAAGAAACCGTAAATAAGTTGTAAACTCATAAAATACATTAGCTTTTGTTTTGGTTTATACCCCCAACCCGCGCCAGGTGTTTCCTGGGGAAGCGCTTATCGAAAAGTGAAATCATAGTATATCTTAAAAACTTCACGTGATACGAAGAAAACAGATGCATTTTCGGATTCAGCGAACATCAAACCATAAGGGACACATTGTTATAAGTCGGAGCAAAATTCTTGTTGTTCAGTGTAATACATAGGTGTTGACAGGCTAAAGGCTGATCATTCTGCTACCGCAGGGGTTAATACATGTATAATGAATAATTTCGAGGGAAAAATTGTTCCGGGGCCGGGCATCGAACCCGGGACCTTTGGTTAAACGTACCAAAGGTCCCGGATTCGATGCTCGGCCCCGGAACAATTTTTCCCTCGAAATTATTCAAATCAACTTTACAGGGAGTTAAACCTGAAAGCTTGATTTGCACATGTATAATGATTATATTGGTAACGGAGGATTTGATAAATTTCTCATTCTAATTTCGTAAAATTTTATCTAATAAAAAACGAGAGACAGACAGACGACGAGTGTACAATTTCGAAGTATAGATACTGTGTTGCCACGTTGCGACGCCATCGCGGACCAGCACGCGTACTATGGTTCTCGGAAAAGATCGATGGGCGGCTTCAGCGAAGCGCCTTGCCTCATTATCCCCGTCATTAGCCTGGGAAACACGACGCCGGAGCTTCCTGGAACACCTCTCCGATAGGCCACGTCCTTCCCATAACCCTGCAAGTAGCACAAACGCTTCCCATTAATGCAGGACTGCCTTCTGTTTGATTGCTGGATATCAGAGACTCCGTCACGTGATGGCAAGCTGTTGTGCGTATTGACGATCGCGTATTGATGTATTGTCATTGAGGCTCCTAACCTTCCTGTAAGTATAAATGGTTGCCTGTGACAAGCAATATTCTCGAATTGATAAATAAACAGTCGCCTCAGTTCGTTCTCCTCACAGAAAAAAGAAATGGCAGCAATGGAAGAATACTAAATCATATTCAACGAATGTGGAGAAAGATATGTCATAGAAGAGGCCGTAATTTCATTCACATTGAAATTCGTGGCATTTACGGTAAAAATTATAAAAAAGACCTAAAAAATTCTAAAGTCTTCTCGGGAAAAAAAAAGAAATTCGGGAGAACAGAAAGATTATTATTATTATTATTATTATTATTTTTTTTATTATTATTATTATTATTATTATTATTATTATTATTACGTAACGACATCAAAATACCGAAACTTTTTATTTTTCGTTGTATGTTTCTCTCCTTCTCTTTCCTTGTCACTTTTTACCTTTATTTTTTTACTAGGCCTAGTCTATTATTTTTTTTCATTTTCTTTTCCTTACTCTCTTTCTAAAATTGCAGTATTTCATTGTTTCCCCATTTCTTTTATTTTCATTTTCCTTTCTATCTATTTCTCTTTTATATTATCCTTTCTTGTTCTTTTATTCTTTGTTTTCTGATTTTATCTTCATTCCTTTTTCTGCCTGCTTATGGTTATCTTTCATTTTTTTAAGTTGACTTTGTAACACTTATTATTAAAATATAAAACTTTAATACTCTAAACTTTAAAAATGTATTTTTTATTTGTTTTATTTATTTACAGTATTTAAATTTAAATATACAGAATATGGAATATAATTACAACAATAGAAATAGAAATAAAATAATACAATCAATATAAAAAAGGAGATACAGTAATATTAACAAAATCTGAGGACCGAATGAGCAGCGCTCGTGTTCGGTCGCAGTTCAGGTATATTATTAATAGGCTTATAACAGAATATACAAAGTAAAATAAAATAGGAACCAAAATTAAAATTACAGCTACAGTGAAATTATATAATAAAATAGGCCTATGTTAATATAAGAGGAAGACTTGTCAAAAAAAGGGCCCACATTTCGATTCCGACTAAAAGTTCTGAGATTTGTAATATAAAAATAATATTAAACATCACATTTTTTTTTTTTCAAATGCATCAGTTTCCGTGACAATCATGTCTGTAGTTTTCCATGTTAATGTTGCCGCAACGTTAAACGGTTTAGAGCAGCGGTCATCAAAACACTGCACGCTCGTACTAACGTCTCTTACCCGCGGACAAGACACAGTTCTAGCGTGCAGTCGTCGCTGCTGGCGGGTATGCTGTCTCTCTATCCCTTGTGCACGACGGAGCAGAGTTCCTTATCCTCCATGCACTCTACTCATTTCAGCGAGTGCTGACGACCACTGGTTTAGAATATTCGATGTCAAATGACGGCTGGTTATGTTTCTCATGCTGGGTTGCAAGAAACCTGTTCCATAAATTTCTATTCTCTCGTTAAGTAACGGACCTTTAAACTATTCCAGTCTTTAAAGTATAGGTCGTTGCAAATGTGATACTTAACGATCTGTTAGCTATTCCATCTTTAAACGGAAAATATTCAAAACGACAGAGTCATCGTAGCCGGCGCAAATAATTCGCTTATTATACGTGCGTGTCGCTGTGGTAATATTGTGTTTTAAAAATTTGCACAAGACAGGCATCAAATACTGACCCAGGCCAACATGCAACGATTCTTGGTACAGATTGATAGAGAAATAACCCTTCCTGTTTCGGTACATCTCGTTCAAATATCCACTAGGGCTTTGAATTTTCATATGGCTACAGTCTATGCACCAATAACGTTGGGAAAATTGCAAAATGAGAAGAAATCCTGTTTTACTGTTTACATAGAATTTCCTTGAGGCATAGTAATGTATTGTTCTCTCCTTCCTGCAATGCAGTCACACATCTTATTATTCTACAAAATGAAGATTTATAAACATAAAAATAATACATATCACATTTTGAAACGCTCCTATTGTGTAATAGCGCAAGGCAATCAACAGCTGTTACTTGCTGATACTGTCATACTGCGTGCGATTTGTTTTCCAATATGATGCCCTATTTCATGCAAGAGAGCCATGAATGTGTCTTTGATAATCTAAATCTAACCTTAAAATCAATATTATCATAATCTTCTAGAGGATTCGATCTGTCTTTCAGTATTCTTGGTCTTAGTAGATGTCGTACCATATCAAACATAACCTCTACGTCAGACGATTCTATAATAATAATAAAATTGTTTTATTCACAAAACCTTTCACATGAATCTCGAGTTCATTGTGATATGTATATTACATTTTACTTACCGATACCTGTTTCTGATGATAACATATCCACGAAATTACTTAATACTATCAAATACAAAAACAAGCAATATACGTATAGTATGGCGGCTAACGATTCGTTAACAGTTTACAGCTCCGATTTTCGACCTATAGTTTACAGACTGCTTTAACGTACCAGTAGCTTTAAAGGTCGTTCTTGCAACGCTTACTGACGCTAAATGAACAGTTATATGACAAATAGCGTTTAACGAACCTATAAATGCTTCCTTGCAACCCAGCATCAGTCAGATTATCGAGCAGATTGCTGTACTGTTCTTGTATGCGTGCACATAAAAATAGTTTACGTAAATTCATTTTCAACTATGGATATTATTCAGAGATGAAATAGAACAAAATCTTGAAGTACGCGAAATAAACTATCATCACAGCGGTCTTGAAATCCACAATCGCTCAACCAGCCTGGGATACATCCCGAGCCTTCTAGTGAGGAAACTGATTGCTCTGTGCCGGGCCCGGAAGAGTGAGTGGGTGTGTGTGTGTTTTTCAGATAATGTGCAGTAGGCCTATATAGACTAGCTGCTTGCTTGTCTCAGTGCTGGCTGGACGTGCCTTACAGATGGCTGTATTAGAGACAGGAATGCAGGGAATGTGATGGGATCGAAAGCTTGTGGAATTGACTGGATTGAAGCGATGCAAGAAAATGGGAACCGGAAATTTTCCAGAAACAAGACTAGAGTTTCCTTATCGTGTGTTAACTTTCCCATAAAGGTAACATCGAAGTATTGTGTAACTTTCCTGCCAGTACCTTCAAATAGTGTAATAAAGGTATCATGAGCTTCACTGATGACTGTTTCGTGATGCAATTCTTCTGTTTTGGAGATGATGCTCTATTTCCACTAGTCTCAATTTCCTTATTTCTGTTCTTGTTGCAGCAACTGAATAAATCCTCAATGTTTTGATTATTTAATGACTCTACGTTAACTATGTTTCCGTTTATCTTCATTTTATCTTTTACTAAAGTTGCCCTAAATCCTTTACCTCGAGCTTCTTTTAATATTGGAATTAATTTCTTTCGTTTCTCTCTCATTTCTTTTGCAAAATCATTTTCTATGTAGATATTTGTGCCTTTGAGTTGACGCTTATTGGCATTGATGTGCTCTTTTATAAATTAACTGTTCAATTTCACAATAATTAGTCTTTTTTTCCGTTACCGACTCTATACGCATTATTTATCGCACTTATGTCCAAGTTTAGACTGAAATACTTAGTTAATAATTCTAACACTACGAAACCAGTATCAATTCCTTTTTCATGATTGCACTCTTCAACACCATAAATTACAATGTTATTAATTCTACTATCATTTTTCCCATTTTTTAACTATCGATTTTAACACCACCTGCTCTTGGATAACCTCCTTTAACTTCTTTTCCACTTCAGTGTAAATGTTTACTAATGTATCTATATCACTTCCTACTTTGTTTAGTAGAACACTTGCCTTTTGTCTGTCTTCTCTCGTTTCTTTCATGTAGTTTATCCATTCTCTTTGAAACACTTCACCACTGTAGACTCTTCCTTCTGTATCTCCAGGACAAGGATTTAACTCCACATTTCCAATAATCAGTAGAAATGATAAATCAGCCGCGGCCATAAATATGTAGTTTCTATCAGGCACTATTGCATTTTCTCCTTTTGAACATCTGCAACACTGCCCTGCATTGAAGCACCCGATTCGCGCCCTGTAAGAATTTAGGTCGTCGCCCATACCTTCTTCACACGCTAACCTACTTGTATATGCTGCTTACTACACAACCGTTCTCTACGACTGCACTTTGTGAACTGGTCACTGATGACCATGCTTCGAGACTTCGGACCCGATAGAGCAGTTCAGTGGGAAATCCGCATAACGGCGTACTGAGTATAGTGGTAAAGCGTACAGTGGTTGGGGGTACTGTAGAATAAATGCCAACAAATACGCAAAGGAAAACGCTCTGGATTTGAAGGTTCTGACGAATCATTTGGTTTTCATACAAACTGTGTCTGAAACTATTACACGGTTAGAGAAGTCAGAGCAAGAGATGCCGGAACCCCTCAAATTAATTTAGAAAATGATGCAGAGAATTAATGAGACACCAAGTACACCGGTTACGAACGTATAAAACAGAAGTGGAAATCAATTTTATGTAAAAATAACGGATATGGAACATTGTGTAACATAAACAGCAAATTAGTGGACATAGAGTCGTCCGAGAATAAAGGACTGTCTCTTAGAGACTGCAATGATGTTTTTTTTCGTTTTGCTCCTATCACGTCATGCGACGTAGAGCGCAGCTTTCTACAGTAACAACTTCGGCAGATAACCGAAAAATATTTACGTTTGAGACACTGAGAATGTATCTTGTAGTAGGTACATTGCAATTCGGTACTGTAACTGCACTTCCTAAAGACGACCAATAGGATAAATGAAAAGATTAAAATTGCTACATGCTTATTTCCACCATTAACACTGTGTATAATTAAACACAAATGCTTATAAAAGACAGGAGAATAAATGCTTTTCACATTTTTTTTGACATTATCATTGTGTAATGTATATTTACTTTCAGAATGTGCATATGTGTGTTTCCCCATACTACCGTACTCTATTCTAAATAGCAACGTTGTTACCTCAACACATCTCTATCTACCTGCAGCGAGTCAACAACCTATAGTGCATGCACAGTAAACTTATTGTATCGGATCCAAAGTCTCGAAGCCTGCTGATGACTGACAGCTTATACATGCAGCGATTAAGGCTCGGTTTTATAAATAGGTTAATCTAAAAATTATGTTAAACCAAAGTTAATCCTAACCATGAGGTTAACTCAACGTGCCGTATTACAGAGTCTCGGTTAAGTTAAACCGTAGTGGAATACGATTGGTATTACTGCTACGAAAGAAAAGACGATCGCAACTGTTTAATTATATTATTGATTTAAAATAGCCGACGCTCGTGGAGAATCTTCATTAAGAAACATCTTTGTTCTTCGATATCAGACAGAGTATCAGTATGCTTGTCAGACTTAACCTCAAATAGTTTCTTAACGCTGGCTACCAACGTTATATTCCCGAACACAATGCAGCCAAACTAAACCTGCATGACCATCCGCAACGTAGCTCCATACAGAATCAACTGAGTAATGAAGTAATAATATTAGTGTGCGTATTTCATGTGTTGTCTAGAATATTTATGAAACAGAATTCAGTCAAACAATAAAATTATTTTTACGAGTCTAGTAAAATTAGGTAATATTATTAGTGTGTTTATAAATCAGGCCCATAGTAAATCTTACCAGGACACTGTCTGCCACACACACAGTACAATGCGCAATAAGTTTATAGTAGATTTACGGACACCTCCGAAATCTTCCATCTTTTTCAGTATGCCAAATACCAGAGGAAAAATAGCGCAGTGTAACTAGTAACTGATGAGAGATTCAAAAGAATGTTTTCAAAAATAAAAAAGAAATCATTTATCTTTTCAAATAATCTTTAAATTCAAACCCTAAAACACATATTTTTGCACTTCCTCGTTTTTCTGTTGCATGTTGTATCCGAGTTTCAATTTTTCGAAACAAGGTTAGGGCTATAAAGTCTAATTCTGAAGGTTAGGACTGTCTGCTTTTGAAAGCCTCAATCTGTTTTAAAACTTATGTTCATTTAAGTATATTTCAAAGTGGTGCACTCTATTTCGAAAAATTCTTGGCCGCCGTGTAATATTGATCACTCACATATAGTCACACTTAAGTTCTTGGAAAACATCTGTAATATCCATGTGTATTGCGGGAACCGTCATCTTGCACTGTTGAGCCTTGAACTGCAGTTTAAACGGCAAAAAATGCCGATCAAGTTAAACTCAAGTTAACTCAAGATTAACTGGTAGTTCAGGTTTATAATATAGAAGCAGAACGAAAAACTTCAGTTTAAACTGAACGTAAGGTTTAAACGGCGTTTATAATACATGCCCTAAGGAGTATTTTATTTTTAGGATTATGGATGGAAAGCGCGGTCTTGTTTAAAATGCTGTCTGCGTCATGACTAATCGCTTTCAGTGAGATACTGTTATTTCAAGTTATCTTGAACCTTCTGAGCGCGGACAGAGGGGCAGAGGGAAGGAAGCACGTAACGTGGGTGGAGCCAACTGAATTGTTTGCGCATGTTCCGCATCATAATCTCTTGTCAAAAAACATAGGGCTATTTCCTTCACTGCGTACTAGTAGTGTTAACATGGAGCAGCAACCACAGGGTAGTAATTATGGTGAAATCACACCACCGCGGACAAAAAGTAACGCTGTTATCCACAGCGGAGAAAGAGAAATTATCGCAAATATAATAAAATTAAGCGTTGCGAGGAGGAAAAATTAAACATATATTTGCTGGAACCTCTTGCTAAGGAATATAAGAGAGCAGCTAAATACTCTGGCAAAAGTATTAGTTCCGTGAAGAGAATTAAAAATAATATTGAATTACAACCGAATGAACCTCACACTACTCCGGGAAAGAATAGTATGTAATGTTTAGAAATTATTGCTATAATAGTTATGTACAATAGTGTGTGTATTGAGAGCGACATAATGAATTACTGTTGCAAGTTATTATTTTCTTATAGTTCTACCAAACATATTATTTCATTCCAGAATTAGACTTGTGTAAAGTTGAAGTGGACGACTTCGATCAACATGTTATTCGGGATACAATCGAAGAATTCTATCTTGTTCAGAAAGTAGTACCTACGATTAAGAAGATAATTCCGAATGGATGATGCCATTGGCGAAATAATTAATTTTGGAACAAGCGATGATGGCAGCAATGATAGGGATATATGGATTGTGTATAATTGTAAATTAATGTAAATTCAAATAATAAGCCTGTAAAATATTGTTATAAGAATATGTACATATTAGCTGAAGGTGTAAGTCATGCAGGCCTATATAATGTATAGAAGTAGCTGTAATAACTCCTCCATTGCCGGTCCCCAGCCCGGATGAGAGAGGAGTGTACACACGATTATATTTAAATACTTACTCATTACAGGTTAATTAAAGCTTGCTACGAAACTATGTTCTCCTCTCAAAACCGGAGTATCGAGAGAAGATGATGTCTGTATTGAACCAAGTTCTTTTACAGTAGAGAGCCGTAAGGTAAAAGAACCAACGTTTTTTGAAAAGAGTCACGTTACCCGAGGGAGGGACATCCTTGCCGTTTCGTTACGTTGATGAGTACATGCCGTACCGAGCAGTTCCAAAGACAGACTTAGGGGATGTAAGGTTCAAGATAACTTGCAATGACAGTACCTTTGTTGTCTTAAGCAGATATCCTGTGTCGTTCCCCATCACTATTGTGTCACACAGTCAAAAGCCTAAATATGGGATTAGAGTACTGTACACTTCTGTAGGAGTATAAAATCTTTGGAGAGATTATTGAGGCCTGGCGCTAGTACCTCAGTCGAGTCACTGCAGATCAAGATGAGTGAACGGAGTGTAAATAACGATAATTTTTTTAGATTGCTGCATTAGTGTTGCAAATTTTGGTACCTTATAATTTATAATATGTGTAGTTATTATTATGTTTGTTCTGAAACACAAATGAATGGAAAATATAAGCAAATATGTCGGGTTTTGTGACTGTAGTTCATTGTTTTGTAAAAGGGCATCAGTCTCCAACATTTAACTACAAATTAGAATAATCAGACATATTAAAACATTACAATCTCTTATCTGAAAACCTAATTTGAACCATAGAAATTGGCAATAACAATTGACCACAAATGTAACTAGTTCAGGACTATCAGCCTGATATCACACTCGGCGAAGATTCTCCTGCGAATACTGAATCAACGTTTATATTCTAAGATAGAAGAGCAGTTGCAAGAAGAGCAGTTTGGCTTCAAGAAGGGAAAAGGTACGAGAGATGTAATTGGACTGCTAAGAACAATTGGCTTGGTTAAAGATGCCTAGAGAAGAATAAAGAAGTGTATGTAGCATTCGTGGACCTAGAAAAGGCGTTTGACAGAGTGGATTGGAATAAACTGTTGGGGATCATAAAGAAAATTTGCGTGGATTGGAAAGAGAGGAAGCTGTTCAGTAATCGTTATATGAAACGAATCAAAGTCAGAGATGAGAAGAAATGTCAGAAGGAAGTGAAATAGGGAAAGGTGTAGGCCTAAGTCAAGGATGACCTTTTCACCTACTCTGTTCAACATCTACTTGAAGGACTTTGTGAAGAACTGTTTTCAGAACATGGGAGGATTAATAGGAGGAGAAATAAGAACACAGTACATAAGATTTGCTGATGGTACGGTTTTGTTAGCAGAAGATGAGATAATACTAAGAGATGTGCTACTGGAGTTAAATGACAGCTGTGAGCAGTATGGGATGGAGATAAATTCAAACAAGACGAAAACCATGGTCATAGGAAGAAAAATGAAGAAGATAAACGTGCGAATTCTAAATTAGGCAATGGAGCTATGGACAGCTTCAAATACCCGGGGTGTACTACAAGCAGTAACATGAGCTGCTGCCAGGAAGTCAAAAGGGGGATAGCAATGGCAAAGGAAGCGTTTAATAGAAAAAAGAGCATCTTCTGCGAAGCTCTGGAAAAAGAACTTAGGAAGAGATTAGTGAAGTGCATTGTGTGGAGTGTGACATTGTGTGAGATAGAAACATGGACATTACGACGAAGTGAAGAGAAACTACTAGAAGCATTTGAAATGTGGATATGCAGAAGAATGGAGCGTGTGAAATGGACAGACAGAATAAAAACGAAGCTGTGTTGGAAAGAGTGAGTAAAGAAAGAATGATGCTGAAACTGATCAGGAAGAGGAAAAGGAATTGGCTGCGTCACTGGCTGAGAAGGAACTGCATACTGAAGAATATACTTGAAGGAATTGTGAACGGGAGAAGAGTTCGGTGCAGAAGAAGATATCGGATGATAGACGACATTAAGATATATGAATCGTATGAGGAGACAAAGAGGAAGGCAGAAAATATAAAAGATTGGAGAAATTTGGGTTTCCAGTGGAAGAGTTATGCATGAATGACCACATTTTATTATTTAGAATTTTAAAAAGCTTTTCTCGATTTTCCAATAAAATGTGTCTGTTGACTGATGACTTTTTAAAATTATACGATTCAATGATAAAATAGATTTCACAACACAAACCACGAGGACTTCATATTGTTGCAAGATTCGATTAGATAGGGTGATGATCTTTGACACAAAAGAGGTTAATAACATATCTTTGCAGCGAAGCAAAACGAACTTGCAATAGTAACTGGATCATGGATAAAGAATTAAAAAGCTTTTCTCGATTTTCCAATAAAATGTGTCTGTTGACTGATGACCTTTTAAAATTATACGATTCAATTATAAAATAGATTTCACAACACAAACCACGAGGACTTCATATTGTTGGAAGATTCGATTCGGTAGGATGATGATCTTTGACACAAAAGAGGTTAGTAGCATATCTTTACAGCGAAGAAAAACGAACTTGCAATAGTAACTGGATCATGGATAAAAACTTGTTGCCGTGACTGATGGCTGTAGTTCTTACACTAGCCCGTAGAGTCCGCATTGTGCGTGGAGGCAGTTACCGCTGGGAGCAGCAGCCGCTGGCCCAGCATGGGGCTGCTGAACTTAATTCTCTACTGAAAGGAATGAAAAATAGATCGTCGGCGCGGGACACCTGTTCGACGCGCTTTTGTCCAGGGAATCCCCGTCTTCCTTCCCCGGGGAGATGACTTGAATGCCCGGGCCGAGGCCACTTTCATCACCGATAAGAGTTTCAGTGTACAGTCCGGTCCTCTTCCGACGGACGAGTTGGGATCCCAGCAAATCTACTGCCTGCCACTCATCGCAGCCAATGGAGTTTGTCGTTGACTCACAGCAGATATGTGATTTCTGTGACTGACAAAACGGCTGTGAATCGAACAGTCAAATTCATATTATTTATTTATTTATTTACAGGTATTTATTTGTTTATTATATATATTATTTTAATGTACCGAAGTACATATGATATTTCCATGCAGATATTCTGCGTCATCATACGATGAAAGAGTAATGGAACGGAGAAAAATTCTCGGTACATTAAAATAATATATATGATATGCGTAAATCACTTCGTGATTTAAGACGGCGCTTATTCCGTCGGATCCCGGCCAACTAGTCACTCATATCGAGTGCACCTCAGCACATGTCTGGACTTCGGTCCTGCGCTCATAGACTTCTATGACGTAGTGCAGAGGGCGGCCACTAGAGGGAACCCAAGAGTTGGAGCTTAATCTGAGACGATTCTAACCGGCGTCGGAGTTGTATCCGGTGTGGCTTAGTGGATAAAGCATCAGCACGTAGAGCTGAAAACCCGGGTTCAAATCCCGGCGCCGGAGAGAATTTTTCTCCGTTCCATTACTCTTTCATCGTATTTGTTTGTTTGTTTGTTTCTTTCTTTCTTTCTTTCTTTCTTTCTTTCTTTCTTTCCTTGCTCGCTTGTTGGTTTATTTATTTATTTATCTATTTATTTATAGTTATTTATTATTTATTTATTTGTTTGTTTCTTTGCTTGCTTGCTTGCTCGTTGTATTATTTGTTTGTTCCCTTTGTTTTTCGTTGGTTTGTTTAATTTTTTGCTTGCTCGTTCGTTCGTGGGTTTCTTTTTTTATTTAGTTACTTTATTTATTTATTTATTTACTTACTTTACTTATTTATTTATTTACTTATTTATTCATTCATTTAATCTGGTGGAGTCAAGGCCATGAGGCCTTCTCTACCACATCACCAGAATACACATATACGCATAACCAAAAAACAAATACAGAGAGAAGAAGTAAATAAGAAATACAAATAAAATTACAAATTCAAAATGAGGGGAACATAATGTTGACTTCACTTCTCTTCTCTTGCTAATAGAGGTGCGGCATAGGTAGCAGTAGGGAGAAAGGTATAAAAATACTTAGATTCAGTCAGAAATTCTGCATGCGTCGAACACATTCATAAGTTGAACGATCTTGTATATATAAGTATACATAAACGGTCTTACTAATAAAAACTCTTATACAGACTATTAACTTTTTTATACTTACACAATTAATAGCTCGTTTATAAGTCGTGTGTAAATCCTTGCCAATAATCACTACATACGTCGTGTATTATAGCTGTTACACAGCTACGTCATTGTTTCGTCATTACGGAATAACTGAGGTTCTCTATTGCATCCGATAGTGCGCGATAGTGTGCCGCGCGAAGTATCGATAGTACAACTGGAAATGATCAATTACCACGGTATATTTTGGTCAAAGTATACAGCTACAGCAATACAATTCTAATTAGTCTATGCTCTTCTGTTTGTTCTTCCTTGGTTACAAGGCAACCATCAACATAAAATGACAATCGATAAGAACAGCCGTTAGAGGGGCGGTCAATTTTCCCCTATAAGTGATTTCGTGTATATAACTACTGCAAAGCAATTCCCATTGTACAGTTACAGGCTGTTTATACTCCATAACCTATGCATGTTTTATTAGTAACGTTTTCTGTCCCAACTCTGCATATGTCTCGTATAAAAACTATACACGGTTTATTTGTAAGACCTCTAACGTATGGAGCAAATTTTGAATTGTTTAAACATTTGTAAGTTACGTTTTGCCCAAAATTTATATATTACTAGCCGTACCCGTGCGCTCCGCTGCACCCGTTAGAAATAAATATAAAGTAATTACATAATTAAAATAGGACATTTTTGATCCAGGGAACATTCGTGTTTGATAGAAGGATAAATCGTTTAATATGTTACTTAATTTAAATTGCATCCAAATAATTAAAATGCGATCATTTTGGTCCAGAGAACACTTATTGGTGCAATGGCAATTCCTTTAACATGTTTCTAATTTTTATTACATGCAATCATAGTTTAATGAACATTGACATCATTTAGATTTAATGTGTATACTTTATTTTACTTGTTATAGGTTTCCATTGAATTATGGTAATAACTTAATTTTAACCCTCGTTTTCTATGTATTCAGTAAATGGCATTTGGACCACTATGGTTCTGAACCCTTCAAATAACTTAAATTATATTATATAATATTACATTACATTTATATTACATTTATATTATATTATATTATATTATATTATATTATATTATATTATATTATATTATATTATATCAGAAGTTACTGTAATAACATTATAGCATTATGTCCATCTACAGAAACTACACTTTCCAATGGTGAAATAATAATTAATTATGCATATCGCTTAATTTAGCTTCCGATATTACTTCATACAAACAAAGAAACATTCTCTGTAGACTATCTTTCATAGCTTTCGATTGTTGCTGTCCAAGGCCCCTTATAGACGAAGTCATTTGTTTTTTATTTCATTATACGGTCTTAGATGGCAGTTATTTTAATTTTAAAACTCATTTATCTCATTAAATATCAGCCCTATCAAAATTTTTCAAGGAATAAAACTTATCGCAAATTATTTTTAAAGAAACTTTTGTTATGTAACATTTTTCACAAAAAGCAATAATAAGCGAGATATTTCGATTTATTTAATTCAGGCCCCCTTATAACCCCCCTTTTAAATAATGTACTCGTATTTTGAATGCCATATAGCCTAAAATCTAAGTTACAACGAACATAATTTATATTCTAATTTTCACCGAAATCCGTTTATCCATTATCGCATGAAAAGGTAACAAACATACAGACAGACAGACATACAAACAAAAATTTCAAAAAAACGATTTTCGGTTTCAGGGTGGTTAATTATATATGTTAGGACCAGTTATTTTTGGAAAATAGAAAATTACCAGAAAAATTTCGGCTACAGATTTATTATTAGTATAGATTTTACTTTTAAAATAATACTTAATCACAAATTCAAATTAGATTTAATCGTTACATACCGTAACATTTAATTTTCCATTGCCCGTCTTTTTGTTTTATCAGCAATTAGCAGCAAAAACAAACATGGAAGATGTCTATGTATCTAATATTGTTACACGCCGAATTATTAAGTTTCTCAGTACGGAAGAAACTGGTCGTTTGTGCGGAAATTTATATAATATTTCACGCACAATTACAAATATACTGTTTTGTGTCGTTCGGTAATCTTCTAATGATTCAAATTTTATGAAGATATATATATCTACATGCTTGCACTTCCCGCGACTTCTATCAACGAAAAAAGAATTCAGCTTCTTGAAGACTTACTCGAGAAAACGAAACAACTAATAAGGAAGTAAATATTACATCGAGTTAGTTATTGACAAACATCTATGTTTTTTAAAAAGTATGTGCATGATAGTTTTTCAGAAATATGTCGGCGAAACAAAGCAAGATAACTTCAACTTTGTCGTCTCCAGCAATAGAACCAAGAGGGTCACGAGTTCCTGGATAGAATGGCAGAATCACTTTGAAATCATCTGAGGAAAAGATACTGATTATGGTTTTTGTGACACGGAAGGTCCTTAGCCGATTTTCTTTTCTCTATATAGTTCGAACTTATCCCCGTGAGACTGTCACCTGTTTCGAATGCGAAAGAGAAACTTAAGAGGCAAAAAATTTGTAACAAATTATCCTTTGCTGAAAGAAGTGAGGAAATGCTTGCCACAACCAACGAAAGATCCTCTTTCAAGAAGGAACAAAGGAGCTCTCTGGTCGGTGGAGGAAGTGAATCGATAAGCTGGGGGACTATTTTGAAAAATAATCAAGTATTGAACTTTTTGTGTAACGTAACGTTCATAAATGAAGTCCGGAAAAAATTTTGAACCTCCTGAGTGTAATGTCAAATACGATCCATTATATTGATACTAAAGGTCTTACTAACGAAAATGAAAATGGGCAGAACACTATGAAAGAATGTGTTTATAATGAAAGAAATTGGCCATATTGATCAATTTTCTAACTTAAAGTAATTTACATATTACCTCTTGGAGGTATTTCATAATTTCTCAGCTCTGTAGGGATGTTTGAATTCATATGTTGGAATCTACAATACAGTGTAAGGTAAAAAATTTCACATACAGAGTTATTTTTACCCATTTACCTAACAATTTTAGCTTAATAGTCTTCCCTCTTACTGTTAAAATTTAACACGACTTTGAAAAATATACTCATCATTATTTAAAAACATTTTTTAAATTTATTTTAGCAATACAAACTCAATCATCATTTTCTCAATGTGTTACCTTACACACAAAAAAATATTTGGACATACAACAATTTTCTAGCCTTGTCAGTAAGGTGTTAAAGTTTCAGTAAATTGTTTACTGGCAAATTTTAAATCGAAAAACGAGGTCATTACAAAAGTTAGTAAATCTTAGTTAATTTTAAAGTGATTTTAGCCAAACTTTTATAGGAGATACATTAAGCATCTGTATCACAATAGCCTTACTTTATTGCTTTGTATAATATGGCCAGATTTATAACAATGTATCTGAATAGCCCCATAGATGTATCACAATAGCCTTACTTTATTCCTTTGTATAATATGGCCAGATTTATAACAATGTATCAGAATAGCCCCATAGATATATCACAATAGCCTTACTTTATTGCTTTACATAATATGGCCAGATTTATAACGATGTATCAAAATAGCCCCATAGGTGTATCACAATAGCCTTACTTTATTGCTTTGTATAATATGGCCAGATTTATAACAATGTATCAGAATAGCCCTATAGGTGTATCACAATAGCCTTACTTTATTGTTTTATATAATATGGCCAGATTTATAACAATGTATCAGAATAGCCCATAGGTGTATCACAGTAGCCTTACTTTATTGCTTTGTATAATATGACCAGATTTATAACAATGTATCAGATTAGCCCCATAGATGTATCACAATAGCCTTACTTTATTGCTTTGTATAATATGACCAGATTTATAACAATGTATCAGAATAGCCCCATAGGTGTAACACAATATCCTTACTTTATTACTTTATATAATATGACCAGATTTATAACAATGTATCAGAATAACCACATAGGTGTATCACAATACCCCTACTTTATTGCTTTGTATAATATGGCCAGATTTATAACAATGTATCAGAATAGCCCCATAGGTGTATCACAATAGCCTTACGTTATTGCTTTGTATAATATGGCCAGATTTATAACAATGTATCAGAATAGCCCCATATGTGTATCACAATAGCCTTACTTTATTGCTTTGTATAATATGGCCAGATTTATAACAATGTATCAGAATAGCCCCATAGGTGTATCACAATAGCCTTACTTTATTCCTTTGTATAATATGGCCAGATTTATAACAATGTATCAGAATAGCCCCATAGGTGTATCACAATAGCCTTACTTTATTACCTTGTATAATATGGCCAGATTTATAACAGTGTATCAGAATAGCCCCATAGGTGTATCACAATAGCCCACACAGAAGGCTATTATGGTACACAGGTTTTGTTTTAATTTTATCCATTATTAGTGCAATTTATAAAATAACTTTAACTCAAAACCCTTCATATGTATGTAACGTAGCATATGTCTCAATTTTTTCAAATTTGTGTATGCTTTAATAGAAAAATTATAGCAAAAGATTATTTTTTTTTGTATCATAATAGCCCTACTTGACCCTACTACCATCGGGAATTAAAACATTGAGTTAGATTTACTGTACTCTTATTCGAGACTGTATTGGATGTCGAGTTCAGAAAAAAAATACGGACTCTTGTCGGCACTCAGCCTTTACAGTGATGGAACTCACTGTTTTGCCAATATTCGTGCGTGGAATAGACCTCTGTGTATCATTAATTCTAATCTGAGGTAATTTTCGGATTAGCAACTGTAATGTAAGTTAGTGTGGTTAGCAGAGGGCAAGAAGCGAGTGTGAATAGCACTCTCGCTGCACATCTTCGCTACTAAGTGTTTTAAGGTCATTTAGCCTCAGGCAGGGTGCTCTGGCTTTCGTAAAATTCGATTAAATTTGCCTGTGAATACGATGTGGAACAATTGCATTATGGTATCATATTATCATTGTCTCTTCTTAATTGATAAACCAGTTTAAGGCCATGTAAATAATTTTTCTCATAATTTTGTTCTTAACTTCATCTTTATTACCATCCTAATTTTTATTACCTTCTTTTCCATCTTACTATCTTTAAATGTTTACCATCATTCCTAGCCACTGACGTAGCTCAGAGCGACCAGACTGTGAGACTTTGCGTGAGCAGATTTTATCAACACTAACCTCACTAGAGGTTTTGATTTATCTAGAGAAAATCAAAACTCTAGTAGGATTTAATTGACTATTACACAATTAGAAGAAAGTATATAAAGATTAGAAGTAACGAAGTAACAATAAAATATTAATTGACTTACGAAAATACAACTGTCTTCAAAATGTAATATTGTGCCAACTCAACATTACAAATATTACGCTAGATGGCAGTAGTGTGTTATGATTATCTGTTTTCTTGTTATCAGTTGTGCCAACCATGGAATCTTCATTGAACTCTGTGGACGGTTATTAGTTAAGAAGGCTTTGTTGAGTCAGTTTCATTTTTATTAAAACAATTGAACTCCACTTCAATTATCCGAATCCCAGTAATCAACATCACATGACAGATGATTTTCAATAAATCTTAGTATTAAACAATCTGTGATACGTGACTATCCATAATATCACATAGCAGAAGCTACAACATAACCTAAATAATATAAACAAGTGTTAGAAAAGTTTTAATTAGGGATGATGAAATAAACAAGAAAAGTTTCAATTAACGATGATGAAATAAACAATAAACATGAATAATTTTAAAAGGAACAATTATTGAAGGTACACTTTTCAAATTTGAATGTTTTAGTGGTAGGTGGTTCAGTTGATGTTATATTGGACGTATGCGTAAAAGAAGTGGAACTCGTTGATGTACATGGCGTATTCCTCAACTTATTCAGGATTTCCGAATGGTGCTCTTCATTTATTTATAAATAGGGTTTCAGGGAAGATGCACAGCTAACAAATGTTAGGGCAGTGATAAAAATGAACAAATGCTAGGGACGCCATAAAATTGTGCGATAAGCAGCCATGATTGGTTGAAAGACGTCCTTTCGTACCGTTTTATTGGTCAAAAGTAGTATGACGTAGTAAAAGTGTAATAGTCAACAGTAATCTAACCAGTGGTTATGATTAGTCTAGAGAAAATCAAAACTCTTATGGGATTTAGTTGATTATTGTATGATTAGAAAAAAGTATAATATAAAGATTAGAGAAAATAAGTACGTACTCTAATACAATAAAATATTAATTGACTTGCAAAAATTCTAAACCCTCTTGAAAATGTATTATTTTACCATCTCGTCATTACAAATATTCCGCTAGATGGCAGTAGTTTGTTATGATTATCTGTTCTCTTGTTACCATTTGTGCCAACTATACAATCTTCATTGAAGTCTGTGGATGATTACTAGTCAAGAAGGTTTTGTTGATTCAGCTTCATTTTTATTAAAACAGTTGCATTCCACTTCAGATCAATATACCTTAAACAAAATCTGACACGTGACTATCCATAATCTCATACAGCAGAAGCTATAACATAACCTAAATATTATAAAAAAGATAAATGATAGAAAGTTTTAATTAAGGATGGTGAAATAAACGTGAATCATTTTAAAAGGGACAATTATCGAAAATACAATGTTGGCAAACAAAGAAACTAATGCTAGGGAGGTGATAAAAGCAAACAAATACTAGGGAGATGATAAGAAATAAATGATTGGGAGGGTGATAAAAATTGTAGGATAAACAGCCATGATTGGTTGAAACACTTCGCTCCGTACCGTTTTATTGGTCAAAAGTAGTATGGCATAGTAAAAGTGTAATAGAGTAAATGGTTCAGATGCATAGAAAGAATATACCCAAATAGCATCACAAAGTTATCTCTGGAATATAAACCTACAGGCAATAGAGACTTGGGCCGACCATGGCAAAGATGGAAAGTTCAAGAACACCTCCAAAACCTACAACTGAGCAGGTCTTTAGAAGATCCAAACCGGACCAAGTTCATGATGATGATGATTATTATTATTATTATTATTATTATTATTATTATTATTATTATCTTTGTCTCGTCACAAATACAGAGTTTTTAATTATCACAACCACAAACAAACATAAACGCATTCATTGTTAAATAAAATGTGCTGTATTTATTGCAGACTATTTCTGCTTTTATTGTAGTGTGTGGTCTCATACATGTGTTAAAATGAAGGTAGTTTATTTAGATCAATGACACGAACCTATACGAGTGTCTAGAAATCAGTAGGTCTGCATGTGGAAAAATGAACAGAACTTCAATAAAGTAATTCTCTCAAATATTCTACAAAAGTTCTGCCAATACTACCAAAGTTTACATGAAATTATGAATAGCCGAAAAGAAAAAGCAGATGAAAATAAAACAAGATCTGCTGAGACGAATTTCTGAAGAAAGTTAAGGATATTACAATCGAAATCAAATAAAACAAAATCAGAAAATTAGGCAGTAATTACGTATTCCATCAGTTAGAGATGAAAGATATAAAGATATAAATGAATTCATAATTTGGGCAGACTTTATCCATTAGATTTCCAGAAGTGCAGGATTGATAACTTTGGGAGAAGAAGTGATAGCTATAGGCTTATAAAACTGGAAAGTCAACATTCGAAACAATTGCAATACCTAGAGTCCTAGAACAAGTAGAATGATGACAATGACCTTGACGAGACGACGATAACAATGATCATGGTGATAATGACTATAATGATCGTCTATCGGTTCACATATTCTGAGATTATGTATCGCATTTCGTAGATCTTTCTTGTTAGTGTAAATATAATCATCATAATCACCATCATCTTATCATTAGCAGCAACAGCACTACCGCGACTAATTTTCCAAACCTTATGACTCTGTAGAAACTCCTGTTATTAGTTTCGTCATAGAAAATATCTATAAACATTGTTTTGTTCAAATATATTAGATGGAACAACTTTTCAGTGAGATTGGTTATTTATAAATAATAGAACTGTTGAAGTTAAAACTGTAGTATAAAAAAACTGGCGGAACTTCATCTTTGTCCAAAACAAATTAATTAGATTTTCAGAGATATAACATGTATTCGGAAATATTTTTAATTTATTAAAAACATAAAATTACCTAGTCACACGTTAAAAAGTGTTAAGTATATATACCTTCGACAGACGGCCCGTTTCGGCGTGATGTTACGTCTTCATCAGTCTCTCTTGAACTACAATAATTATCAATAGATATATATTTTTTGTATTTTCTTGGGTTATTTTACGACGCTGTATCAACATCTAGGTTATTTAGCGTCTGAATGATATGAAGGTGATAATGCCGGTGAAATGAGTCCGGGGTCCAACACCGAAAGTTACCCAGCATTTGCTTGTATTGGGTTGAGGGAAAACCCCGGAAAAAAAACCTCAACCAGATAACTTGCCCCGACTGGGATTCGAACCCGGGCCACCTGGTTCAGTAGATATATATATAACTATAATTTATCAATATATATATTGCTTAATTTTATTAGTATATAGGTATAGTAGATGTGGTAGTGTTCGGATAAGTCGTAACAAAGGCATATTGTTATATGAACATGTTGCTGTATGGGGAAGAACAGAATTTCCACGAGAGATGTCAAATAACATGAGGTGAAGTGTAGGGCAAGAGTTCTTGAATTTTTTCCTGCGCCACTCTCGTTAGCATCGCAAATATACCCTCTTCCCCATTCAAATTACACTACAACAGGGGTGTACAACATTCTTAACAAATCCTTTTATTCTGAAAAAAATATATTCTGTTTTTAATTCGAGTTTCGTGATAATTTCTTTCAATATTGAAATATAGTGGTAGTTGGTAAAAGAATCCAGTTCGAGTTTATTTGTTCTGTTTCAAGTATCACAAATATTAGCTTTTGGTATATCTTCCGCCCAATGTTGTGGCAACCCATCTGTATATATTCGTATTATGTTTTATCCTAAACTATTGTACGGATTTCGTTCATACTCATCCGTTATTTATGCACAATAGATGCTTTGACTTTTACTTCAATAGGAATATAAGTCAATTTAAACTTCTAATAATTAAATTATACAGAACTATGATTTATTCAAAATATTCTGCAATGATTTTCTTCAGTTTTATTAGACATAACACTTGGGTCGTGTTAGTAGTACTGTATGAAATCAAGATTATTTTACATAACCTAATAATTATAAGAAATTGTTCATTTGCATTACACCCCTTATCTGATATTCATCCTTGATTAAGTAATGGACAGACTGGAATAATAATAATAATAATAATAATAATAATAATAATAATAATAATAATAATAATAATAATTACTTACTGGCTTTTAAGGAACCCGGAGGTTCATTGCCGCCCTCACATAAGCCCGCCATCGGTCCCTATCCTGAGCAAGATTAATCCAGTCTCTATCATCATATCCCACCTCCCTCAGATCCATTTTAATATTATCTTCCCATCTACGTCTCGGCCTCCCCAACGGTCTTTTCCCCTCCGGCCTCCCAACTAACACTCTATATGCATTTCTGGATTCGCCCATACGTGCTACATGCCCTCCCCATCTCAAACGTCTAGATTTAATGTTCCTAATTATGTCAGGTGAAGAATACAATGCGTGCAGTTCTGTGTCGTGTAACTTTCTCCATTCTCCTGTAACTTCATCCCTCTTAGCCCCAAATATTTTCCTAAGCACCTTATTCTCAAACACCCTTAACCTACGAGTATGTACTTCTCTCAAAGTGAGAGTCCAAGTTTCACAACCATAGGCTGCAGAACAACCGGTAATATAATTGTTTTATAAATTGTAACTTTCAGATTTTTTGACAGCAGACTGGATGATAAAAGCTTCTCAACCGAATAATAACATGCATTTCCCATATTTCTTCTGTGTTTAATTTCCTCCCGAGTATCATAATAATAATAATAATAATAATAGTCCGGGGCAGGTACTTCGGTGCTGTTACCATTTTTGTTGCTCCATAATCGCTATGTCATATCATCAGTTTTGTGACTCAAATGTGTACCTAAGCAAAAATTTCTCTACGCTCTTCAACACCATCAGGGACGAACTTCCTGATTGTATACACATCAAAACACTGATTTTCAAGTACAGTCTCTTGCTCGAATAATGTATCCTTATCCTTCGAGAGTTTCAGCCGCTATCGAGACTTAGGTCTATTTTAAAGGCATATTTGAATTTCTATTGACCTACAAACTACACGTGATAGAAATTCCGTAGCATGATATCAAGACGACTGCCAATATACAGGGTGAACCGTTAGAAATGCAATTAATTTCAAGGGATTATTCTCTGAGATATTTCAAACAAAAATATTCGTACAAAATTGGTCGTTTTTTCTTCCTTTTTTAGATAGAACTTGTTTTACATCAAACATTTCATAGCTTGTTTTGGGAAAATCATTGATTTAATCCCCTATATAGGCCTACTGAGTTAATTTAAGAGAGTAGTGTGTTATTATAGTAAATTCATATTGAATCTTTCGTACACTACTTTTAACACTTGAATATAAATAATTGATTAAATGGCGATCTTACTCGTGTTAATTATGTAAGCATGTGCGGCTTACAGCTGTTTCGGTGCTACTTAACACCATCCTCAGAGCCTTCTGTGTCTCGGAGTTATCTCAACTTCGCTGCCTGTTGTGTGGGTGCGATCGTGTGATGAAGAGTTTTGTTAAATAGTGTGTGTGTTCTGAAATTGATCTGAAACAGAAATTTGATCTTAACAATTGTACGATGTAAGAGTAATGGAACGGAGAAAAATTCTCTCCGGCGCCGGGATTTGAACCCGGTTTTTCAGTTCTACGTGCTGATGCTTTATCCACTAAGCCACACCGGATACCACCCCGGCGTCGGACAGAATCGTCTCAGATTAAGCTCCAACTCTTGGGTTCCCTCTAGTGACCTTTCTCTGCACTACGTCATAGATCTCTATGAACGTAGGACCGAAGTCCACACATGTGCTGAGGTGCACTCGTTATGAGTGACTAGTTGGCCGGGATCCAACGGAATAAGCGCTTCGTGATTTTCTCCGTTCCATTACTCTTACAGTATATCGTATGATGACGCAGAATATCTGCATGGAAATATCATATGTACTTCGGTACATTAAAATAATATATACTTAACAATTGTAGCTTTTCGTTCTGGAACGGAATTTTAAAAAGTTACATTTGTTCAGATCAAATTTCTACATATTTAAAGCACCAAACTAAAATTATTTCAATCATTTATTATCATAATACACTGCTCTCTTAAACTGACTAAGCATATTGATAATTAAATTAATAGCTTTCCCAAAACACGCTATGAAATATTTCATATAAAACAATTTTTATCTCGGAAAGGAAACAAAAACGAGCAGAATTTTATTGTGTTAAACTTTTTTGTTCGAAATATCTCAAAGAATAACCCTCTGAAATTATTGTTCATTCTGTATAATTGTGACACCGCTAGACATCTAATAGACGGAGAACAAACATTATGTTCTAGTCGGCACTCGAATCCATTTAAGTGGAATATCTTCTTCAAACATTTACATCCCTCTTATAATTTTTTACATTCAGCTAAGATCGTTGAGTCACCATTTATGAAAATAAAATTCATCTACAGCTACCAATACTGCGTTGAAAAATTAAACAGCTTTTTCATATAAGCTTCGTGCAGGTTCGAGTATTTTCATTATTTTGCTGCTTTGCATATTTAGCAACGTTCGTTGAAGCAGCCCTGGGTGGCGCAGTCGGTATGGCGCTGGCCATCTGTGCCCGAGGTTGCGGTTTCGATCCCGGCCCAGGGTGATAACATTTAAATGTGCTTAACTGCGACTGGCTCATGTCAGCAGATAAACTGGCATGTGAAAGAACTCTTGCGGGACAAAATTCCGGCACATCGGCGACGCTGATAATATAGCCTCGGCAGTTGCGAGCGTCGTTAAATAAACCATAATTTAATTTAATCGTTCAAACATCGGATGATATACAATTCGTAGTATATCTTGAGCGCTGGGTGACGTCAGTGCACGTTAGAATTAAGTAGGAATGGTGCTAATAAACGGCAAACTATAAACATTGATCACATACCTGAGGAGCATCGTTTCAAAACGTATTAAGTCCCCCAGTGGACGAAATTAAATTTGTTATTTTCTATTTATTTATCTTTCATGCTGTGAAGTCTGATGGTTCCAAGTCGTCATATTTGTCAACTGTTAAACCAGTACTTAAAAATTGTTTTGTGTAGTGTTTTGAAAACTTCTCCGTTTTACGAGTAATCCAGTTTTTCGTCGTTGGTGTAAAAAAATTGTAAGGGGCACATAATACGTTTTGAAACGATGCTCCTCACCTGATCTGATACAATACTGATGTGTTCTAGCTAGACGCTAGAGTGTAAAAATCAGTGTAATGCATACGTAGTAGGTATCACCCACTTCGAATCTACTGTCGCTGTCATCCAAGATATACCGCGACGTATGTACAGACTAGAGATGAACAAAACTAACTGCCGCTCTCGCTCGCTGTGTTCGTTGCATTTGTCTTTCGAGTCTCGTCTCGTCATTCTTGTGCGCTTCGAGTCTCGCTCATCATTCTCGAAATAGCATTTGGTCGGCGTGGAAAGATTTCGTAACTTTAAATAACACACATAATTGAAATAACATTATAAATGTTTAAATGAGACAAAAATACAAAACAGAACAGTATCATAATTATCAAAATGTTCTGGTTCCATTATATGGTATTACCTATGGTTATATAAATAGAAGGAAAACATTTCTTAAATAAATTTTCATTTTTAAGAAACATAAAACATAACATTAATATCTTTTTACTTGAGATTGCACACTTGATCTTAAACATGTGAAAAGAAAATTCCTAGCCTTTTAATAAGGGCCTAGTAATTAAATAAAGACTGGGGAACGGATTATTATACACTGAAAGGTAGAGATGATGTTTCAAATAGGTACTTGATTCTTTATACATATATTATAACAGTTGCCAAACTTTTGAGTCATGTATAAATAACTATGACGATTCAAGGCTGCTTGACTTCGGGAGTGATCAAACTCGAGTCTCGGAACTCTCACAACCAGTCTTTACGTCAAGGACGCGACGTAATACAACATTGT
This sequence comes from Periplaneta americana, assembly GCF_040183065.1. Taxonomy (NCBI): domain Eukaryota; kingdom Metazoa; phylum Arthropoda; class Insecta; order Blattodea; family Blattidae; genus Periplaneta; species Periplaneta americana. Next base: position 142,769,111 of record NC_091127.1, read on the forward strand.
CGTGCGGGTTTTCGGCTTTGCGGGCGCAGGTAGTTTCGCTTTCTCGATCGTTGTTCATCTCTAGTACAGACATTAAATTCAACTACTATTTTCAGCTATACTGAGGTGAGAAATTAAGCTACAATTTTCATGTGCCTGTATGCGATATTGCCGGTCTGCTGAAACTTCCAACTTTATTTTCTAATTGACCATGCATTTAATCACAAAACGTAATATAGGTTTTCTATTCCTTTAAGTGTCCTCTATCGTCCTTTTTAATCAGCAAGGTTATTTCACTTCCACTTTGCATTTGGCCTGTACTATTTACAATTCAGCTCTCACATTCATAAATAGAAGCATCGGCACAACCATTGCCTTGCAGAATTTAAGTTTGGTTTTCCCTGCGTGTCCTTTTATGTAATATATTTTTTTTTAACTGTACCAATATGAGTTGGTATTTCGTAAGTTTATTATTAGGTAGCGGAAAAAAAGTCATTCGGATGTGAAGGTAACTACAACGCGAGTAGTTTGTCTCGTCAGAGGGTTGTTGTTTACGTAAGCACAGTAGGCATACTAGAGACGCGTGCATGTAAGAACTGTTTTCGAATCGATGATTCAGAAGGAGCCTGATATTTTGTGTAGTTTTCTATAAACCCTTTAAAGTGGGGATTGTCCAACGTTTTGAATGACATATTGCAACTTATCATCATTCGACACAAATTCTGGCAAAAGTCATATTTCACATTTGAGGCAGACTTTGAACTTTAACCCTTATTTTCTTCTTACATAGAGCAACATTTTTCATGTTTTTCTGTGTATTACATTGATGTTCTAACGATTGCTTTGTTATCTTTTTTTTAATGCACAAATATATATCGCACACATTTAATTGTTTGACCAGTATCACTACTAAAATGTGGACACCATATTCTTGTATTAAAGAATACACGCAATGTTTTTTAACATCTGTCTTCGGCATTATGATCACTTCATCGAACACAAATGAATAATATGTTTACGTATCTGAATGTTCTCTGTTCACGTACGGACGAGGACTGACTGAGAACGCAGAGTGGCAGTTGTTTTCGGTGTTCGCGTGGTGCTCTCTGCGGACGGTACCGTGTTGTAGCTACCTAGGCTACTTGGGATGCGTGCACGCCTCATGCCATAGTCTATGCGTACAGTACTTGTAAACCGTAAACATGACTTTTATTTGACTTTTTTTCCGCTGTCTATTTATTATGAATGTCACATTAATATTATATGTAAATTTACAGCATATATACCTACTTATAAGAAGTTAGAAAATTATTGAATTGTGGTATTGTTAATTACAATTTTTTTTATCAGACTGGGTTTTTTCAATAAGATGCCAATGAAAGGAGCTGATTGTGAAGAAGCATCAGAACAGGAATTCGCATGGAAGAAGAAACTCAGAAAGACCCAGAAGAGCCTATGACTTTGCTATAACAGGACACACCTTGATAATAATGATAATGATGCTTCTTTCGTTACCTATTGGAGCTGAAAATTCAACGATATTCCCGGGCAGATTTTCTTCTTACGGTACCTGAGGTTCTGTGTCATTTCTATAGCCCCATTATCACCATATTCTTGAATCATCGACTCTTGTCACTCAGATGTGCTGGGGCAATGAGCCATCTACCTATTGCACCCCTAGACTTAGTCGGTATTCTTACCCCCCACCTCCGTACGCGTGGATGGATTGTCGTGCGTCCGGGTGTGAAACGCGTCGTACCGTGAAGTGTTGCAGGTTTTTATGGTGCGGCTGTAATTTAATTTAGCAGAACATTGCTCTCCCTCGCGGGGGTGTTTTTTCGGTCACTGGAATGTGTTCGTTGAGAGAGTGGCGACCCTTTAGTGGTGGTCGACAGACGGTTCTGGTGTCGCTGGGACCATCCCCTTCTGTGTACCTCCTCCCGACGCCTCGCCGCAACATTCCCCATTACGTGTGGTCTAGAAACCCCCTTCTCCTCTCTAAACGTTCTCCCTCCCAGTAGTTTTTCTGCGCGCTGCTTTTTGTATCTTTCCATTACGAATGATGATGGCGGTGTTAAAACGTTTGTTCGATTCTCGTGTTCTCAATTGGGCAACTTTATTGTCCCTTATTGCGGGTTGCTTTTACCGCTTCCAAGTGCATTGGCCCGAATGATTCCATAAAAAGAAGCTTTTACTCTGCGCATATTTTTTTTTCTATATAGACAGACAGCCACTGTACAGAAATACTCTCGTATATGAAAATATCGTCTAAAATGCCATTGTTATTGAATTTTACGTAAATATCAATTAAGAGAAACTTTACCATTCATATTGGGAAGGTTCAGATAAGTCTGTGAATAAGATTCATATCTTAAAGGAGTCTTTAATTCCGTCAATGACTTATCAGATTATAACATCTTAAGAACAAAACTTTTTATGTGTTATATAATGTGCATATTTGTATTAACGTTTTCGCCAAACCTTATGGCATCATCTGATACTTTTGTTTGCAAATTAAATTGATGTTTATTACTAAGTAAATAAAAACTCGTAGAAAGTTTTTAGTTGTAATTTTTAAAGTTTGAATATTAATTTTAGCCTGAATATATTTATATGATTATACCTAAAATTTAGTTTGTTATATGTACATAATGAGATTATGTTATTACGAACAAAAATATTTGATGATGGCATAAGGTTTGGCAGAAACGTTAATACAAATATGCACATTATACAGTGTGTTTCCGGGCTAGTATTACAAACTTTCAGGCATGATGGGGAAGGGCACATGTATCAATTTGAGATAAGGAACCCCGATCCGGAAATGATTGAGTCGAAAGTTATGAGCAAAAATAGTTGTGTGGAAATGGAATAATTTTATTCTTCTGTATACCTTATTTATGTGTATTTATCTGTACATTTTACACATACTGTATTCACATGACGTTATTTACGTTGTCTACTTACAGTATTCCATTCAGTGCGTTGTCTGAGGGGTGGGGACAGGAAACTACACTAAAGCAATGCAGATAGCGCAATGTGTAACAGACATGGTCGGTCCTGATATGCATGTCTGTAGACAGCAGTGTATGTGTACAAGTTGCAGTGTCCAGTCGATCAGTCCTAGTGAAATGGAGGAGTACACGAGAGTGGAATGTGCAGACCTGATCTTCGAATACGGATGAGCCAATGGGAACAGTAAACAAGCTCACAGGTTATATCGGGACAAGTACCCACGTAGGAGACATCCGGCCCATACCATCTTTCCACGACTGTTCCAAAGGTTAAGGGAAGGAGGGCACATGGTGCCAAATTACAATTCCATTTCCACACAACTATTTTTGCTTATAACTTTCGACTCAGTCATTTCCGGACCAGGGTTCCTTATCTCAGATTGATGCATGTGCCCTTCCCCATCATCCCTGAAAGTTTGTAACACCAGCCCGGAAACAACCTGTATAACATATAAAGAGTTTTTTTTCTTACGATCTTATAGGCTAATTTGATACGTCATTGACGGAATTAAACAATACTTTTATAAGAAACTTAAGAAAAAGTTGTTGCCAAACGAGATAACTTTTTCTTTTGTACTACTTCTCTTGTTCTTCTTCCATCATCATACTCTTAGTTACAGTCACAATCACTATTAGTATTATCTCTCTCAGTACCGTTTTATCATAATTTGTTAATTTTCCTGCACTTCTTCATTTTTCTCATGATTTGTTCAGAGCTAAGTAGATGCCAGTGATATTTGAATTCTAGACGGCTTGGAAATCCAGAGACAGGAAACGGAGCCCCACGATCGCCGGGAATCATCCGAACACAAAAATCACACTGTGACAAATTCGCTTTTATATTTCACAGCGATTTTTTTTTCGGAGGTGCCACAGTTCGTACCTCTGACGGCAAAACGCTGTTATACCCCACCTCTACTGTTCATCCAGTGTTGTAATGAATTTCGGAGGTACAATGAATAGCGAATTCATAAACTAGCTGAGAATAGGGAGTTTTCGCACACCCGTTGCTTGCCCGCTAAACAGCTAACGCTATGAGCATACTCCGAATCTCAGCTCTGAGTAATCTGATGGCATCACGGTGTTCCGAATTTCACCGATGGAGTCACTGATGCTCCACCGGTGTCGCATCGGTGCCATCAGCTTGCAGAGGTGGTGGCAGTCTCAATCAATGAATCTGATTGGTTCTTGTATACGGCGGGAATTAGCAGACGAATGCACTGTTGTGTCATGGCGGTGTGTTCCGCTTTAGTTCTGCTGTACTGTTTGTAATGAGCACAACGTAAAAAATATGTTAATAGCTTATGAGCGAACATGACAACGGACCAGTTATTACTACCGGTTCAAGGGATAAATTATGCTCTCTTTTCTTTGAACGAGAAGGCAGTACGGAAATTTCGCAAAATTTTGCTAGCGTAGCACAGACAACAACTTATACAGTCGCCATGACAGCCATCTCTCCTTCCAGCAGTTTTGTTCCTATTTCGCTGCAGCGTGACGTCATTGTTGTCCACCGGTCCGGTGAGATTCGGAATACGCTGTATGTTGACGCCAGTAGCGATGTATTTGGTGACTTATGTTCACATTCGTAAGACTTCGGAAAGAATCGTAAGATATCGCTGCACGTATTCCTTGAACGAATGTCTCTATTATACGATATTTCCTGCGACGTTGAACATTTATCATGTCGTAGCTGCTATGATAGCCAATCAATCTCGCTGTATCTTTTTTAATTTATAGTTCAATATATAAGGAAAACATGAGAAAGAATTCGAAATGAAAATTCCTTTTCAAAAGTGAGAAAAAATGATGCTACCTTTGATGTGATCTTTTCAGAATAGACACTTACACTTTCAAAAGTTGGTAAGCGGAAAACTTTTTATTTTTTCACGTTAGGTGGGGGTCGAAATGAGAGAAATGTTGAGAAAGAATGGAAATTACTTTTAAAAGTGGTCGCTACTCAAAATCTTCACTGAAGCCCAAGTTACGACGAGTTAAAGAAAGGAGCGTTTTCTTTTGGCGGAGTAGTCACGACTCAACATTTTGTTTGTTGGAATCTCAACGAGAAATTCTTTCATGAGCCTTCTTGTATTTCGACCTGAATAATTAGGTCTAATCTATCTTGAGCTGTTGTAAATAGATGAATATCATCCACTGTGGTAAATCTCAAACGACATACCATGTTTTAACACCGAATTAGGCCTACGGTAAACTTCACTTATCTGGGTAGAGATAGCGGGTTCCGCTATTGAAATAACTTGATGTGAATGGCTCTGATTGGTTCTTTCGTCAAATAACTATGTAAGCAAATGTATTTAATTAGAATTAGAGTCTGGCTGGGCGGAAGAGAAGGCCTACTGGCCTTAGCTCTGCCAGATTAAATAAATAAATTATTATTATTATTATTATCAACATAGCGTTAACCGTTTGGCGTACTAGTCATCATCTCCTTCATGGATTACATCATTACTGATCTGTTCCGGCTCCAAAGTATAGTTGATCACTCCATCTTTTGGTTGGTCGTCCTCGACTTCTGTGACCTTGAGGCTTATAATTTAGGACCATACGGGGCATCCTTTCTTCATTTATTCTGCTGACGTGTTCAAACCATTTATTTCTATATTCTTCTATTTTTGTTACTATGCTGACTATTTGTAGTTCTTTGCGGATATCTTCATTCCTTTTCTTGTCTAAAAGAGTATATCCTGCTACATATCGAAGAAATCTCATTTCTGCTGCTTCCACTCTTCTTATCATGCTTTTATTAAGGGTCCAGCATTCCGAGCCATACATCAATAGAGGCAAAGCTAAAACGTTATGGAACTTGAGTAAAGTTTCTCTTCTGGTTTTCCTTCCTAGTGTTCTCTTAATAGTACCACAAATATGTTGGAACAGATTTAATTTTCTGTTAATGTCCTTTGTCCTATCATTTCCTAGGAAGACCCTAAATAGTTAAAATCAGTTACCTGTTCTATTAAAAGATTATTCACTACTATTTTGGCTCTTACTATATTCTTCCCATGGAACGCCATTACTTTGGTTTTACTTGGCGATACCTGTAGGTTACATTCTGCAGCAACTCTTTCTAATTGAAAAATGGCTCTCTGTAAGCTGTCCTCGTCAGTTGCTATCACTACTGATCATCTGCAAAGAGGAGTGTATGTAATTTTCCATTATCAACTCTAAAATTTTCTGATACGTACTAGTAAGGTGCGAATACTCTCTAATATCACCGTGCTGAAACACGTTATACACGTACTGGTTGGTTTATCCTTCACCTCTGCGTAGACATGAGGCCAGCAGTCTCTTTTCATGGGCTGTAATGCCACAGATTTAATTTTAGTTCACTCACAGCTTCTGCTTCAAAGCATGTCTACAATTGTCAATTTTCGTGCAATTTTTAGCGACGTATAAGAGCGTCTTCCTGTATCTGGGACACGTTTCATGATTTGAGAAGCTTCTGACTGTCGATACCGACTGAAGTAATAGTGCCGCACAACGTCGCCAGCTTTGAATAGCTAGTTTTCGCATTCATTTTGCGATCTGTGTCCAGTCAGTCCGACATGAAGCAGTAACATACGAGGCATATCTTGTCGGAAGCGCCGGCCACATTTGTTCTCTTTCCGAACGTTTCCCGCGGCCGTCCAGCCGCGCTGCTGGTCCACACGGATCGGTAATAATTCAAACACTTTGCCACACCCATTGCTGGACCCACAAGAACTATCAACCTGCAGACATTTGTTTATTGTAAACTAGCCGTACCCGTGCGCTCCGCTGCACCTGTTAAAAATAAATATAAAGTAATTACATAATTAAGATAGGACGTTTGATCCAGGGAACAACTTTTACAACAGCGCAAGATAATCTGCTTCGCTCATTACCCAATTTTTTTGCATTGCATTTATTGCATATATATTTTATGTATTTTAACACGATTCAATTGAGCATAGTTAAAATTTGAATTATAAAATAATGGATTGCTAAGCTAACGTACTATTACTGCGTACTAAATCAATACACTCTCGTTGTTCGTTAATTCTCTGAGATTAAAATGAGTGTACATAAATATTATTTTAATAAATACAGAAAACGAATGTACAAAATAGCCTATCAAATTTTCTGTGCATAAGAAGCTATTTTAATCTCACCTGTCCTCGATTTACTCAGACGTTACTGTAATAACATTATAGCATTATGTCCATCTAGAGAAACTACATTTTCCAATGGTGAAATAATAATTAATTATACAAATCGGTTAATTTAGCTTCTGATATTACTTCATACAAACACAGAAACATTGTCTGTAGGCTATGTTTAATAGCTTTCGATTGTTGCTGTCCAAGGCCCCTTATAGACGAAGTCATTTGTTTTTTAATTCATTGCACGGCCTCAGATGGCAGTTATTTTAATTTTAAAACTCATTTATCTCATTAAATATCAGTCCTATCAAAATGTTTCAAGGAATAAAACTTATCGAAAATTATTTTTAAAGAAACGTTTGTTATGTAATATTTTTCACAAAAATCAATAATAAGCGAGATATTTCGATTTATTTAATTCAGGCCCCCTTATAACCCCCCTTTTAAATAATGTATTTTGAATGCCATATAGCCTAAAATCTAAGTTACAAGGAACTTAATTTAAATTCCAATTTTCATCGAAATCCGTTCAGCCATTATCGCGTGAAAAGGTAACAAACATACAGACAGACAGACAGACATACAAACAAAAATTTAAAAAAGCGATTTTCGGTTTCAGGGTGGTTAATTATATATGTTAGGACCAATTATTTTTGGAAAATCGAAAATTACCAGAAAAATTTTGGCTACAGATTTATTATTAGTAGGCCTATAGGCCTAGATATATGTTCACTATTAATAATATTTTTTCTACCATATTAGATCAGCGTTTATCGATTGAGGCGCGCGACAGCTTCGCGGTTAAGGCATTGCTCTGCAGCCGAAAGGTTGCATATTTAATTCCCGAAGACATCATGAATAATTTTTCTCATTCATTCAATCCGCCAAGCTGTGATACTTAGGTTCGCTTAGCCCCTAATAGATATGAGTAGTTGGGGATTTTCTTGGCAGTAAAGACGACCATCATCTTTTTCGATAATATCTAAATTGGAATTTTCAAGTTAAAGAAACAATAAAAAAAACTCTGTTCCTCCATTCACTGTTTGAGTCGCTTAAGAAACTTCTTGCCCCAGCAACTAAAACTTACCCTAGTACAAACCCTAGTAATGCCGCACTTCGATTATTGTGACGTTCTGTTAAATGACCTAAGTTCTGAACTGTCAATCAAGTTACAGCGAGTTCAGAATATGTGCGTCATATACGTATGCATCATCAGACGATATGATCACATATCACCGTCCTTCGCAAGTCTTTCGTGGCTCCGACTTAAAGAACGTAGAACTTTATACTCTTTGTCTTTACTCTTTCGAATTCTGCACACCTCAACACCAAATTATTTTTCGTCTCGTTTCTCTTATCTACACTCTAACCACGACGTAAATACCAGATCACTTATCTGTGGCACGCTAAGTATACCTCTTCATATAATATCTTGTTATTCATCATCTTTTACAGTATCCACCTCACGATAATGGAATTCCTTGTCACAAAGTATTAGGGGCTGCAAGACAATAAACACTTTTAAATACAGCCTAAAAGATAAACTTCTTAGTATTTCACTCCAATCATACTGACAAACTATCGCTGACTACATTGTTACTTCTTCCTTTAGACAAGCATCCTGACAGTGCTGTATTTTCAAAATTGTCTCATAATCATCTCTTTCTATTATCTAACGTTATTTGAAATATATTAACATTCATTGTATTTTAGCTTAATTCTGCTACACAGTTTGTATTTGATTGTTTAATTAATAGTTCATAGTATTTTGCTGTTTAATTCGCAAATAACTCTTGTATACATGTAATTCTTACCTAAATCAAATTGTTGAATTCTTTGTAAGTTCATGCATATGTAATTGTACTTTTTGCTGGTTGAATGGAAGAGAAGGTCTTACGGCCTTAACTATGCCAGCTAAAATAAATCATTATTATAAATCATCTAGGATTTACATTCTTAATGTTACTTATTGCCTTTTGTCTTATGGGATGAAAGTTTTAACATCACGATATCCTGAGTTTTGCCCACTTTTTCGTTACACTTTTGTGTAATCTGTCAAACGCCTTTTCTAGATCCACAAATACTACCTACACCTCTTTACTCTTCTCTAGATATCTTTCGCCGATTGTCCGTAGCAGTCCAATTGCATCTCTCGTCAAAAACCCTGATAGAAATTATATTTAACCCTTGCGGTGAATTTCGGTGAAGTCTGGAGGGCCTAATTAATCAAATTCACTCTCTTCATCTCCACGATGGGGCCCCCTAGGATTTTTTTTTTAAGATGCAAAAGAGAAAGTGGTGTGCGGAAAGCAACGGAAAGCTACTACATTCATCTTCCCCAAGAAAAACTGCAAATATGGCATCTGCTCCTTAACCTACATTTATTACTGTGGGAAAAGGTAATAAACATGTAATATTTATTAAAGTAGGGCCTTACTTACTTACTTACTTACAAATGACTTTTAAGGAACCCGAAGGTTCATTGCCGCCCTCACATAAGCCCGCCATCGGTCCCTATCCTATGCAAGTTTAATCCAGTCTCTATCATCATAACCCACCTCCCTCAAATCCATTTTTATATTATCCTCCCATCTACGTCTCAGCCTCCCCAAAGGTCTTTTTCACTCAGGCCTCCCAACTAATACTCTATATGCATTTCTGGATTCGTCCATACGTGCTACATGCCCAGCCCATCTCAAAAGTCTGTATTTAATGTTCCTAATTATGTCAGGTGAAGAATACAATGCGTGCAATTCTACGTTGTGTAACTTTCTCCATTCTCCTGTAACTTCATCCCTCTTAGCCCCATATATTTTCCTATGCATCTTATTCTCAAAGACCTTTAATCTCTGTTCCTCTCTCAAAGTGAGAGTCCAAGTTTCACAACCATATAGAAGAACCGGTAATTAACTGTTTTATAAATCCTAACTTTCAGATTTTTTGACAGCAGACTAGATGACAAAAGCTTCTCAATCGAATAATAACACGCATTTCCCATATTTATTCTGCGTTTAATTTCCTCCCGAGTGTCATTCATATTTGTTACTTTTGCTCCTAGATGTTTGAATTTTTCCACCTCTTCGAAGGATAAATCTCCAATTTTTATATTTCCATTTTGTAGAATATTCTGATCACGAGACATAATCATATACTTATTCTTTTCGGAGTTCACTTCCAAGCCTATCGCTTTGCTTGCTCCAAGTAAAATTTCCGTGTTTTCCCTAATCGTTTGTGGATTTTCTCCTAACATATTCACGTCATCCGCATAGACAAGAAGCTGATGTAACCCGTTCAATTCCAAACCCTGCCTGTTATCCTGAACTTTCCTAATGGCATATTCTAGAGCGAAGTTAAAAAGTAAAGGTGATAGTGCATCTCCCTGCTTTAGCCCACCCGCAGTGAATTGGAAAAGCATCAGGTAGAAACTGACCTATACGGACTCTGCTGTACGTTTCACTGAGACACATTTTAATTAATCGAACTAGTTTCTTCGGAATACCAAATTCAATAAGAATATTAGGCCTATATAAAACTTCTCTCTTAACCGAGTCATATGCCTTTTTAAAGTAGGACCTAGGTATATAATTATAATATAATGTGGGGAGGGAACTGCTATGTGTTTAATAGTGGAGACTGGCTGGCTGCTGCCATCACCAGTGTTGCAGTGAAAACTATAACCCGGCCATGAACTCCGGCATATTGGGTAATTTAACACAACTGCACGCCGCATGCAGTTTTACATTGTGTTGCGGCGAGCGTGTCGTGGAACGATGTCGCCGCGTGGTTGCCGTACAGTCCCTCCACATGTCGGCAGCCTTGCCAAATTATTGAAGGTGGTAGAACTTTCATGTGGGAACCTTTTCACATTACAGAACAGTGAAAGCGTTGTGGTACTGTGGAAGGCTAGTTTCGAGATATTTTAGAAAATGTATGTATGTATGTATGTATGTATGTATGTATGTATGTATGTATGTATGTATGTATGTATGTATGTATGGGGTTGTTGGACAATAACTTCATTTAGGTCAAAATTACATAAATTCTTACCTAACAAATTAATTGCTGATTAATATTTATTACATATAATGAAACTAACCTCTAATGGCAATTACATTAATATTCTCATTATAGAAATATATCTTAGAGTTATATATATATATATTTTTTTTTTTTCTCCCAGTAACATAGTTCTAGTAAGCGTATATTAAATTAATTTTCATCATTTTACTAGCTATCTCAAATCTCAAATTAATTATAATTGATTGAATTAAATTAGCTCATAAATTAAGTTACTACTTTACCTTATAGGTTTATCTAAATTTAAATAAATATGTAGTCTACTAGTCGTTAAAACTTAACTGAAGAATATTGCTGGAGAACCTTTTAAGTGTAGTGTAAATATTCGTAATTTAAATATGTATTGTATTCATTAAGGCTGGTTGAGTGGAAGAGAAGGCCTTATGGCCTTAACTCTGAAAACATTATTATTATTATTATTATTATTATTATTATTATTATTATTATTATTATGTATATATTTATTCACATTGCAAATGGGTAGGGGAGAGTCGGGTAGTATCGGACATCGGGTAATATCGGACAGTGAGTTTCTTTCACCTACCACACGATGATAGTACCTGATTGACATGGTTACGTTTCTGTGATGTTGCATAGAGAAACGTAACCATGTCATTCAGGTACTACCATATGGTGGTAGATGAAAGAAACGCATTGTCCGATACTACCCGATGTCCGATACTACCCGACTCTCCCCTATATACCCGGTGACAGTGGTAGGCCTAACTAATTACACTCAATAATGACAACTAATAATAAACACATTTAATAAAAAATACAATTAATAATAAATTAATAATAATACTAACAACAACAATAATAATAATAATAATAATAATAATAATAACAACAACAACAACAGGGAGCATCCTAAATTAAATGAAAAACGATCACTTAAAATAACTTTTAAAGTACATCTAATTTCTATTTTACCCCTAAGTTCGAACTAATATCCACGAGTATGATTTGTTCACACCTGCACAAGTACCTTTCAGCACCACACTCATATCGCTGACAACTCACTCACTGCACTGTAACTACGACACATTTCACTGATACTATCCTGATTTCACTAACACTTCAAAAACATAAATAAAAGAGTCCAGGGGAAAAAGGGGGGATGTCCACTTTCAGGCAAAATTCAGATATCCTTTCGCTTATATACTTCATATTAAGTGTATTCATTCTACACTTAGAAAAGGGGAAGAAAGTTCTCAGTTACCGAATAACTACTGGTTAAATTATCAGTATTATTTTCGGAATGACAGAGTTTCATATTTTAAAATTGATTTCCTGAGAATTGTTTAAAAGTGGACATCCCTCCTTTTTCCCCTGGACTCTTCTTTATTTCACTGTTCAAATACTTTGCACTGCCACTATAAACTATAAAGCTTCACACGTTTCCATTATTAGTGGTATTTGTAAATTGGTATTCGGATTACATCTGTCCATCTGTACACAGGCTTTTCTCCTCAACTACTGAGAGTATTTCATTCATAAGCCATTTATGTACAGCCTTAGACTCTTTCCTCTTTCCGACGAATGATTAGTAAATTATTGTATTTTCTTTTCATATGAAGCGACATTCCGAGATTAGTCCTAGTTCACAACAAATGTTCCACCATAGTTCACTCAAAATGAACTCTTGTAACAGATTTAAATTCAGCAAGCCAAAGCACGCATTTCACTTTTTGCTGTGGTGTCCACGTTCAATTAGACATAAATCGCAATGATAAATCGTATATTTTTTTTTGTTTTCTTCAATTTTGTTGTTGTATAGATTTCTAGCATTGTTGTTATAAAAATAAAACCTTCAAGAGTTTCTGCATCCTGTGCCAAACGTGTAATAATAAAATATTCTTCTGTTAATAAATGGTGAACAATTATCTCTTGATACCTCTAGTCCGGATACGGTGTATTTTAGATAGACACATGGCAGGACTCTCATAATGAAATGTTAAAATTGCATCATTTAGTCATTGCGTACACTGTGATTGATAGAGAAACGTTCATGAATCTTATTTTAACGGCTCGTGGCCTAATTTTGTCATTATTCTTTATTACTCATATCTCGCTTCCATCCCAGCACATCTAGAGTTTTGTATAATTTTATTTCAACCTCGTTTCCATTCTTGATTTATTCTTGAATGTTTTGTTTATTGCTGTTCCACATGTCCGATTGAATCGTTAAGTTTTATAGTTTTATCTAACTCTCCAATATAGAATAGCCTAATTGACAACATAGGAACTAACGTAGTGCATTACGGGTGCTATGTTCGGTTCAAGTGTGTCGAGTACGGCGAAGTTCGATATTCACCGAAGTTCGCTCTTAATGTTGTGGGATAGAATTTTTAAAGGGAGAGGATCCTTGATTCCACAAAGAGGCAAACATCCCAAGAAAAAAATAACCGAAGAAATTGTCAAACGGTATGCTGCAGATTCAAAGGAATACGTGTAATTACAGTCACATCGAACGATTCGAGACAAAACCGTCCTCCCGAGACAGAATGTCCGATGCAGTATTCTGCAGATTCATAAGAATGCGTGTAATCACTGTCACATCGAACAATTCGAGACAAAACCGTCCTGTCCGAGAAGAATGTCCGATGCAGTATGCTGCAGATTCATAAGAATGTGTGTGATCACTGTCACATCGAACGATTCGAGACAAAACCGTCCTGTCCGAGACAGAATATCCGATGCAGTATGCTGCAGACTCATAAGAATGTGTGTGATCACTGTCACATCGAACGATTCGAGACAAAACCGTCCTGTCCGAGACAGAATATCCGATGCAGTATGCTGCAGACTCATAAGAATGTGTGTGATCACTGTCACATCGAACGATTCGGGACAAAACCGTCCTGTCCGAGACAGAATGTCCGATACAGTATGCTGCCGGTGTGATGAAGTTTGTTGGAATAATTTCTATTGGAGTGCGTTGTAGGTGGGTTAGTAAATGACCTAAGTCCTTTATACAACCAAGGGCTGCCAATACTTAAGTTTATTAATCAATCTTGAAATACATGGCGTAGTAAAAGTGATGAAAAGAAGAAGAAGAAGAAGAAGATGATGATGATGATGATGATGATGATAATTAATCGTCGCCACGTGGGCTACTCGTCGCCCTCCCAACACGTCTGCTAACTGCAGAGCTGCATTATAATAATGACTGAGTAAATGAGGGCCTCCAATGATCACCGCGACGCTACGGTGACCTTTGAAATCCGCGTGATCGCTTCTACTCGGCTTGGCGTCCCCACGCTATAACCAGTGTAATGACCTGATTCTGGACTTTGAAAGATAAGCCCTTAGTCATTAATCCCAGTAGATACAACACTCAATTAATAATTATCGGTCAGGTCTGGAATACATTTTATATTTACAGTATTAATAATGTCACTGTAAACATTAATTATAATCATACCAATTATATTCCTACAGTAAGTGGGCGTTTATCACACCGGCCTAAAAGCAAGGATCGGCCCGGGTCCAGTCCTTGAAAAGCCAAGCTACATATTTAGGAAATAAGCAAGCAAACATTACTCTTAATGACTCAAAATAATATGCGCTGTTAACTGGGCATCCCTGACGAGTAGACAGTTGGCCACATTGCGAGGTATTATACTCCCTGTCCCTAGAGACCTTGTCCGGATCTCTCATCACAGGATGTACATGACATTATGGGGATTTGCACGTAGTTACTCTCCCAAGAGATTATGCACCACAACGCACTGTGGACATGGACGTTAGTACACTAGACGAAAGAGTGCTTCTCTCAATTTACTATGCATTCTGATTTCGAACCTCCTATCTATAACTCACAGGGCCATTACGTACGATTGTTTATTATTGAAAGTCTATAATGCAGTTATGTAACGCAAAGGTACACAAACTGGAAAGTTTTTACGTACAAGGTGTTCGTATTTCGATAATATTTAACTTCTTGTTCCATTTAAGGTTAATTATAATTGCTAGGTGTATGTGTCTCATTTGGAAGTTGATATTGACGTCGATATTGTGTGGTGTCATTTCAATGGTTTCGAAACGATATACAAAATGCATTCAAACAAATCTTACTTGTAAAATATCTAATGACTAGGGAAAGGAAGTTCGTGCATTTGCATATCTGTTCTCTATCGTTGTGCGAATATGCTGAAAGATTATCTACATGAGTCACAAATTTCTGAATACAATGATATTACTTTTATTGAACATGAAAGTGCATATTTTGCTTTATTTATAAAAGCATCATGTTCTAACATTTATGCAGGGAAACTGCATAGGCTATTATGTATGTGTATTTGCCTTTTCCTCATTTTTAATAGTACATTATGCAACGAGCCTATAATGATAGAAATTAAGACACAAGTATGTTTATGAAACTCACTTGCGCTCGTTTCATAATTTTCATACGAGCGTCTCAATTACCATTATAGGCAAGTTTCATACGACTTTTTATGCTCGACCATATATCTAACTTGAAATTATTCAGAAATATTCATTTTATTTGTATCTGACAGAAGATCGGAAGTGACCTTGTTCATAGCTCTTGAATTGTGAGATGTGCACAGACGCGAAAGTATTGATTTTTTCCGAGGAACAATAATGTCATTGACCTTGATGTAATGCAGAGAATGTATAACCTGGAAATTGATTTAGAATTGAAAAACGAGATGACAAATTGAATTTATTTGAATATTATTTACAATTAACGCTAATTATTATAGTAACAGAACATAACCTTCTGCGACAATATTGGATTTCCAGCCTCCGTGACATTTCCCTCGTCGTCTTTCGATTGCATATCCGAGAATAATCGAAAACCTGAACTTTAATGAATAAGTGTACTTTAATGACATGCATTAAAGGACTGCTACCAGGTGTATAATTACTACATTTCGGCATGGTCGAGCATAAAAGTGTGTAACCTTGTAATTTATGTTTATGAATTCTGAACGTAACGATGACGCCCTCATAGGAAGCCTCTGAAGTTAGCAATTGGTATTCCTTTACTGCAGTCTTTAGCAGATTTCGATAGAACAATATCCAGTTTAACATCAGTTCCAGGAAATGTAGGAGATAAAGTGAACGAGAAAACAGCAAATATTCTTTCCAAAAACCCTGGCTATTATCAACTGAAAGAAATTCAAGATATTCTCGAAGGAGAAACACCCCTGAAACCAACAAAATTTTCTATAAAACAGCTCACAGCTTTTGTGCAAGCCCCTCTTATTTCTTGTGACGTAGAACGAAGTTTTTCGCGCTACAAAGCTATGCTGAGAGACAACAGGTGAAGAATGACAACAGAAAACATACGTCACTGCTTAGTTGTGAACTGTAACAGCATTAATGGAGCATTCAGCAATGAGGCAAGCACTTCAAAATCCATAGACTGAATCTGCAGTGCTTGGGAAAAGTGACATAAGTCAGTTTCCACAAACCTTTTTTGATAATTTATTGACAACTTACACTGGTTTATGTCGATTTGATTTTTTTCTGTATGAATTATTTTAATGGGAGGAATACTTATGTATTTTTTTTCCAAGCGAGCAGATGTTCCGTAAATTGTCAATAAATTATCAAAAAAGGTTTGTGGAAACTGACTTTTGTCACTTTTCCCGAGCACTGCAGAAATGTAAGTTACCTGTACCTTATTATTCTGTTAAAATAATCTCAGACTGATAATGCATATTTTGTAGCATATTTATCTATTTTTACGGCATACATATTCTTCACGTTTTTAGGGCATGAACTTCCTTTCTCTGCTAATGACGGGTTAAAAGCAATCATGACCGCATTTTTGTTGCACGTTTGTCACTATTATGTCTATTGTAGAGCTCTAGTTCGGACTTTCCTAAAATCAACGGTGAACAGCAAATATGTTCAGTTGAATGTGAGTTCGATAACGATGAGATCGTGATCTCTTATCGCTAGTTTGAGATGAACATGTTTACTGTGGAATGAGTCATTTTCACATGTGAATGAGTTCATGAAATGCTCGCAAAGCAGAAAATATCAGGGAAATTTGTGGAAATAAACAAAATCCATTATAGTGTAGCTAAGCTACTATTAAAAGTCGTTCGAAAAATTTCGCTTAACGGCTTGAATGTTCGCTCACTAAGGAAAAAAGAACGATAGAAGGCATATTTTAACTGGAAAATTGATTATAACAATGGTACACAGACTACTCAACATACCAATGAACCATCAGGATTACAACGAAAAACTAAACACAATCAAATACATAACACAAGAAAACGGATACAACCCCAACATAATAGACAACATAATACGTAAGACAAAACAAAACCACAAGAACAGAAGAATACAACACAAACACAAGAACACAAAAAATACATCACACTAACATACGAAAACAAAAACACACATAAAATTGCAACCTCATTCAAGAAATTAAATTACAACATCGCATACGAACAAATAACACTCTACAAAAACATCTCAACACACAAACAACACAAACAAACAAATACAACCACACAGGCGTATACAAACTCAGATGTAACACCTGCAACAACTTCTACATAGGACAGACAGGCAGATCATTTCAAACACGTTACAAAGAACACATCACAGCCATAACAAAATTACAAAACATCTCCACATATGCAGAACACATCACAAATGCCAACCACACCTACAGAGACATCAACACAGACATGGAAATACTGCACATCCAACCAAAAAGCCAGAAACTCAACACACTAGAACAATATGAAATATACAGACACACGAAAACACACCCCAACGATATTCTCAACACACAACTCAATTTCAAAACACATACACTCTTTGACTCTACACTACGAACGCACCCTCACAGGAAACAAAGAGGCGCCAAGACCAGTTCTGAAGATGACCCAAAATAGGTCGAAACATGTTAACAAGGTACGTTAAAATTTAACACAAGAAAGTTCTTATCATACATATTCCGAAGATTATATCTTGTTTTGTTAGCACCTAGCCAAAGAAAGAACAATATCCCAGTTGAAATATACAGGGTGGAAGTGAAATAATCCTGCAGATGGAAAGTGACGATACGGTACACTTAAATGAGTAGAAAATCTATATTACGTTATGTGATTAAATGCACGGTTAATTAGAAAATTACCGTATTTGCTGGTATAATTTTCCCCTTCGCGTAATGCCCCCCCCTAGATTTTTCATATATAATTAAAAATATAATTTGTCCCTCTGATACAATATGGATTACCTAGGCCTACAGTTTTTCTGTTATAACTTTCGACACCCTTATGAAGATTTAAACTACAGCACAACAGAATTCATAGAAAATCCAAGATCGAATTCATCCCCTTTCATGCAATCTCCGTCACTCGCTCATCTGTTAATTTTTGGTCAGTCAGTCAGTCAGTCAGTCAGTCAGTCAGTCAGAATACAGTTAGGTATCACTGTGCGTAGGTTATAGTGTTACTACAGTCTAGTATATACAGTCACGAAGCTTGTGTTTTGAGGGTGCTAGGAACAATAGACTGTGCGATACTATTTCGCATTGTCTATAATGAGGCGATATTAGCGATCCTAGTGGTTAGCAACTATCTATGGATGCATATTTACTACGTATTGAGCTTCGCCACTGTATATACTAGACTGTGGTGTTACCCCGTCACAGCGTCAGTGTCGTTAAACTCAACTATGGGGAGAAAGTTGGCAGGGATGAGTCCGAAGTCGGTCACAAGATCCCGGCAATGTAACTGAGACACAGCATAAAGGAGAATAAAAATTACAAACTTTAATAATTCGCTTAATTAATTACCAAAATTGTCACTGATTAATGTTACTTAGTACTAAAATTATTTAATATTATTACATTAGATTTTCAACAGTACATTCTTTGTTTTATGTTAGTCATAATCACTTTACCCCTGATATTTTTATAGTCATCGCATAATTCCCCCCCCCCCTCGAATTTTCACTCCTGAGTCTTGAAAAAAATGGGAGGGAAATTACGCGAGTAAATACGGTAAGTTGTAAGTTTCAGCAGTCTGGCAAAATCGCTGTCTCTTTCTTCTCGTAATACAGATGTAAAAGATAAACGAAATCAGGTCTATCTGCCTTAATGAACTACCTCCAATCTCCCTTTCTCGTTACAATGTTGCAAATTAATCGCATTGGTCAGTGGCTTCAAATTAGTGGTTTTTAAATTAAATTTACACGAAAACCGTCCACGCTATTGAAATATACCTGAGGGTTAAATGATTCTTTATTAGATTTTCTATCGCTATAGACAAAAATCTCGATCCTACTCTCAATAGTTTCTGAATAAGAGGGTGTTAAACATTTGGAAAAAAAATTGAAAACTATGGACTTTCCACCAATATGGTATTACGCGTTTTTGTTACGTACTAGTATAATAAGAAAATAGGAAATATAAAAATGACAGCCATACAGGAAAAATATAATAATAATAATAATAATATTTATTGAATTTCCAAGTTTATTTTACCCGAAGGTATATTAGGGCTGTAGTTAAATCATACCTATCATAGCCCTGTACAAATATTTACATAAAATATATACATATTTACGACATAAAATACACATATTACATTGAATGTGTATGACATAATAAAAATCATAGTTATATTAGCCTATATACAAATACGTAGATATGAGATAAAATAGATATAATACATAGAAATAGATGCACAGTATATGAAACACAGACATATTACATACCATACTTTCCCAGGACACATCACGCACAGACTTGTTACATAAAACAAATAGGAGAGCATTTCGTAGAAACATACATATTACTTTTAAGGACATATATGATATAAAAATGATATGAAATAGGCACATGACCTTCAAATGCATGTACAACACATAGACATATTATATAAAATACACAGACAAGACAGAAAAAAAAAAGAAAATTACATAAAACTTATATATGATGTAAAACAGTGATATTATAGCTAATATTATTGTGATTATTAGTATTATTGTTAATAGTAGTAGTATCTCCTTTTATTGCAGCCTGTTTTGCCCTGTGGCATATTAGATTAATGATAAAAAAAACCTGAAAATATATACACACACAAAATGAACACATTCATATACCCTTACTAATTGCATTAACTACAACTTCTCTTACTATGGCAGAAACTCATTAACTAATAATAATAATAATAATAATAATAATAATAATAATAATGCTCTGAAAATCTGTAGATTTATTTCTTTTCCACACTGTATATCACGAAACAAGAATTGTTTCTTCTTGTTGGGAATAACTTTGGAAGATCCGAATGATGTACCTGAGTATCCAAGAAGAAAGTTTTCAAGATTACACGTACTGTAAGATAATTAAACATTTTGTTTGTGTGTAGTTTTCTACGTCAGTTAATCCACCAGCAGTTTACAGGGCGAAGTCGACGGTCCCTGCTACAGCACAGACGCTTGACAGTCTCTGACATTACTCGGTAGGGAATTCCAAACTCGAGGAACAGTCACGGTGAAAGAAGATGAATATGAGGATGTTCGGTGGGAGGGATATATATCAACCTTTAATAATTATTTCATATTTTACCAACTCTAAATACAAGTATTTGCTTATTTTGTGAGAGTTATTTCTTGTCAATTCTTGCTATCCATTAGTGTAACGATATGAATCAGCAATTTAAACATTGTTAGCCTGTCAGAAATGCGTCCGAGTTTTATGTGACATGTCTCTTGCAGTATATTATGCTTGTGTAGGTACCGGTACTTATGAATTAGCTGTATTTTCCGGTTTATAACAGTAATTACGGACTATCATTGTGATTGATGATATTGTACTTACAACTTACTTCTGTATGAATAATCTTCGCTGTGCGGTTACGTTTTCGAATAGTCATTAAGTGCGATCATTGAGTATTAATTATAATCTGGTGAACAGTTCCTGATATGTTTTAGTACAGCTTTCAGGCTGCAAGTTGAAAAAATAACAGTAAAGATGAGTGAACTATAGTCATATAGTTACATCGCATCTCTCCAGCTGGTTAGAAGACTTTGAGATCTTTATTTGTTCTCTAATATGTTTTCGCGGGATATCAGCCGAGTTAAGATTTTGGAATGCTCCAAGCTTTCGACTGCTATCTCTGCAGCCATCTTCAGGGAAGTGATGTCCGAACAGAAAGTCGAAAGGTTATATAGATGTGGCTGTCTCAGGTGAAACGGGATTGGTTGGCGGATCGGCCAATCCGGGGCCGGGAATTGTCATCGCTCGTAAGCTCCGCCCCTCCCGGGATTACTGCGTGAAGTTTGGCGGGCGGCGAGCCCTGTTCCGCCGGTTGGAATCGGTTGCCGTCCTCGGTCCGTGATCTTCATGACCTTGATTGTAAGAGGGCCTGAGTTGGTCTAAGGCCGGTGTCCATGCCTGACTGAGCTGGAGTCCACTGTCTCTGTTAAAGTTGTTTTTCTCCAGCTTGATCTCTATGGCCTCCTTGATTGTACGATCCCAGTAGTGGCTTGATTTGTTAATGACCTTGCTCCTTTTCTATGCTGTGTTGCGCCACTGCAGATTTTTCCGGGTAATACAGCCTCAGGTTCCTCTTATGTTCTTTGATTCTGTCTTCTATTGTGCGGCCAGTCTGCCCTATGTATACTTCGCCACACTCGCATGGTCATTAACAAATCAAGCCACTACTGGGATCGTACAATCAAGGAGGCCATAGAGATCAAGCTGGAGAAAAACAACTTTAACAGAGACAGTGGACTCCAGCTCAGTCAGGCATGGACACCGGCCTTAGACCAACTCAGGCCCTCTTACAATCAAGGTCATGAAGATCACGGACCGAGGACGGCAACCGATTCCAACCGGCGGAACAGGGCTCGCCGTCCGCCAAACTTCACGCAGTAATCCCGGGAGGGGCGGAGCTTACGAGCGATGACAATTCCCGGCCCCGGATTGGCCGATCCGCCAACCAATCCCGTTTCACCTGAGACAGCCACATCTATATAACCTTTCGACTTTCTGTTCGGACATCACTTCCCTGAAGATGGCTGCAGAGATAGCAGTCGAAAGCTTGGAGCATTCCAAAATCTTAACTCGGCTGATATCCCGCGAAAACATATTAGCGAACCAACGCCGAGAAAGCCTCAAATCATACATTTATTTGTTCTGTTTGTAATTTAGCGTTATTTGCGAAATCTCTCAGTTAACCTATTTTATAAAATAAGCGCTCTATTCTTCTTTCTGTTTCTCTCACCTCTCTGCATAAAATTTAATATTTTGTGTGAATAAAGTGTAGATAAACCGCAACGCGGCAACATGTGTCTCTGCTGAGACGCTCGCATACTCCGGTAACACAGATAGCTTTCTATTGGTGATGAGCTGCACATTATCTGAAATTCGACAAACCAAGAACTATAAAGTAAAATATTACTGTGTATAAGCAGTTAAAATATCATCCCCTATTTAATATAGGGTTCAGCAAATCCTTTTGGAAAAAAACAAAACCTGGAACTCTCTCTCACATGATTCTGCAACAGCACATACAGCCGGCTATTCCATAGACCAACTTCATACAGTAATCGAGGATTGAATTAATAAACAGTATGTGCGGCTTTCTCGATCACCTGACTTAACTCCTTGTTACTTTTATCTCTGGGTCGATTTCTAAAACGAATTCTAGACCACGGCCATGTCTTTAAACCGCGTTTAGATTTATAAAACGAGGTCTTTTTCATTTTTCTGAGCCATGGCTAGAAACCTTGTTCTGAAGCAGAGACCACGGCTGGGGTAGGTTTAAAACCACGGCTTCATGTATACAAGATGGAGATAGTAGATCAGCTGCATGATTATCAAAGGAAAATTTGTGTCTACGAGTGTTAAATCCCCGGATTAGAGTGATGAGAGACAGGAATAATCCTTTGTAACTATATAACGACGATAATTTCAGGCCAATATTTCGATTTGCGAAGAAATCAACGCAAAATTTAGCAAGAATGCTAAATAATAATCCGCAACGAAATGCAAGAGGCGGCGGGTTGACTTTTTTTTTACACCTCCATGTTGCATTGAGGGAAGTAAGGTATAATATTTTATATTAATTATACCTTTATGCCTATAAGACATATTAGTCTTTACAGTAGTTTTGGACATTTTATTTAATACTCGAAAATGATGTGGACCTACTAGAATATGAAGCAAACGTGATTTTGTCTTCATATTTTACGTTTTATGCTACTAGGGCTTTCCACGTAGTATTATATGTGAAAATAGAACCATACCACATTTTAGTTTCAATTTAAATTTTAATCTACTTAATATTTAGGTTATTCATTCTTTAAAACCGGGTTTTTAGGTAGTTAATGTTGGTAGTCGTTATGAACAAATGATAAACTACAACATAAACGCTCGATTTGTGCTAATTATTTGGGAAATATTATTCTGCTACCTAAAAATCCGTAAGTATACTATACAGTATACTAAGTAATGCTACTATTTTAAACGCACATATATTCTGCAGATTAGTCAATATAACAATAGAATGTGACTTACTGCAGTTCAATAAAAATATTAATCCCGAAGTTGATTTCTTTCTAATATCGACTGTTACGGGAATAAAAATCGATTCTAAACTGCGTTACCATGTATAAAACTCACGAACCTCACGTCTCGACTTCGTTTTAGAAATCGCATAAGAATTCAGACCTAGATCGCGATTTAAAAGCCATGGTTTGGAACCACGATTTCGTCCGTGTTTTAGAAATCGGCCCTAAAAGACAAAGTGTACTAAAGTTATCCCCCTGGAATAACTGAAAAACAGCATCTGAGAAAAATTCTCCTCCATTTCCCAACGAGAACTGCAGTGAGTAATGCGTCATTCATAAAGAGGTTAAAAAAATGTGTGGAACAAGAAGGCAGATAATTTCAACAACTCCTTTCTAATTAAGTGTGATTTGTCGATTTACTTTTATTGCTCTGCGTATCACCTACAGCGATTTCTGTGCGAACCGGAGTCTGTAAGCGTCTCAGCCGAAAGCCAGGTCGTCGCATTGAGGTTTCTGTATAATTTTTTCATCCAGTATATCGTGAATCTTAAGTTGTATACAATATATAGTGCAGCGATATAGAATTGCATGTAGTTAATAGATTTATAGTGACATACAGGTGAAAACAAAATAATTCACATATATTTACAATAAAGTTGTTATGGAGTATATAATTTATTTCCAAGAAATAGTCTGCCCAGGCATCCTGGGTTGCCAAAAACACAGAATAACACACATATAAGAATAATAACGATTACAGTGAAATAGATGAGTCAAATTGAAATGTGAACTAGGAGCTTAAATTTAAGAAATAATAAATTTGTACATATAT
The DNA here is from genome assembly GCF_040183065.1 of Periplaneta americana. Taxonomy (NCBI): domain Eukaryota; kingdom Metazoa; phylum Arthropoda; class Insecta; order Blattodea; family Blattidae; genus Periplaneta; species Periplaneta americana. Next base: position 142,793,677 of record NC_091127.1, read on the forward strand.
TGTAACAATCACACACTAACGGATAGAAAGGGGGGGATTATGATAGTCCGCATAAATGATTTTTCAGAATCGCCACAGACCCTTTAATGCTAGAAGTAATTATTTTTGGAATGATGTCATGGATTCCAAATGTTTTGATAGTGTTTACAGTTGATCGTGGGATGGTGCTCCTCGCTCCGATCATTAAACCATGTACTTCCCAGGTGCCTTCCATCTGATATTTTTCTCTGAAATACGGAATAGTAGGCTCATAAATTTGTTGTTTCTCTTTGTTGACCTCAGGTGGTCAATAAATAAAAGCTAGGTGAGGAAAATAATCAGAACATATTGCTTTATTGTAAGAGTTTTATTACGATTACCTTGAGCATTAACGTCAGTGAAACACATTTCACGAAAAGTATTACAGTCACGACAAAGTTTGTCCTATTCGGCCATGAACTCCTGGTCTGCTGAAAGATATCGACATGTCATGAATAGCCGTCTCAACTGTTACAATGGGATTTCATTGCTGGTCTGCGTGTTATATTTCCCAGAGCACATCACGGCCTTCCATCCCACAGGTCAATGTCATGTCGCTGAACTCTGGATCTGTGTTAATCCATAACGTGATATTTGAACTACGGCGAAATGTATCATACGCATCTTCTGAATGAATGCTTCTTTACGTTTTTAACTCACAATACACGCCCACTAACAGACTCACTCACAAAAACAAAGGATGTTCATCCAATAGAATACTTTCGCTTCCGATATCACGCTGTACTGCCAAATCCCATTAACCATCTGATTGCGAACGTGTGATCACAGATTCTTCTCTTTCTCTCCAGACGCACCGCAACCTGGTGATGTGAGAGATGATATTTGACGAGATAAATTCGAGGATTCGCCGTGATATTATCTGAGATTCGCCTTACAGTTGATAGATGGCATCAAAATCTGGGTGCACCAGCCTCTTAGTGTTATATTTTTGCAACTCATCGCTACGAGCGACTGAAAACACACGCATAATATCCATATCTCAAAGACTTTGCCTGTTTGAACATTGCAATGCACATGGATACATTCTATCGTTTTAAACATTTAGATAATTTAAATCTTAATTTTTAAATATTAAATCCCCGGGAATAGATCAAATCAACGGAGAACTGATTAAATACTCACCGCAATCCTTACAAGATAGATTACCGAGATTGTTCAATATGTGTTGGAGTAGGCCTATACCAGATGAATGGAGAACAGCCATTGTCATACCCATATTTAAAAAAGGTTGCAAGGATGACTGTAGCAATTATAGAGGGATTAGTTTATTGTATACCTGTTACAAATTCTACGCAAAGATATTAACTAATCGAATAAAGAAAATAATTGAATGTCTCCTGTTAGAATCACAGAATGGTTTTCGGAAAGGAAGATCCTGCATTGATTGTATATTTACAGCAGCACAGATTATTTAATAAAGGCAAGAGTTTAATTTGCCATTATATACAGCCTTTATAGATTATATAAAAGCCTTTGATAAAGTAGATAGAGAAATCCTGTGGAATATATTGACTTATAATTCAAAACAATAATGTAACTTTTATTGTCACAACAATAATCATTTTCTATAATTTAATTTAAACACTCCCGTCAACAATGGGATTTCCACTCCAATACAGCAACATAATATTCGTTATTGCACTCCACAGACGATAATGACAATTCACTTGGATTATTGAGAACAACAATGTACTGCTAATCTCAACTAATGTTCACAAAGCACTATTTACAAAACAAAACTGTTAGTTCTCAAGTCACAGTTCGTTTGCCTTGGCTAGTTTTTCTAGCTCAGTCACTCACATTCATAGTATATCGAACCCAAGACTTGCAGAGACAGTCCACTGAACTTCGAACTCAGGTCCCCCAACTGCGGTCCACTCACGTCGAACCACAGACTCCGGATACGCCGCACTAGTCTGGACTCTCGCAAAGTTGCGGACACACACTCAAGTCGAACTCCGGTCTAGAAGCTGGCTTCACTGCTACACAAGACTGACTGGCTTGCTGACCAAAAACTGAACTCTCTTCTCCTCGCGTCCTGTATTTATTACTAAACCATAGTTTCCAGAAAGTACGACCCTGGAAATTTCTGCTTCTAGAAACTTGTTCTCGCTGCTTCGTTTCTTCCTCCTGTCGGCCGCGGCCCACCGCACCTTCCTTTGCCCTCACGGCATGCAGACGTTCCCCTTACGTCCCCCCCCCCCAGTGCTCACCGGCGCTGGCCTCGTTCCTTCCACGCGCGCCCTCCCTTTTGTGGGACGCGTGATCGACTCTCGACGTGGCTGTCACATTATTATTTGAAAGAGGCTTCCCAAAACACATTATTAGGGCCATTCAAAGTTTATATGTAAATACAAATATTAAAATAAAAAGTAGAAACAAAAAAATCAACACGTGAAATTTTAATAAATAAGGGATTAAGACAAAGGTGTCCTCTTTCACCCACTCTTTTTAATTTATATATAGACGTAGTTGTCAGGAAATGACATCTAATTTTAAAAAATTCCCCCCCCCAAAAAACAATCCCTGTTGAAATACTAATGTTTGCTGACGATCAAGCAATAATGGCCTCTTCAGAGGATGACCTACAAAGAGCCATTTTTAAATTAAGCAAGATTGCACGATAATATAACTTAGAAATTTCCTCAACAAAAACAAAAGTGATGGCCCAATGTGGTAAAGAACTACAAAGAGCAAAAATAGTTTTAAATGAGAGAACATTAGAACAGGTAAGGGGTTTCAACTATCTAGGTGTCTCATTAGGATGTAACAGAGAAAAAGATATAAACAGTAAATTACAAAAGTTCCAGTATTTATGTGGTACCCTGAAGAGAACATTGGGAAAGAAAGTAAGAAAAGTAACACAACTAAAATTTTACAAAGTGTTGACTGTGCCTGCAATGTTGTATGGCTCAGAAATATGGACTTCAAATAAGCAAACAACAAACAATTAAAAGAATAGAAGCTGCAGAAATGAAATATTTACTATTTGAGGCGGGATACACTTCAATGGATAAAAAACGAAGTGAAGATATTCGCAAAGAATTGAACATATTTAGCCTTACAGATAAAATAGAATAATATAGGAGACAATGGTATAAACATGTCTGTAGAATGGATACTAATAGAATGGCTTGGAGAAGTTTAACCTATCGACTGAGAGAAGGAAAAAGAGACCAAAGACGTCCACGAAAGAGATGGACACAACAGCTTTAATAATTGGAGCCGGAACGAACCAATAAGGTTTAATCCCTGGAAGAAGAAGAAGAAGAAGAAGAAGAAGAAGAAGAAGAAGGAGAAGAAAAAGAAGAAGAAGAAGAGTAACTCTAAATATTGTAACACAATTTGTTATTAGTCACATAACATTTATGGAATTAACCCAAGTGTGGTTTCTTTTACAAGATTATTTTAACTCATTTTATTGTATGCTGCAGTAACCCAGAGCCATACTTATGCTCTTTTATAATGAGCTTGCATGTTTTTTTGTCATGCATATATGTGTATTCACTTATTGTATAGCCATCATCTGTATTCAATTCTGTTTGCTTTTATTTGTGTCACCTGAAGATGACTTTTTATGTAAGTCGAAAATATTCGTATATATAACTTAATGTGATGTGTTAAAAATATATAATTTAATGTGATGTGACAGAATTCATTTTGTACTTACATTCAGATAAGTTGCTGACTGAAATCATATAACCTTTTTTATTAAACTTCCAACTTATCTGACCTTCAAACTTACCGTGAATTGAGATGTACTGCCTGATCTTGTTGTTTAGTCAACTGTCCGAAGACAGATCTGAACCTCACAAGTAATACCAAGAAGGCACCACTTATGAGGCAACTAGGGAGGCCATTTCATTTTCCACTCCATTGCATGCATCGCCAACGAGCTACATATTACACTAGTCAGACTTCTGATGTACACAAAAAAATTGTTCTTCTTGTGACACTTATCGTCATGTGTGCTGTACTGCTTGATAAGAAATATACATATGTATTAGACAGAACCTCAATCAGAAGCAAATCAATTATTATTCCTGAATTATAATAATAGTTTTATTTATCTACACTAATAATAAATCTGTAGCCAAAATATTTCCGGTAATTTTCGATTTTCTAAAAATAATTGGTGTTAACATGTATAATTAACCATCCTGAAACCGAAAATCGCTTTTTCTAAATTTTTGTTTGTATGTCTGTCTTTCTATCTGTATGTCTGTATGTTTGTTACCTTTTCACGCGATAATGGCTGAACCGATTTCGATGAAAATTGGAATATAAATTAAGTTCGTTGTAACTTAGATTTTAGGCTATATGTCACTCAAAATACATTATTTAAAAGGGGGGTTATAAAGGGGCCTGAATTAAATAAATCAAAATATCTCGCTTATTATTGATTTTTGTGAAAAATGTTACATAACGAAAGTTTCTTTACAAATTATTTCCGATAAATTTTATTCCATGCAAAATTTTGATAGGACTGATATTTAATGAGATAAATGAGTTTTAAAATTAAAATAACTGCCATCTAAAGCGGTGTAATGAAATAAAAAACAAATGACTTCGTCTATAAGGGGGCTTGGACACAACAATCGAAAGCTATCAGACATATCCTACAGACAATGTTTCTGTGTTTGTATGAAGTGATATCGGAAGCTAAATTAACCGATTTGTATAATTAATTATTATTTCACCATTGGAAAGTGTAGTTTCTCTGGATGGACATAATGCTATAATGTTATTACAGTAACTTGTGAGTGAATTGAGGACAGGTAGGATTAAAATAGCTTCTTATGCACAGAAAACTTGATAGGTTATTCTGTATATTCATTTCCTGTATTTCTTAAAATAATGTTTATGAACATATTCATTTTTATCTCAGAGAATTAACGAACAACGAGAGTGTATTGATTTAGTATGCAGTAATAGTACGTTAGATTAGCAATCCATTATCTTGTAATTCAAATTTTAACTATGCTCAATTGAATCGTGTTAAAATACATAAAATATATATGCAATAAATGCAATGCAAAAAAATTGGGTAATGAGCCAAGCAGATTATGTTGCGCTGTTATAACAGCTATTCCTCCTGAGATTCAAGAGCTCCCACAACAAATTAAAAATTTTCTAATTCGAGTACATGCGTTATCAACACACTTTTTACATAATATAATATAATATAATATAATATAATATAATATAATATAATATAATATAATATAATATAATATAAACCTAATAATAAATTTGTAGGCAACATTTATCTGTTAATTTTCGCTTTTCCAAAAATAATTGGTAAAAGCTATTCCTCCTGAGATTCAAGAGCTCCCACAACAAATTAAAAACTTTCTAATTCGAGTACATCCGTTATCAACACACTTTTTACATAATATAATATAATATAATATAATATAATATAATATAATATAATATAATATAATATAAACCTAATAATAAATCTGTAGGTAACATTTTTCTGTTAATTTTCGCTTTTCCAAAAATAATTGGTAATAACAATTAATAACATGTTAAAGGAATTATCATTGCACCAAATGAGTGGTCTCTGGATCAAAATGATCGCATTTTAATATTTTAAATACAATTTAAATTAAGTAACATATTAAAGGATTTATCCTTCTATCAAACACGAATGTTCCCTGGATCAAACGTCCTATTTTAATTATGTAATTACTTTATATTTATTTCTAACGGGTGCAGCGGAGCGCACGGGTACGGCTAGTACTAATAATAAATCTGTAGCCAACATTTTTCTGGTAATTTTCGCTTTTCCAAAAATAATTGGTGTTAACATGTATAATTAACCATCCTCAAACCGAAAATCGCTTTTTTTTAAATGTTTTTTTTGTATGTCTGTCTGTCTGTCTGTCTGTCTCTCTGTCTGGATGTTTGTTACCTTTTCACGCGATAATGGCTGAACCGATTTATCCTATATGAAAATTGGAATATAAATTAAGTTCGTTGTAACTTAGATTTAGGCTATATGGCATTCAAAATACTTTATTTAAAAGGGGGGTTATAATGGGAGTTGAATTAAATCGAAATATCTCCCTTCTTATTAATTTTCATGAAAAATATGACATAAGAAAAGTTTCTTCAAAAATAATTTCCGATAAGTTTTATTCTATACAAAATGTTGATAGGACTGACATTTAATGAGATAAATGAGTTTTAAAATTACAATAACAATGCCAAGGCGCTGTAATGAAATAAAAACAAATGACTTCGTCTATAAAGGGCCTTGGACAACAACAATCGAAAGCCATTAAAAATAGCCTACAGAGAATGTTTATGTGTTTGAATGAAGTAATATCGGAAGGTAATTAATTGCTTAATTATTATTTTACCATTGGAAAATGTAGTTTCTCTAGATGGAAATAATTCTACAATGTTATTACAGTAATTTCTGAAACATATAGCAAGTAATATAAAGTATACATATTAAAACTAAATGATATGTCAATCTTCATTAAACTATGGTTGCATGTAATAACAATTAAGAAACATGTTAAAGGAATTGTCATTGCACCAAATGATTGCTCTCTGGACCAAAATAACCGCATTTAAATGATTTAAATAAAATTTAAATTAAGTAACATATTAAACGATTTATCCTGCTATCAACCACGAATGTTCCCTTGATCAAACGTCCTATTTTAATTATGTAATTACTTAATATTTATTTCTAACAGGTGCAGCGGAGCGCACGGGTACGGCTAGTTTTATAATAATAGTGTTATTTTTCCTGGCTGAGTTAAGGCCATCAGGCCTTCTCTTCCACTCAACCAGGATCAAATCACATACAGAAAAATACATACCGGTATACTTACTTACTTACTTACTTACTTACTTACTTACTTACTTACTTACTTACTTACTGGCTTTTAAGGAACCCGGATGTTCATTGCCGCCCTCACATAAGCCAGCCATTGGTCCCTATCCTGAGCAAGATTAATCCAGTCTCTACTATCATATCCCACCTCCCTCAAATCCATTTTAATATTATCTTCCTATCTACGTTTCGGCCTCCCCAAAGGTCTTTTTCCCTCCGGCGTCCCAACTAACACGCTATATGCATTTCTGGATTCGCCCATACGTGCTACATGTCCTGCCCATCTCAAATGTCTGGATTTTATGTTCCTAATTATGTCTGGTGAAGTATACAATGCGTGCAGCTCTGCGTTGTGTAACTTTCTCCATTCTCCTGGAGCTTCATCCCTCTTAGCCCCAAATATTTTCCTAAAAATCTTATTTTCAAACACTCTTAATCTCTGTTCCTCTCTCAAAGTGAGAGTCCAAGTTTCACAACCATACAGAACAACCGGTAATATAACTGTTTTATAAATTCTAACTTTCAGATTTTTCGACAGCAGACTGGATGATAAAAGTTTCTCAACCGAATAATAATAACAGGCATTTCCCATATTTATTCTGTGTTTAATTTCCTCCTGAGTATCATTTATATTTGTTACTGTTGCTCCCACATATTTGAACTTCTCCACCTCTTCAAAAGATAAATTTCCAATGCTTATATTTCCTTTTCGTACAATATTCTCGTCACGAGACATAATCATATACTTTGTCTTTTCGGGATTTACTTCCAAACCTATCTCTTTACTTGCTTCCAGTAAAATTCCCGTGTTTTCCCTAATCGTTTGTGGATTTTCTCCAAACATATTCACGTCGTCCGCATAGACAAGCAGCTGATGTAACCAGTTCAATTCCAAACCCTCTCTGTTATCCTGGACTTTCCTAATGGCATCCTCTAGAGCAAAGTTAAAAAGTAAAGGTGATAGTGCATCTTCTTGCTTTAGCCCATAGTGAATTGGAAACGCATCTGACAGAAAGTGACCTATACGAACTCCGCTGTACGCTTCACTGAGACACATTTTAATTAATCGAACTAGTTTCTTGGGAATACCAAACTCAATAAGAATATCATATAAAACTTCTCTCTTAACCGAGTCATATGCGTTTTTGAAATCTATGAATAACTGATGCACTGTATCCTTATACTCCCATTTTTTCTCCATTAAATAATAATAATAATAAAAATAAATATAAATAAATATAATAAAAAAAGAGATTGAATACATAATCACAAACAGGAATAGTACATTATGCAACGTGCCTATAATGGTAGTAATTAAGACGCGAGTATGTTTATGAAACGAGCGCAAGCGAGTTTCATAATTTTCATACGAGCGTCTTAATTACCATTATAGTCAAGTTTCATGCGACATTTTATGCTCGACCGTATTGATTTTTTCCGGCAATTGGTGAAATGAATTTGCGGGAATGTGCTTTGTGAAAGGCTGGGAGATGAAGGTGAATTGATGTTAATTTGTTTGTTGTTTTTTGGACTGAGTTTAATATTGTCTAATCTCGCGCTAGTTGTCTTTCGATTGCATATCCGAGAATAATCGATACTTGCGCTTTCATATTGCTGCAATGGTATTTTCTGATTGGTGGAACACCTGAACTTTAATGAATAGGTGTACTTTAATTAGGTATATTAAAGGGCTGCTACCAGGTGTATAATTACTACATTTCGGCATGGTCGAGCATAAAATACATTCTAGTATACAAGCATTACCTTAAAAAAAAAAAAAGAATTAATACATCTATATATATATAATTTGAACTAGTAATGGAAATTACGGGAAAACGGCTGAACGGATTTTAATAAATGACCCCTCATTTTGAAGCTTGGAACCCAAAGTTTTTCGGAAAAGTAGTAGTTTTCAGTGAAATGTCAATTTTCCTACATCATTTTCCTTTTGTCCAAAATCCATCTTTCGTCAGTTTTGAGAACTAATTAATTGCATTCACGGCCGACTTGATTGAATTTCAGAACAAAACACACACTACAATAAACAATAGGCTATTACACGAAGGCCATGACCTGCAGGATTACCGACATATTTAGAGCTCAATTCAATTTGTTATTAAAAACTGATTCTGCAGTGTATAATTTTCTGAGTACAGCTGTGTATTGGATATTCAAATCTACGAAACTTGAGGTGGTTTGATGATATTATTACCATTAGAAATTAAATATTATTGTAGTTAATATCATGATGCATCTATTTTTCATTAATTGTACATAATATTGATGCTATATTGATGACATGAAAGTGAAACGGTTTGAGGTTATGTAAGTAAATGTAGAGAATATCTTAATTTAGATCTTCATTTCTATAATTTACTGAGTGGCTGCTATATATAACTACAAAACTTAAGTAAGATAATAATATTGTTATTAAAAAACAAATATTTTTATACTTATTAACCCAGTGGGGTTGGGTCTTTTTCATATACTTAATGAGGGTGTAGTGTAGATATTGATATGTGTCATTGTCTTCAGTATTGGCTCGAGAGAGCGCAAAAATTACAGTTCCGAAGGAAAAATCAAAAGGTATTACTTACTGATAAAATAAGAGGCCTAGAAATTTTTGTAGTCTCCAGATCATTTCAGTAAGATCTCTTAGTAGGATGAAATGATTTTACCGTCTACATTTCAAGTTCTACATGCAGCAGCTATACGAAAATGCTATTGTTCGAAAGTTTAGCAAACCTGACATTTTTTTAACTTTTGCCTACAATCCACAATGACCTGAAATAGCTACTGCTATCGTCCTGACATTGATACTTGCGTTTTCGCACTGAAACTCAAAAACTAGAAAAAGTATTTGGCCTAAAAAATCCATTCAGAGGGAGTATGTTTCATTATTATGGAAGCAAATAACTATCAAAAAGACAAGTATTCTTCATTGAAAATAAATCTGAAAAATTTTTATTTGAACGTGTAACGAACTTAGTTTGCAGCAGCATTTGCTGCACAAGCCACTAGTATGAATATAATCTCACAACTAAAGGAATGGTACTATTAGTATGATCAGCACAGCACGTGTTACATTGAGACAATGACAATTACCTAGATATTAGTGTTAATGGAAAAGTAAAGTTATGACTATATAAAATAATAATAGTAATAGCCTAATAATAATAATAATAATAATAATAATAATAATAATAATAATCATAATCATAATCATAATAATAGTAATAATAATAAATAAAAATTATATCTAAAAAAACTAATTCTGTGCATTTAAAATATTTCTAAACATAAGAGATAGGAAAGAATTTACTAGGAAAATATGTTCCCAATCACTTCAGGAAAATACTCCATTAAAACTTGGTGAATCACCCTGTATAAAGTGACTGCATAATATGTCTGGGTACTGAAAGACTGCTCACAGTGGAGGACATAATTCTGTGCATGTATTATGTGCAAAACTAATTGTCAAAACTGTATAATATTATGTTGGTATAATTATATGGTGTAGGCCTATATTACACACAGAGCAGTACAAAGATAATACATAATCCATAAATTCTTCAACTCTCATTTCCCAGGCCACGAACGATAAGGACCCAAAAATGATAAACATTGGCTTCCCAACCTTTAAAAGGCAGCCCTAAAGTTCACGCATAATACACAGTCGCGAGTTCGAGTCTGTTGACGGAGCTGTTAACCAAGATGGTGTTTCAACAGAACGCCGCCTGGAGCGCAGCGTGTCATGGCGCGATAAATTTTGTAACAGCGTGTTATCAAGCCATTGCTGAACTTTACGCCCCGTCGGATTGCAAGTGAAGTCACGTCGCGGGCAATGACAAGCAAGATGGCGGTTGGGACCATGTTTACAAGGCTTTCATCACTGTGGTTCCTATCCTGTGGCCCGAGGACCCAAAAAAATGCTGATGCAAATACTTTAAAGTTTATCAATGTTGTATAAAAATGCAAGTAGCCTATATTAAGCAAAGAGTTTTCGCTGTGCTCCTATAAACACGCACGGATTATCCGATATCTTTAAACATTACGAATGTTAGAGAATTATTTCCAAACTGGAGACGCCCATTCGAATGTCAGCTAATCAGAATCCAATTTTTGGTCAGTAAAAACGAGTTTTGGCTAGGAACAACAAAATTGCATTATTTTTCTGGTAGGCCGAGGAGTTTCTATGACGAATTTTGCAGGATGTAAGTAACTGCGGAGACCCAAAATCTGAAAATCTCATTCTGGTCTTAAAGTTTCTTGTACCAACCGAGAACTTTCTTTTAAAAAACAGAGGGTTCAAAATTTGACGGCTACCATGATATGCCAATCAGCACAAACGAGACTCCAACCCATGCCCAATCGCAACCTCGGAGTATGAGTCCGATTGGTAACACCTAAAATAGTCCAATTGCCATTGGTATGGAGGCTATGCCGAAATATTGCAAGAAACCCTAAAAAGCAAAATAATGTCCGTTGAATATTGCATCTCTATATTTATAGGGAGAAGTCGTCATCTGGCTTGCTGCGATTGCTCCATTATCAGGAGCGTTATATAGGAGATGCACAAAGATAGGCTACACCTTTGCCAAGTATATCCCTGACTAACAGAGTTGATATGTATATTAAGGGTATTTTGAAAAAAATATAACCATAGTACAAAAAAATGCAAATTTGATAAATTAAGCATATGGTGAGCGTATTGTAGCGGTCATCTACAGAATTAGTTGTTAGGGGGGGAAAACATTTTCTGTGTGATATGGTTCGAATTGGAATGAGGATATCTTACAAGTTTATGAGACGGAATGGTAGAGCCATACTAGAACAATACTACGTGATTGCTCTACGAACGGGATATATATTTTTATAATAATAATAATAATAATGATTTATTTAACCTGGGAGAGTTAAGGCCATACGGCCTTCTCTAACACTCAACCAGGAGTACAACTGCGTTACAAAAAACACTACAATTTTACAAAGTACACTTCAATTTTCACCACAGAAAACCTTACTGGAGCTGGAGTTACATGTACACATTTTTCCTTTTATCATTCTGTTGGCAGAGACACAACAAATTATGATGGTGATCTATTTCACATTGCTCTCCGATAATTATTAAATCTTCCCTTAAATAAATATAACAAGACAGTAATTCTTTCAGATTCTAAAGCTGCAATTCAGGGAATATGTTCAAATGCTACAAAGAAGTCAACAAAAATAAGAGAATGCTACAAAATGTTAACACAACTCCAAAAAGTTAATAAGATTGTCCATCTCCAATGGATTCCAGCACACTGTGGAGTCATGGGGAATGAAACCGCAGACACACTCGCAAAGAAAGGGACAACAATAAAACAAAAGTCTAAATTTAATTTCTCATATTCCTCAATAAAACGCTTGATCACTACAAAATTTTCTCATTCATACCTACAAGAAATAGAATCAAATGCTAAAGACAAAAAATGGATTACACTACTTTCCAACCCAGATATAATCCCCCAGAGACCAAGGAAAACAGCAGTTGCAGCCTTCAGACTATTGACAAATCATGACTGTCTAGCAAGTCATCTCTACAGAATAGGTATCTCAGCTTCACCAATATGTGTCCTGTGTAATGATCCAGCAGAAATGAATGAAGATCACTTGCAGACCTGTGAAGCATTAAGATCAGAAGAAACTACAGTTCAAAAGTATTGGAAAGCACGACTGCTAATGGCTTCATTGCCAAATGCAAGGCACTAGACAACAACAACAACAACACTTCAATTTTACACACAAAACTGAATAATAGGCCTATAATAATATAATGTAAACAACAAGTAAGTATAAATCAGACATAATATATAATATACAGAAAGAAAGGAAAAATCATAATAAAATGTGAACAGCAGGTCAAAATAAATGAGACATACAAAGTATAAAAAAATAAGACAATTATATAAAAATAAGACAATTTTAGTTAGTATTTTAGCGACACTGTATCAACTACTAGGTTATTTAGCTCGATTGGATTGGTGATAGCGAGATGAGGTCGAGAATTCGCCATAGATTATCCAACATTGACCTTACGGTTGAGGAAAACCTCGGTAAAAACCCAACCAGGTAATCAGCCCAAGCGGGAATCGAACTCACGACCGAGCGCAACTCCGGATCGGCAGGTAAGCGCCTCAGCCGAACGAGTTACGCACGGACGGGATATACAACAGTCATGAAAGACATGGACGGAATAATGTTAATAAGTTCCTTGCTTTCGGAATTGGTTTAAACCCAAGCCTTGAATCAGGAAGAAGAAAATAATCGTATGTTGCACATATATATCAGTACAGGGACATCATTTTATTTTTACTTCAATTTTTATTGTACCTGAGTTTTTTAATGTACTTCACTCCCACCCCTTCTACTAATGAAGTTCCAACTGTCCACACGGAATCAAGACCGCATATAGTAAACACCACTGAGTTAGTGAGTATAGTACGTTCCAGAAATATTTTCGCGTTTTCCAGTGACGAAAGGGCTTTCAATATTGAATCATATTTTCGCACAGGTACTGTCCGTTTGCCTACGTCGCATCCCGATTCCCCCCACCTGCTTCTGCTCGCCCCTGTAAAGCTGGGCTGTCTTAGCTCTTTTCTGAAAACATTAATTTCTGTTAGGAATTGGACGTTTACGTAATATTATACAACTGTTTAAAATAACTTAAATAAAAGGGCCTCGTTAAGTAATTAACTGTCACGTGATTTCCCCCCTTTCTACGATCCTGCGGCATAACCACTTGGACGGACAGTAGATAGTATGTCTGAGTAATTTTATCTGTGCGAGTCGGGCAGAAGTGAAGATTGAATTTATAGTACGTAAGGTACTCTTTTATAGAGTAGGTACAGAATTATTTCAACATGAGTTACAGTACGAAGGACGAAACTGGTAATTGGAATTAGATGCAATAGTCTATAGTGCGATAATATGCACAAAAGAACTGAAGTCTGTAACGAAATGAACGGCCACCATTTTCAAAAATGTGTTTAAATATTCATATTATGATTATTTTTCAATTTAACTTCTTTCTCTATATTGTATGCTAATGTGCTATAGACAGTATAATATACATTGCATAATTAATACGTCCGCATGGATAACTCAGTTCGTGAGTAAAAGCAGTTATTCTTAATACTGTACTGTATTTTGATTAAACAAAAACCTAATGAAAATGATCAAACTCAAAATCGCGATATTTCCTAGTTAACGTAAATGGATGAACTACTTTTCTTCCCTCCTATACCCAGTAGAGTGATTTGTTTGTGTTTTACGCCAGTATCATCGAACTCCAGTCATGGAAGGAGGTAGCAAACTGTGTTTCCGGTTCTCTAAAGGTATAGCCAGGTTAATATTAAAAATGTTAGTAAAAATAAAATTATGTCCCTGTATATTTTTACCGATAATTCTTCCAAATTACTACGCACTGATACTCTCTTTCACGGGAATGTGTTAGTTTGCTTTTAGAAGCAAATGTTTATCATTATTGCGTTTTAGAGGAAAGTGAACATTTTGACGATAAGTTCTTTTCTTGAATATACATTATTATTTCTCAATGTTATAAATATTAATAATAATATGTAATATTCTGGGAGAAAAATAATCAACATTTATAGCAATGTACAGGATGTTTAATTGATTTCCTCTTTAAATTATATGTTTTGAGGTTATGACTTACAACATCAGTGTGTCACAAATATGAACTACTGGTATTATTAGTATTCCACCTTTATACCCTAGCTTTCTGTTTCGTTATTAGTGTAGGAGAAAGGAAAACCTCGCCTTTCAACAAACTTAGAAAACTGTGGAATGAAAAGGTAATGCAAGAAGCCATAAAATAAGTTCGAGAAAAGACGTGATAGACGATTCATCTGGATTCAGTATTACGGTTGGGAAAACACCTTCTAATGAAGATGCTGAATGCTTGTTCTGTGCTTTTCTTAGTAAAGACCATTTTGACTTTGCAGTTTTGTTAATCTTATAAATTGGTAATAGTATTCCATATTTGTACATCCATTTTTATGAAGGAAATATGTTAGATTTTGAGGGAATTATTTTTTTCAACATCTTACGAACTTCTAAGTCCCGTGTACTATTCACAGGAACATTTAGCAATAAACAGGACGATACTTTACGTTCAGTATTCAAAATATGTAGGTTCCAAAACGAAAAAACAAAATGGTATTCCATGTTTGTAACACTTCCTCTATGTACGAATATGTATGTATGTATATGTGTATGTATTTATTAACACTACAATTGGGTAATACACCCGTTGGCAGTGATATATAATATACAGTAATACCATTACAATTATACAATAATTACAGCAATAAAAGAAAAAAATAAATAAATAAAATAAAATAAACCTAAATTTATTTTTAACTATAAATAAATAGATGCAATAAACCTAGAACTGTAAATAAAAACTATTCTATAATAACGCCTACAATAAGCAAAAGTAAAAGTAACTTATAAGTACTTCTCTGTCACCCAACTATTACCAATTTAAGTAATTACATATCACCTTAATTAATTACAAATCAACTTAATTACACATTAACATAATTAATTACATATCACCTTAATTTATTTACATATCAACTAAATTACATATCATCTTAATTACATATCAACTTAATTAATTACATGACACAACTTAGATAATTACCCTGCACCTACAATATTATATTTTCAGTCTAATCTTCTCAACTTTTCCTTAAATGTATTGATTTTGAGAGGACCACCCTGAAAGATTGCCGCAAGTAAGCTGTTACATTCTACTATTGCGCGGTTAACAAAGGAAAATGTATGTATGTATGTATGTATGTATGTATGTATGCATGTATGTATGTATGTATGTATGTAATAATAATGGCTTTATTTAACCTGGCAGAGTTAAGGCCGTAAGGCCTTCTCTTACACTCAACCAGGATTAAAACTTGCTTACACAGTTGAACATAAAACTGGATCGGAATTAAGTAATTACATACTGATACAATTTAGGTACATAATGAGATCAAAAGAGGTAGTTACATAAAATTTACCTCATAAAATAAAAATAAACATAGTGAAATACATATTAATGTTGTTAGAATCAAATACGAATCACATAAAAACAGAAGCCGATAATTCAATAACAGAAAAATGTACACAGTAAAAATAAAAATAAACACATTAGTATACATATTAGTATTAGATTACAATTAAGTAGGATTTACATAATTAAACTAGAAACCGACAATGTATGTATGTATGTATATATGTATGTATGTATGTATGCCTATGTATGTATGTATGTGTGTGTATGTATGTGTGTATGTACAAAAATTGATCCCATGGTATGACAGATGTCTCTGTTCCGGTGGGAGATTTGTTGACAAATAGCGCAACAATTATTGTATCTTTCGA
This sequence comes from Periplaneta americana, assembly GCF_040183065.1. Classification (NCBI taxonomy): domain Eukaryota; kingdom Metazoa; phylum Arthropoda; class Insecta; order Blattodea; family Blattidae; genus Periplaneta; species Periplaneta americana. The sequence goes on from NC_091127.1 coordinate 142,810,025, forward strand.
TGTTAATTCATTCAGTTAGGCCTATACTTGTAGAAACCCAGAAACAGCAAATGTCGTGCCTCACAGTTTGCCCACCAAGGTTACAATATCAATTGAACGGGGCCTTGAGGCCGTTCGATCGTATAACGAACTTCAGTCAGACGGTGTCGATTATGTGCCGTACGTACACACTTGCAATATGCCCGAAGACGCTTTTTACGGGCAGCACTTAAAGATCGCGCCTGGTTTACAGTGTGTGCGAATTTCCGCTGTGAAATTGGACCATAGCATTAGCGCTATCAGGCCGCGGGCTGCCAATATGGGATCACGCACTTCCCTGCGTGAGTGCGCAAAGTCAAGGGTAGGAGCGACGCGGCACGGAAACGCGAAGGCATCGCACGTGATTTGTGGGGGTCGTCGTAAAACGTTTGTGGGAGCAGATACAACTGCTGTCTGCCCGACCCTGTGCCTCAGGCAATTTCAGAAAAAATGACTGTTTATTTTCAATTTTCACTCAGAATGCTACAGTTGACGGAATTCCAGACAGTCGGTAAATATAACCAGTTCCATCATATTTGATAGAGAAGCAGATTCCTGGCCTTGGAAAAAGTCACGTGATTGGCTGTGAATATCATTGATTATAAATGTAATAACATTTTATTCTCAATAGGGTAAAGTGAAGTTCACACATTCATCCATATATCCAATTATTTATTCATTTATCTCAATATTCCTCTGTTGTTTAGTCAACTGTCCGAAGACAGGTTTAAACTTCATAAGTGACACCAATATTACATCGTTCATGAGGAAACTAGGCCAAGAGATAATGTGTTAGGGTGGCCAGTTCCTTCCCCCCTCCATTGCATACAATCGCCGATTATCTACTTAATCCACTAATTAGACTTCATATACATACAAACAATTGTTCTTCCACTGACACATATCGTCAAGTGATATATATATATATTATATTTTAGTAGGTTATTTTACGACTCTTTATCAATATCTTACGACGAGTTGCCAAACTAACTTACTATTATGACAAGTGTTCTATTGCATGTTTCCACGTTTTCACATTTTTTTATGTCCTAGTGATATTTAACTTATTTTATATTTTCGTTTCCGTATTTTCCGATAATGGTATATCTATAATATGATAAGTTGAGCTACATATAATCATAATTTTCTTTACTGTGTGTACTTAAAAATATTGTATTCATTGTATGCTTTGTACTGCACTATTTTATTACTATTATTATTATTATTATTATTATTATTATCAATAATTGTCTTATTTTTATACTCAGTATGTCATATTTATTTTGACTTGCTGTTCACATTTTATTATGCTTTTTTCTTTCTCTTTGTATGTTATATATTATGTCTTATTTCTACTTACTTGTTGTTTACATTTTATTATTATTATTATCTTATTCAGTTTTGTGCGTAAAATTGTAGTGTACTTTGTAAATTTGTAGTGTTTTTTGTAACGCAATTTTACTCCTGGTTGAGTGTTAGAGAAGGCCGTATGGCCTTAACTCTGCCAGGTTAAATAAATTATTATTATTAGTATTATTATTATTATTATTATTATTATTATTATCTTAGGTTATTTAGCATCTGAATGAGATGAAGGTGATAATGCCGGTGAAATGAGTCCGGGGTCCAACACCGAAAGTTACCCAGCATTTGTTCATACTGGATTGAGGGAAAGCCCCGGAAAAAAATCTCAACCAGGTAACTTGCCCCGACCGGGAGTCAAATACTGCCTGATAATATATATACATATCGCCAGAAATTCAATCAGAGGTGCATTATTCCTCTGTCTAATCTATGTAGGTCTTTCTCATCTATCTACATGTCTAATCTAATTGAATCTATTCTCGTCTAATCTATTCTATCCAATCCATCTTATCTATCTTAACCGTATAACCTAGTTATGCTAACTCATCTATTCTGTCTATCCTATTAGCCTAATCTAATCTAATTGTAATCTAATGTATTCTAATCTAATCCAAGTAGGTCTATAATCTAATCTAGTATAATTTAATTCTGATCTAATTTATATCTATAAATCTATATCTGTGTACCTATTTGTTTACTGATTTACGTATTTATTTATATATCTCTAAATGTCTGTTGCATACCTGTCTGTGTGTCTATCTAGTCTATTTACCTTATCTGTCTGTCTTTAACCAAATATATTGTACCCTATTATTATTTTTTTTAAGTTAATATTTGTATACCGGTATGTATTTTTCTGTATGTGATTTGATCCTGGTTGAGTGGAAGAGAAGGCCTGATGGCCTTAACTCTGCCAGGGAAAATAAAAACTATTATTATTATTATTATTATTATTATTATTATTATGTCCATCTTATTTATCTTATCCATCTGATCTATTCATCTTGTCTCATTTATTCTGTCTAACCTAATTTAATCTAAGAATATTGAAATGCAGCATAATCTGATGCAATTGTAATCTAATGTATCCTAATCTAATTCTAATCTAGTCTAATCTAACCATAATCCTTTAATCTAATTGTAATTTATATCTATAATTCTGTACTATATCGATGTCAAAGAAGTGATATCTCGTATCTACAAAAATGTTAATTTAGTTTTAGTAACATTATTATTATTAGTATTTTTATTATTTTTATTATTATGACAGTTAACTTATATATTGTTCTCGAGTGGAAGATCTTGCAAAGCAGAAACGTGCATAAAAATTTGGCTGATATTGAGAGAAATTAATTTTTAAAACAGTTTTCTGATTCATCTGCAAATTCACAGATATGAGGTATCACTTAATCATTGACATTTACCTATTTATTTACCAATTTATTTATTATCTGTCTGTCTGCCAATCTACTTCTCTACCTTATTATAGATATTGTGTGCATGTTTGGTCATACCTGTCACATAAGTTAACCACTCAGAAAGTTTGTTTGAAGAAATCGACAGCCGCAAAATACAGCATCTTCATTTCCGCTAAGTAAGCATCTTTCTTCGCGATCTGTGCCAGAGATTTCTGCATAGACAAGGCAGCGGTGAAGAAGATGTAGTCGTACAGTATCTAAAGTTCGAGTGAATTAGAAGTACTACAGTAACATTCACAACATTCTCATTTCATCACATGGATGATATACCCATCACACTATCCAATCCTCTGGAAATGTACAATCTTACAAAAAAGTTTTGTCGCACAGATACTTTACAAGTCCCAGAAAGGAGGCAGTGCGCATGATCAGAGGACGAGCGACCTGGTTCACAAGACAACTATGATTCGTCCTAGGAATCTGTGGAGTAACTTCGAGCATATAGGGTGGCGTCTATCTATGTCGTAGTGTATTGCGGGCAGCATCAGCTCGAGTACGCTAAGAGGTACGATGTTCGTGGTAGAAGAGTTCAGAGCGAAATTCTGTAGTACTCGGGGAAAAGTGGCACAAGTCAAAAATGTCAATTTTACAGGAGGAGGAAATAAACTGTCTTCACACCAGTGGCGGCTGATTGAGGCAAGTGAGGCCGGGCCTCAGTCACTTGGCTTAACTGAAATCAAATTTTGTGTTTTTATATAATGTATTAGTTATTTGAATGAAGCATATATCGCTGTAGAAGCATTTGAAAACTTTGATGTATATAGAACTGTTTTGCAGTAAAATTTGTTCCTGAGGCCAGAATCGTTCGTGCCGGGTTTGGCTTAATGCATTTCATGTCCTTTCGCGGGCTTTGAGTTTACGCTCAAAACGTTGTAGCTGAGGCACAATTCGGCTGGCCTGATCAGGTTTCACTCCTCCCATCCATGGGCCGGCCTCAAGGGTAGAGTGGGGTGGGAATAGCAGTGGTGACTTGTCTTCCTAACTAGGCCATAAATAACAAAATTCCAGCTCTTTGGCAGGCAGAAACCCACTCGAGATTCTCTCCCCTTATGTCTCAGTTTATGACATAAGCGAAGGTGTTCTACTATTGTACTTCGTAGTACAATAGTGAATCTGGGCCAATGTTCTTATGTATTTCGGGAAAATATAAACAGAAACAAATGAGAGAAATGATGCTGGTGCAGTTAATTCATTGTTAGAGTGTCCTTTTTCGAGAAGAAATAATACTAAAAGAAAGGAAGTTTTAAATAAGGAGAGAGACTACCGAGATACCTACGACATCGCTGATAATTTTTCTGACACATAATCTTAAAACGCGAATTTCTATTGCATCCTGGCATGGACAACATAAATGGTTATGTGGTAATGTGATGCAAAATAAACTTCTCTTGGCCTTGTTTGTTGCTGTCAAAGGAAAAAATAAAAAGAAAAGAAAGAAAGAGGAATTTCAACACATAATATGGGTTTCTTCATCACACTGAAACAATCACTGAAACTCAGAGCATAACAGCTTATTTGGTGGTGAGTGAAATTATTATTTTTCATTGATAGTAATAAGAATAGACTAATAATAGTAATAATAATAATACAGTAATAATGATATTAATAATATAATAACAATAATAATTAATATCATAAACAAACATTTCCTATCGGAGGCACTTAAACTAGTTGCATCTGGCCTCACCGAGGATTTTGATCACCGGCCGCTACTGCTTCACACTGGTTTATGTCGATTTGATTTTCTTCTGTATGAATTATTGTAATGGGACAAATACTTATGTCTCTTTCCCCAAGCGAGCAGATATTCCGTAAGTTGTTAATAAATTAATAAAAAATGTTTGTGGAAACTGACTTGTGCCACTTTCCCCAAGCATTGCAAAATTATCCCCTCCTACAAGCGATTGCTCGCTTCGTTCAAGTAATGTCTCCCCCAGAGCAGTTATTGGCCCTAAAGACTGTGTGATGTCTCTTGTCTCACTGTGAAAAGAGAGAGAAAGGAGATATGTCTTACTTCGTCTGTGTTGTTATGGGGATGGGGGAGTGGAGCGATGCCGTCCATCTATCCAGTGGCGGAAGGGACTAGTTGATACATTCTGTAGCGCAAAATAAAATAACAAAATATCTCTCTTCGTACTGTATAGTTCCGTCACTGAGCTTGTCTTTCAAGAAACTGAGTTCCGGCAGCCTGTACAATAACAAGATTTTGAAAGGAATCCTGAAAATTTACAACCCTCCTATAATCTCCACCCTCATTTGAAGGGACTTGGTGTTATTGCTACTGAGACAAGATAAACCTTATCAGGTATAATCCTCCCATATACCAGTTGCGCAGAGGTCTTGTTTCGTCTTTCTACTACATAGATTCCTGGGACGGACCATAGTTGAGGTAATAAAATTAGTTTTGCTTCGTTGTATGTCCGATCATGCGCACTGTGCGAAAAAACTTTTTTTCTGAGACTGTACGTAAGCTACACAATGCTTGATACGTCGCATAGTCGTGTTGTAGATTCAAATTTTAGTTAGTTATAAAAATTAACGCAGGTTGTGTGTTATTTTGGAAGCGGGGCCGACCTCATTCGACCTTGTGGCTACTTCCTTTTTATTGCTTCACGTGTAGATGAAAACCCTACAAACACCTCCTCTCCCCGTCTACTCCTATTTTTTTTTCGTCAGTGAAATTACCGTGGTTTATTGCCCTGGAAGGAAAGTGTGCGCCATATCCTCACGACCTCGATGCATAAACTCTGACATACAAGTATTGACGTATTGTCTGAATACGGCCTCCGGGCTGTTGCAACTTTATACAGACTAGTAGTAGTTTTATTCGTAGCGATTTATGCACAGGAATGGATAAGGATTTATACCCATAATGCGTACCTGGGAAAGCTGTTAACATATCGCTACACACCTGCTTCAGACTTCTATTTCCATCACACTGCAAATGACGCCTCATGCTATTGTTTTGTTTTTTTCTTCTTACCCTACCTTTGGCGTCATGTTCTTTTATTCATGCCCTTACGGAGTAGAATAAATTTGCATTTTATACGATCTCATTACTCCGCTACGTTCTTCAAAGGAAATGATAGGGTTGGACGATGTCGGTTTTCTTCACTGTCTCCCTCGAACTGCTTGTAATACGTCTTCTCACGTGAATTTTGATTTGATTTGATTCCATTTCATTTAATTTCACTGAAACTGGAGATCAGTAACTGGCTCGTACATCGCCACCTTAACTACTGTTGTTCCCTAGCACACTTCCTAAAGAAACCAGCGTCTTCAGGAAAGGTTCCTGTTCTGTTTATAGAGTTTTGGGGAGCTCTCTTGTAGGATGGAAAATTTTATAGTATCAGAAACGAAATTTGGGCCAACTGAATTTTCCAAGTTCCAGTTATAACATGCTTAAGCTTTGGTTTTTCTGAATCGACGCATGCGACGTGCGAGGTGCGACGCCCGTGTCGCACAAATCCGAACTACACGAGAGATAGTGAGTGGTTTCTATAGCTGCGAGATGCGAGGTCTGCGTACCTCGCAGTTATAGAAACCACTCACTATCTCTCGTGTAGTCTGGATTTGTACGAGGCGGGCTTCGCACCTCGCACGTCGCATGCGTCGGTTCAGAAAAACCAAGGCTTTACTGAGCATGCACAGTATGTTATAGACCGCGTCACCGTTTTTGGCAAGTGAAATGAGTAATGAAAAGCTTAAGTACGAGTGTCTTACGTTTGTAGCAGTCTATTGGCGATAAAGCTGACAATTGTGATTGGCAGATTGTTGATGTGACGTGTATTTAGTAGGAGACACCGTTCTCAGCTGCAGTGGCAACAGAAACTCACTGACTGTACTCAAGGACACACCGCACAAAGCTAGCGTAGAGAAAGTTAAGTGCGAGTGTCTTAATTTTGTCCCAGTCTGGGCAGCAAAACTGACAACTGTGGTTGGCAGATTTCTGACGTGACGTGTATATAGCTCGAGCAAGGAACGATTACCGAAAAGCAATGGTGGCGTTGCTGTCTGTTTTGACGTGTGTATGTAGGCACGCCGAGGGGGGAGAGGTGCGGGCCGATGGAAGTACTGTCTCTTCCAAGAAGATGAACAAATGAGGACATCACTGTGGAAATAAAGGACGTAGCAAGAGAAAAATTCGAAACTAATTAAACGCGCAACATATGTTTACGAATGTAATAATAGTACCGTGCGATACAAGACACGTGTTCACATGCAATGGAACAAACTAAAGTCGTAATGTAACTATTTCGACGCAAGACTGATTCTATCTTCCGACTGTACTCTTAAATATCATTCAAGCTATCTCTTGACCTTTCCTATCGCCTGATCTTCCTTATCGCATTGTCTGATTCGCATTCCTTCCGTCGGTATTCCCTGCTTGCGAGACCTATAACAGAAACTCACTGACTGGACACTGTACTCAAGGACACACCGCAGGAACGCTAGTGTAGGGAAGTTAAGTGCGAGTATCTTACTTTTGCCGCAGTCTGGGGAGCAAGACTGACAACTGTGTTTGGCAGATTTCTGACGTGACGTGTATAGGAGGTGGTACCATTCTCAGCTACACTATCAACAGATGCTAGCAGATTGTATATTGTTAGATAGTCAAAATTCGTGACTCGCGAAATCGCGAAAAAACTAAAAAACCAAATAAACATACTGTAGTTTAAAACATGGTTGACATATAAAATATCATATAATTACACGTTTCAACTCACGAAACACTCGCGAAAAATCGCAAAAATCCTACGATTCGCGAATTTAGCATATTTTCTGTCGTTATTCGCGAAAAGACGCAATTTTCAGCAATTAATAAATACATTATCTAAATTTGGAAATTTTAGAAGTTCTGTTTCAAAAATGCACATAGTTAAAAATAGTCCTGGACTTTCAGTGCGACAAGGTTTGCTGTCGTTACGTGAAGATCACAGTGATTTTGTGGACGGAGCACTCCAAGCTATATGGGTTCCAGTTTCTGATGTTGACTGTGAACGTTTTTTTCACAGTTCTCGTATGTGCTAACAAATAGAATTTACAATTCATTCATTCAGATATGTCTTATGATTGAAATTTATATATACTTATTTTAGTATAACAAATAGAAGAAGAACCCTTACAATGACAAAGTTAGAACTGTTGTCTGCGTACAACTTCGACTGTTAAATGATGTTAAGTATCTTAGAATTGTTGTCAACGTAAAGTTTGAATATAATTATAATTGTCAATTATCTTAAGCAACATAATAATTTAATAAAACAGGTTGAAAATTTCGGGTTTACTCAAGAATCTTTATCCTTTTTAACCAAGAATTTTAGCCCCTGTTATACATTGTACTCAAGGACACGCGCCAGAAACGCTGGCGTCAGCAATATAACTGGAACTTGGAAAATTCAGGTGGCCCAAATTTTCTTTCTGGGTCTGTATCACAACCCGGTGATGGAAGCTAGGAGCCACAACATTAAGAGTGTCCGTTCGCAGTAGCTTAATTTCACATAAATCAACCGTAAAGATGTCATAGCATAAGGTTGATATCTCCTAACTCTTATATTTACTTTCCAACACAGCTAATAATTCAGCCAATCCCCGGAATAAGGGTGTAACCAAGAAATCTGTAATTCACGATTCAGAAAAAAGGAAAATAATTTCAGGGGCGTATTTCGTTAGATCTGTATTTACTAGCAGAACCATTTGACTAATCAAGGGTACAAGTTTATTCGGCTACTGGTTACAATAATTTATTGTCATAAATGAATGCTTCAAAATTACTTTTTCCACCTAAGTCACGTATTTCATTAATTTGATGTTACATCCCTTTTCCGGGGAGGTCTTCAATTAATTAATTAAATTATACGTAACATAAATGAAGATCGATGTTTTAATGTTAAATACATTACTACAAATTAAACAGAACTACACGGAATGGAAGTCAGCTGTATACTAATGCTATAATCTTGACTTTCGTTCAGCCTGTGTTAACAGTCTATACTACGTAATACAAAAATTTTCGCACACTAATTTTTCGTAACCGCGAGACCGATGGCATTTACCTCGGCAAAACCTACAGCATACATATGTCTTAATTTACTATGCTACTAGATACAAATTTAATAAAGAGACTAAAAAGAATTTGATGTTGAGTAGTATTTTGACAAGATCTGATATTTTGCTCAATTATTTCAGAAAAAGATGTATTTATTTTTTGATAACTGATTGTACGGAATTATTGGGTTGATGCATAGGCCTAAGTTCGTAGCGTTTTTCTAGCGTTCGTTTGTTTGTGTTAATATAGTACTAATGAGGGCTCGGAAGTTGATGAAATATCATCTTTTTTCTGAGACATCACAGACAGTGCGGGATGCAATGCAAACTCGTTTCACTTCAACACGAACCAATATAGCCTACTTTTATTCTCAGTTTTTTGCATTTTTCGATCTCTTATTTTATATTGATAATTTTTAAAAAATATAGTACCTTTTGTTGCATTTTTTGCCCCTTTCCACGTTGTGGTCATAGTCCATATTCGGGAACCTACTCCAGATTGCTTACCCAATTTGATTGCTTCATGCAGGAATTTTCCTTATGTTTGCATCAGCCTTGATTCTTGATCACTTGCGTTAAGTGCTTCCACCCATTCAACGCAACAGAACAAATACTGCATCCGCAGTGCCCGCAGTCAGCGTTTTATTGTACCTCACAAGTGAAGACGTACAAATGCCGAAAGTGAAATAAAATAGACAAAGTGGTGAAAAAGGGCACGGCAATTAAATAATTTTACACAAAAATGGTTTACATAACATGCGTGGCTCTTGCTCTTCATAGAGTACATGAACTACTGCGAGTTAACAATTTTCAAAAACGTGTAGGGAAAATTGTACAAGAAGTTAGACAGAAAATAGAAAAGGTATTGGTAAACAACATTGGGTACTAGTCAATGGTTAAAGTCCAGAAAGCTCTGTAAAGTGAAAATTTTGACTTCAATATTTTGATGAAGATTTTTCACCAGAGGACCTTCATCGTTTCAAGTATGAGCCCATGACGTCAGTTAAAGCAAAAAGGAGTTATTATTATTATTATTATTATTAAAAATCTTGGCCATGTATTGTGGGTCCCTATCACCACGGCATGGCGCGTCTTCAGGTTGCGGATCGAGGAGACGGCCTCCAGATATGGAGGGTAGCTGCGAATATATTGAATAAGCAGTCGAGGACAGCCGATCAGGGGTGGTCCTCCAACTTGGAGGTTGGGCGAAGGACTAACAACCCATCACCGTAAAAAAACAGCTTGTTAAGAATCCTTCAAATAAGCCTCGGAATGGAACTGATTCTCTGGCACGGCCACAACAAAGAATATATTACCGGTTGTTCTTTATGGTTGTGAAACTTGGACTCTCACTTTGAGAGAGGAACATAGGTTAAGGGTGTTTGAGAATAAGGTGCTTAGGAAAATATTTGGGGCTAAAAGGGATGAAGTTACAGGAGAATGGAGAAAGTTACACAACACAGAACTGCACGCATTGTATTCTTCACCTGACATAATTAGGGACATTAAATCCAGACGTTTGAGATGGGCAGGGCATGTACCACATATATGCGAATCCAGAAATGCATATAGAGTGTTATTTGGGAGGCCGGAGGGAAAAAGACCTTTAGGGAGGCCGAGACGTAGATGGGAAGGTAATATTAAAATGGATTTGAGGGAGGTGGGATAAGATGATAGAGACTGGATTAATCTTGCTCAGGATAGGGACCAATAGCGGGCTTATGTGAGGGCGGCAATAAACCTTCGGGTTCCTTAAAAGCCAGTGTGTAAGTAAATATTAAAAATCTTGGTCATTTTTTTAATTTTAGTGTCATATTTTCAGAAATTTGAGGTCATTTTATAGGTTATTTTTCTGTGATTTTTAGGTCATCAACTTCCGAGACCTAGTATTAATAAATGAATGAAAGTACAGAAAAACGCTACGAACTTATGCACCTATCCAATATTTTGTTCCACTGGTATACTCGAATATTATTGTCTTATCAATTTAATGTTTCGGTTAATGGATAACGAAAAAAAAGACATACCGTGAAAATCTCAATTAAAAAGATCAGGGATTAGAGTTAAATGTGCACAGAGAATTAGAAATCAATTTGACGTGAAAAAACTTCCACCTTCAAAAACTGTCTAGAGCTGAAGTGGACGACATGACAATCAGCCAGCTGTACGGAAAGGCCTATAGCAGTTCGTTACTAAGGTAACCGTATTCACGGCGTATTATACACAGCCTTGCGGGAACAAATTGCTGGCGTTATTTATGGCAGAGATTTAACCAATCAGAATACAAAGCCAAAACATGCGGAGTATATTTTTTTGTGGTTTAAATACCCACAAAGCACTTGTCTGCGATCCAGTTAGCAGGATTAAATCCTGTGCTCTAGGGTTCAATTCAATTGGGACACCGTCACGCCCCATTGCCCAGCGCAGAGCAGGACTCTAGCACCCCCCCCCCACTCTTAGTTTTCCTTTCTCTCTTTCTAGCTTATCTACCCATTTCCTTTTATTTATTTCTATCTTCATTACTTATTTATTTTGTTTATTACTTTCCCAGTTTGGTCTTATTTTTTCATTACTCCTGTATTTTATTTTTTTCTTCAAAATACGTGTTTGCTGTACTTTCTTCTTTTTGTTTTTGGTTAGTTATTTAACGATGCTTTATCAACTACTAGCTTATTTAGTATCGATGGGATTTGTGATAGCGAGGTAGTATTTGGCGAGATGAGACCAAGAATTCGCCATAGATTACCTGACATTTGCCTTGCGGTTGAGGAAAACCTTGGAAAAACCCAATCAGATAATCAGCCCAATCGGGAATCGAACTAACGCCCGAGCAAAATTCCGGATCGGAAGGCAAGGACCTCAGCCGACTGAGCTGCGCCGATGACCTTTTCTTCTTCTTCTTAATTTAGTTAATTTCTTGTCATTTATTTATCATTTTCCCTATTTATCTTTCGGTCATTCTATCTTCTTACCATTTCTTTCATTCAACAGTGTTTAATTTCTTTTTCCTCTGCTTTTACACCAACCTGTTTCAAGTTCTTCCTTAGTTTTCTTTCTGTCTATGTATTTCTCCTTTTTTTCCTTTCTCTCCTTCGTTTCCATTCTCTGTTATTCATTAATTGCTTTCTATCTGTCTTCCTGTTTCTTTGTCTGCCTGTCTCTCTGTGTGCCTGCCTGTCTGTCTGTCGGTCCGTCTGTCTGCCTGTCTGTCCTTCTGTCCATCTGTCCTTCCGTCCGTCCATTCGTCGTTCCACCCATCAATCCAATCATCTATCTACACTCCGTTTCTGGAATCTGGAGTAAATCCACGCATTTGGGTTGAGCCTATGACAAGCGAATGAGCGGAGCCTATCAGTGCGGGAGTGTATTGCGGGCTGCATCGGTTCACGGCCGCTAAGGGGTAAGATGCGCGTGACAGGAGATGATAGGTGGGGGTAGGATTTTAGACGCTCGTCTTCAATCAATGCTTTCCCCCAAAGCGGTCATTTGACAGTCCCTCTCCATTCACCACTTGCGTAAAGGACTTGTTTCGGTATCTATACTCCAAAGATTCCAGAAACTAAGTACACTTATCTACTTATCTATTTACCTACCTATTTATCAAACTTGTCTATCTGCTGTTCCATCTTTCCGTATATCACTCTTGCTATAAAGGTATCCGTTATACCTGTATTTAAATCCGTCTTTTTCAACTTTATTGTTCTTTCTTTCTAACTATCCCTCTTTGTTTTTCTTTCTTCCTCGGTTACTTTGCTGAGAACGTCTAATAACTAGAGATGGGAAAATTTGCTATTTTCTCGTAACGGTTCCAACTGTTCCAATTCCTTGAAAATACTAGGTTCCAAATAACAGTTCCAAAATAATAGTACCATAGCGTAACTTGTGTGTAACTACAAGGTGCACATTACTGTAGTATCTTGGAACCGCACAGTTGGCTAGTATTTGATGGAACAGTAGTATTTTGGAACAGGTGCGTACTACTAGTATGTAATGTAACAATGGTATTTTGGAACATGCACGTACGACTAATATGTAATATAACAGTGGTATTTAGGATCACATATTTCCCTGTATGCCATGTAATGCAGTATGATGTCATATTGAGCCGAGATGTGAATTCGAGGAAAATAAATGTTTTCTAATGCCAAATTGAATTCGTAGATCAGGCTTGTTAGAACCAGGAAATGTAATGCAATTTTAAATTATTTGTAAATTTTATTGGTCACGAAATCGAAGTGGATCCCAGTTGCAAATAAAACCTAACCTATTCTTTCTCTTCTGCTCAGCTCAAGTTTGCAATAATGTTCAATTTCTCCAAAAAATGGTAAATAAAAGTTATAATCACTTCGGCCGTGCTAAAAATCATATTAATACCGTCATGAAGACTAATAATCTCATTGTAATTAAATATGAAAATTTACCGTTGTATTTTTGTAAATAAAACATAACCTATATATTTTCATTTCCCTTGATAAAATTCACAATATAGTTACTATACTCTAATACAGGCATTATGCCAATAATTGTTTGATAGAATCCTATACTCAGTAACATTAGTTTTAAGATAATGTGTACATTTTTTAAAGAGGCTCTTCATATCTTTACTATTTATCTTTCACTTTAGATTCCAACATTTCTTTCAGTGCGACGAAAGGATTCCCAATTCTGCTTTCAAACAGTGACGCCAACTTACATGGACTCGTGGGATCCGAGCCCACCCAATAATTTATCGTGTTATCATTATCCTTATGACATTTATTTAACTTATACCTCAAATATTTGAGCCCACCCAGTGTTTTCTGAAAGTTGGCGCCAGTGCTTTCAACAATGCCAAACATGTTTCGTTCTGTGGAACAGGCGTTGTCATAATGTAGTTCCAAGTGAAACGAGTATTTCGTAACAGCAAGTATTTCGTAGTAGCGTATTTTGGAACGTAGTATTGCAAGGTGCTGTTATGTTTTGAAACAGTTCCAAGCAAGGAACTTTACGAGTAATATGCCATACAATTTTACACTGCAGAGTGGCTGCTGTGGAACACTTTTGTACATTCTCAAGCCATGCTGATTATTTTATCCTGCCGTGTCATCCTATCAGTAGTTGAGTAGCGTCTGTATTTTGAGAACTCTGAAACGAAGCTAATTAGTACAGTTTGGCACCATTCTTTCTTCATTCATTTATTGCTACCGTTTTGTGCCTTCCTCCTGCTCCCTTTATTTTCAATTTCTTTCTCTATTCCTCATATTCAGTTCTTCTTCTTCCGCTGTTTCTATTTCGATTCTTCATTCTACCTTTTGTGTTCTTACTTCGTGTTTTATTTATAATTTTATTTAATACGAGGATAATTTCATAAGTCATGGCAGCTATATATCATCCAATAAAGCTGGAGAAATACAGGTGTTTCCGAGGTGGTGTTACAAACGTTCAGGGATGATGTGGAAGGTCTCATGTTTCAATTTGAGATAAGGAACCCTGGTCCGGAAATGACTGAGTCGAAAGTTACAAGCAAAAATAGTTGTGTGGAAATGAAATAATTTTATTCCTCTGCACACCTTATTTATGTGTTTTTATCTGTACATCTTACACATACTGTATTCAGCTGACATTGTTTACGTTGTCTACTTACAGTATTCCATTCAGTGCGTTGTCTGAGAGATGGGGACAGGAAACTACACTAAAGCAATGCAGATATCGTAATGTGTAACGGACATGGTCAGTCCTGATATGCACGTCTGTAGGCAGCAGTGTATGTGTATAGGTTGCAGTGTCCAGTCGATCAGTCCTAGTGAAATGGAGGAGTACACGAGAACGGAATATGCAGACCTGATTTTCGAATACGGATGAGCCAATGGGAACAGTAGACAAGCTCACAGATTGTATCGGGCCAAATACCCACGTAGGAGACATCCGGCCCATACCATCTTTCCACGACTGTTCCAAAGGTTAAAGGAAGGAGGGCACGTGGTGCCAAATTACAATTCCATTTCCACACAACAATTTTTGCTTATAACTTTCGACTCAGTCATTTCCGGACCAGGGTTCCTTATCTCAAATTGATACATGTGCCCTTAGCCATCATCCCTGAAAGTTTGTAACACCACCTCGGAAACACTTTGTATAAATTCAATCTATGCGATTGAAGGTCACTGAAATGTGCTTCGCAATGCTAGCACCAAATCGAGACCAGGTACAGGAGGCAATCGGTAAGAGAAATTGAAAGATGCGTAAATAGAAATCATTGTTTTATTATGCACAAAAGGAAACAAAGTACATTACTCATAGCTAACATCATTCAAAATAATCCACACATCTTTGCCAACGATGATGCAGGCGTTGAATACCATCGGCTGTGTGTTATTCGTCTATGTGTATCACCTCTCATCGAAACACTGTTAAGATATCCTCCCTGTTTGCAAACCGCTTCCCACGCAGCGACTTCATTTGCGGATTGAGATCAAAGTCGCATGGACTGAGATCAGGCGAATAGGAAGGATGTTGCAACGCACTATCACCCAATGCTTCTCGTAGTTCAGAATGACACTGACGAGCATTTCTTGCACGAAGAACTGCAATTTTCACGTATGACCACTGTTCAACTTTACTTACATCCATCTTGGAGCACAGCCTCTAGCATACTAACTTTTGCGTGTCCTGTCAACTAGCCACCATTGCACATAAGAAGCAATCTGGCGGTGGCACCCAGTGCAGTCTAAAACAGGTTTTCAAACATATATACTGAACTAACCACATTTTCTGTTATTCGGAAGATATAATATAGTTGCCATGACTTATGAAATGACCCTTGTATATCCCTTCTTTCTTCCTTCTTATTTCTTCGCTTCCATTTCCTATCCTTTCATTTTTATTTATCAGTTTGTTCCATTATCTCTATCTTCCTGTGTTCCGTTCTTTTCTCTCTTGTAATTTCCATTCTTCCGTTCCTTCCTTTCTCTCTTCTCGCTTTATTTATTAGATTATAATAGCACAGTCTAGTATATACAGTCACGAAGCTCAATATGTAATAAATATGCATCCATAGATAGTTGCTATACACTAGGATCGCTACTATCGCCTCATTACAGACAATGAGAAATATGACCTGCACAGTCTATTGTTCCTAGCACCCTCATAACTCAAGCTTCGTGACTGTATATAGCCTACTAGACTGTGATAATAGCTTTCTGTCTTTTTTCCTCTCTAGTCTTGGGTATGATCTCGTGCCCCGAACTCGGTTCGCGGGCCACTAATTTCACGCAGGAATTAATTCCTTCTCCTCACTCACGTGAAGCGTTTGAAGAGGAGAGTGGCATGAAGCTTGCTTTGCGGGTTGCGTGCTGCAATTTCCGCTGGTTTGGGAGTTGTACTCCTGTCTAATCAGGCCTGATGGACCTTTAGCACAGCTCGGAACGCGATTGTTTCGAAATTAATGTGGACGAAACACACGACGAACGCGTCAAGGCCAGCAAATTGATCCGTTGTGCAAATCTAGAAACTGTCTGAGACCCTCTTAGCGTGTGTTCAGCTGGTCAGCCGTATTACCTCTAATATGTACAGGAAGCCAATATGTTGTACTACTGATTGATAGTAGATGTTGAATGAAAGAGCGATTCTTTGAATGAGAAAATACATTAGTGAGTGGAGAGAAGATGAAGAGAGACAGTAAAATACTTCAAAATTATTTTGTGTGAATTCTTGCGAAGTTTGATGGACCAGATTGAATTAAATGAAATGATGAAATGATTAGCCTAAAAATGTCCCGTTAAGGGCAAAGGCCTCCCCTATAGAGGGAGAGCTCTATTTGCCTCACACGGTGAGCTACTCCGGGTAAGAGGTGTTTATGTGCTTGAAATTGTTCACTTGATTCACATTCTGCATTGTTTTAATATTGTTCGCTTGTTTCTGTCGCATTGGTTTTAGTCGCTGTTCACTTGTCTTCTTAGGTTTTTCCAGTCTTCCCTGTTTCTTGCTCTGCTTGACCAATGGCTTCCTACTCGTTCACTGAAGAAGTCGGTCCATCTTCTTCTTGGTCTCCCGCGTGATCTCTTGCCAATGCGGGGGTCCCATAGTGTGGCTATCTGCGTCCATCTTCCGTCTCTAAGTCATGCAACATGGCCTCCCCACTTCCATTTGGTGTTGGTGGCTTGCAGTGCTGGATATTTAATTGCTGACATCCTTTGCAGCACTTCGTTTGGAACTCAGTCCCTCAGTGATAAGCCTAGTATCCTTCTCAGCATCTTCCTTTGGCATATTTGGAGACTGTTACGAGGTTTGGCAAATACTGAGATCCAAATTAAATGACCATTTCTCATATCCAGAATTTCAAGGTTTAAGATAGAAATTGTCATATTTTCTCCTCCAGAAGCATCATCGCCATATTCATTCTTAAAATTTAAGCACAGATCTGCGATGAAAAACTTTTTTTGAAAATGTTAGCTGTCTTTTACTTATTGTTCAACTCTTAACAAAGGAGCATTTGAAGTGATCCAAAAAAATATAAAAAAAACTAAATAACAATCATAAAGTAAGAAATCAAAAACCATGTCAATTCAGTGAAGAAGGCGAGAATGACGCCGAATGTCTATATTGCAAGGACCTGTAATCAAATATACGAAAGTTGGATAATAAGAGAGTCAGACTGTTCCTTTCTACGCCAGACATGGGGCCAATTTCCATTTTGATAGTTTCTTGTTATATGGTGTGCATTAAAAAGTAAATCCATGGCGCTACAGCCCAGAAGGGCCAAGACCGACCAGCCGGCTGCTGGCCTCACGTCCACATGCCGAAGCAGAGGTGGACGATCATCCAACCAGAATGAAGGTATCGTGTGGTTAGCACGATGATCCCCCCAGCAGCCGTTATAGCTGGTTTACGAAACCGGATTTTCGCTACCTGTCGTAGTTCCCCAAGTGCATCACGATGCTGGGTGGGCACCGGTCCCATATACTGGCCGAAATTTTATGAGAAAATATCTTGCCTCGCGAGGACTCGAACCATCGCGCATTCCGTAATGCGGGTCCTAAGCAGGATGCCTTAGACCGCGACGTCACGGCGCGGGACATGGTGTGCATTATGTATTCTAATTTGTTATTTTTATTTTATGAAAATTCGTATTAATGAACATATCTACAAATTTTCAGATTGTTCTATGTCATATTTCACACTTTATGGTCAATTTAATGCTACGGGTTCCGTTCTGCCCCTCATTCCCCTATTAATTACTTTCAAATTAGGTATTTTTCCACTGCAGGTTTCACATGTAGGCATTGAAGTAGCTATACAATCTGACAGAAGCAGGATGAAGGAGATTATAGGCCTATTAACTATTAAGTCATCAGACCGCATTTTTGCTTCCAGAAACTCGGCGACCGTTGAGCGTTGCGTAATGTTTCTGTGTTTTATTTTTACCATTAATGTCCACTCGAAACATTACATCCCATTGTTGGTAGAATTTGGCAATTTAAGTCACATATTCGGCGCACACAAAATGTTTTCTTATCTCCGTCTGAGTGATTCTATTTAATTGCGAGACCCGGATGGGAAATTTTCTTCGTCACAGTTGGTAGGATGATAGCGACTATGAAAATATCTCTCGTGAGTAAACGAGGAACTTAAAGGGCGTGACTGATGGTTTGAACGCAGGTTTTTGGGCTCTTGGAGTCGTAATCTCGTTGACACCAAATTCCATGTCAACACTACGCTCTCTCCCGGAGCCCATAAAGATAAGAGTCGCGGAACAGTTTTTCAACTGTCATTTGGTTACGTTATGGCGTCCGGTGTCTGCAGAACGATGCTGTTACGCTCCCTGCAACTGCATTAAAATCGCAGATTGTTCGTACTGTCGCGTCGAAAAGTCGTTACCATAATAAAGATGGGATTGTTACGTGGGGCAATAGGGTGCGACATTTTAATATAGGGTAATCCTTGCGCTCTGGTGGTGGTGTTTAAATACCACTTTCCCTGCGATCGGTTATGCCAAGCGTGTGCTTTAGATAGTAAGATCTCTACTGTACAACATTTCTATTCCAAATAACGATTTGCACTTTATGGGGGTCGAAAATTTAGACTCAAGGTCAATCGCAGCTTTGAAATGAGTACTAAAGGGTAATTTGTAGTTATACTCCTAGAATGTTTCCATATTATGTTACGGGCAGATAGAATCGCAAATGGTCCAGATGCAGATGTCAGCTAACTGAATATCACTAAAAGAACCGAGACTCGATATCTGGTACTCTCGACTCTTCTTATAAATTTGCATTTCACTATTGCCATATAATGCAGGGTAATTCAAAATCGTTGTCACAGACTGCTGGCATTTTTATGGATAGTGATCTAAATTGGAACACTCAAGTAACACACATTTGTAAAAAAAAAAAATATTCTCTCAGCTTCACTCCTTGTTTCATATGAAAGAATTTCTACCACATAGTCTAAAAAAGAATCTTATCCAGACGCTTGTAATGCCCCATTTTGATTATTGCGATTCCTTGCTAAATAATGTAAGTTCACTCTTATCTGAGAGACTACAACGTGTTCATAATGTGTGCATACGATTCATCTGCAATACTCGTAAATTTGACCATATAACACCTTCCCTTCAGTTACTTTCATGGGTGCGTCTGAAGGAACGAATAATAATACATTCGCTGTCTCTTCTGTTTAAAATCATGCATACTTCTACTCCGAATTATCTGTTATCGCGCTTTCAATTTCTTATAACTCTTCGAAACCGACATCAAGCACTTCCTTCTATCCCTCATCATAGAATGTCTTTATACTCGTCTTCCTATACTGTAGAAATACCTCGCCTCTGGAATTCGTTATCTAATGACGTCAGGGACTGCCGGACTTTATTACAATTCAAAATTAAATTAGAAAATGTTGTCTTAGTTAATGTTTTAGGTATTTTGCTAGAAGTATTGATTTGTGTTTTTTTTTCTTTTTCTTTTTTAATGTAGATTAAAATTGCAAGTTTCTTGTTTATGTTAGTTAATTGGTTAGGATACAATTAATTAACCATTTAAAGTTTGTGTGACTGCAAGCTGTGTATATTTTTGTGTGGCTTTGCTTTGTTCATAGTCTTTTTCTCTCTGTCTCTTTATTTCTTGTGTAGCTTTACTTTGTATAATATAGTGTTTTTGTTTCTGTTTATTTCTATTATTGTATTTGTATTTATGGTGTTGTGGAAGAGAAGGCCTGATGGCCTTAACTACACCAGAATAAGTAAATAGTTCTGTGTGTGCTAAAAAAGATATTGAGTTTGAGAATATTGCTGTTACTTTTGTAACTTTAGCCTGAATATAGGCATTCCTTCTTGCGCCTCTGCGATGAGTGTTATCGCAGTTAATGTTTATAGCACAGCAGACGTTGTAGTGGTGGTAGTAATATTATTTAATGTTTTCTGCATATTCAGCACGGAATTCAATGTGGGCCAGAAATGGCACATACATGTTTCTTCCTGAAGGCTTCTATTAGGCATACGTTTTAACTGTCATCATGTGATCTCTCCAAATCAAGGTTAATAGAGTGCTCCACAAATTGAGTAGTGGTTTAAGTGGAAATCAATAGTAACTTAATTTTCTGCAGTACGTATGACAAAACGTCCGATATCGCTGTGTGCAGTAAATCACTCATACCATGTCCATCATTTTGCAACTAATACTTTGAACTGTTTTCGGTACTCTGTAGCATAAAGTAAATATTCAATAATTGGATACCTGAAAACCTTAGTGATCCAAGTAACAATAAAATTTATTAATTTTTGAGAAAAATAAGTAAATATGTTTTTAGTTGCTATAATCAATTAATATTTTAATATTTCTTCTTTATTATGCCAACTATTATTACATAACTATTCTAAATTAATTGACGAGTTCAGAAGTCAACATGATTAACTCCACTTTTGGTTATTTCAGAGTTTTTAAGTTGGCAATGTATTAAATTGACCATATTTTCAGTGATCAATGTGATTTGCTCCATAGTTCAGTAAAAAGTCCACAGACTGCAGTATTCTTCTCGACTACATCATAGAATTAATAGTGTGTGTTTATCTTTAACCTTGAATATCTCAAAATCTTTGGAAAAAGAGTTAATCATGTTGACTTCTTAACGCCTCAATTGTCCATATATGGATTAGGACTACAACTTCTGTCCTTGTAGTTGTAAGAAAATAATTGTTTTCCAAAAGAAGTTCGTACTTGGCTCATTACTGCACTCACTTTCATTTAGTTTCTTTCCAAGGGCAGGTCTTTCACTACAAACCCAGCTTTCTTCAATCTTTCCTATTTTCTGCCTTCCTCTTTGTCTCCTCATATGATCCATATATCTTAATGTCATCTATCATCTTATATCTTCTTCTGCCCCAAACTCTTCTCCCGTTCTCCATTCCTTCCAGTGCATCCTTCAGTAGACAGTTTCTTCTCAACCTGTGACCCAACCAATTCCTTTTTCTATTCCTGATCAGTTTCAGCATCATTCTTTCTGCACCCACTCTTTCCAACACAACTTCATTTCTTATTCTGTCTGTTCAATTTTCACGTTCCATTCTTCCCCATATCCACAATTCAAATGATTCTATTCGCTTCTCTTCACTTCGTCGTAATGTCCACGTTTCTGCCCCATATAATGCCACGCTCCATACAAAGCACTTCACTAATCTCTTCCTTAGTTCTTACTGCACTGACTATATCAACAAATTATTTCACAATAAACTAGGATAGTATTTTAAAGAAATGTAGTAAAGCTTTATTTTATGTGCAGTTTTATTTCATTAAAGAAAGACAAAACTTACTTTCCTTACAGCCGAAATAATTGATCCTACAATCAGATTTGAAATATCAGCCACTCAACCATATGAAGTGAACGAAGAGAAAAAGAAAATCTACGAGCCCACGATTCAGTACCTATCGGCGAAATACAACATAGAAAAAGTCACAGTTACCGGTCTCTTCTTCGGAGCGAGAGGCACCATTCCGAAAGCCTTTGTAAAATGGAGGGAAAAATACAAACTAACGAGAAATCTTCAAGATGCCATCATCACCACCATAATAACATTTTCTGTAGCGATATTTCGTCAGTATCTTTATGGTGTACATTCAATTTAAATTATATTTGGTTCTATTTTTTTTCTTATGTCTTAATCAATTTTGTCTGAAACCTGTTATATAATTATTAAATTAAAAATTATCGAACTCAAAATCGCGATATTTCCTAGTTTACGTAAATGGCTGAAGTACTTGTCTTCCCTCTTATACCTAGTAAAGTTATTTTGTTTGTGTTTTACGCCAGTATCATCGAACTCCAGTCGTGGAAGGGGGTAGCGAACGGTGTTTCCGGTTCTCTAAATGTATAGCCAGGTTAATATTAAAAATGTTAGTATAGTACATTATGCAACGAGCCTATAATGAAGGTAATTAAGAAGCGAGTATGGATATTTATGAAACGAGCGCAAGCGAGTTTCATAATTTTCATACGAGCTTCTTAATTACCATTATAGGCGAGTTTCATACGACTTTTTATGCTCGACCATATTTCTAACTTGATATTATTAATTTTCTTTGTATCTGACCTTGACCAATGTCCCGTATGTTGTGAGATGTGCGCAGACGCGAAAGTATTGATTTTTTCCGAGGAACAGATGTCCACATTGCCCTTTCTAGGCCATAAGAACCTACAGAGATAACACTGAAATTAAATTAGACATTGAAAAACGAGATGACAAATTGAATTTATTTGAATATTATTTACAATTAACGCTAATTATTATAGTAACAGAAGATAACCTTCTGCCGACAGTATTGGATTTCCAGCCTCCGTGACTTCTCGCTAATTCTCTTTCGATTGCATATCCGAGAATAATCGATACTTGCGGTTTTATAACGGTAGAAAGTTGACCTGTCATTGGCTGAACAGTTGTAACCTGAGTCGTCATTGGCTGAAAGACCTGACCTTTAATGAGTAGGTGTACTTTAATGACATGCATTAAAGGTCTACTACCAAGTGTATAATTACTACATTTCGTCATGGTCGAGCATAAAAAATAAAATGATTTCCCTGTATAAAGTATCAATAGTATTTAAATATTTTTAAATTCTTTTGTATTTCTGATTATAAATTCTAATTTTCTATATGCATCAATTACCACGTGATTTAAATGAATTTTAAAACATAGGTTAAGATGTGTAATCTTCTTCAAATCCCTCCTGATGTTGGTGTGGCTGTGGACTCCACATTTGTGGTAATTCTGGCTGCGGAGCGAGTGGAGGTGTGGTGGCCTCAGGGACAACTCTCCCCCAAGGACGTTATCAACACGGCTGCTGTATGCATACGGCCTTGTCACTGACATCGCGGGCCACTCCCCACCCAGCAGTCCGGGGCGAGATTTAGCTTCCATTTGATACGCAACCCGGTTCCCTCACCCTCTTACAGGGTGATAACGAATTCACCCCCTGTGACGTCAGCAGCATAAGGGGCCTGAAATACAAGTTGATTTGTAGCGCACCTATCCGCTATGATGAATGTTCCAGGGGTGCCAACTGAACGCTTTTACTTTTAACAACCTACCCCCACGTCATCAACCCCGTCTCTGTTAATAACGACATCTCCCCTTGCATGAGCATAATGAACTAATGGACCGTTCATTACGTCACGTGATTTAAATGACACCCTACGTGCACAGGTGGAAGTGCAGCAGAAAGTATTGACAAGGGGTACGTTCCACCACTCCGGTCTTCAGTTAACCTCGTTCTGAAGCTAGGAAGCAGGAAAGCCTTATGGTACAATTGCCTAAACAAAAGTACACATTTTGGCAAGACGAAAAAAATCTAAGAGCTAAAATGTCAAAATACTTTGCGTGTAAATTAATCTAATGGAGTGTTGTTCCACTTTCAATGTGTTTTAGTGTACATATTTAGATTAATTAAAACTGTAAGCAACATATACCAAAACCTACTCCAGATTTTAAAATGGAGGTGTTCTCTGTAAGAAGAACTTAACTACGAAATCTTGAATTTTTAAATAGGCTACACAGCAGCAAATATTATAGCATTGCGTAGAACGATATTCAAATGTTTCTAGAGGGTGCTGTGTTTGCTTGAGGGAAGTAATATTTTATCAGGAAGGAGATGTATTATTAAGGATTCAATATGTGCTGGAAACGGAGAAACGGCACAATGTACGTTAAGTAGTTATTCCAGGGTAAGCCTCAATTATACAACAAGTTCAGCTATTTTGTTTGTAGTATAGGCCCTATCCTATTTCAGAAATGAATAATAATAATAATAATAATAATAATAATAATAATAATAGTCTAAAAATTTCATAAAAGCAATTCATTTAATTTAATTTAATTTAATTTTTTTTAATTAATTTAATTTAATTTATTTAAATTTAAATATACAGAATAAAGAATATAATTACAAACAAACAAGAGAAATAGAAATGAAATAATACAAACAAGATAAAAAGGAGATACAGTAGTATTAACAAAATTTGAGACCGAATGAGCAGCGCTCGTGTTCGGTCGCAGTTCAGATATGATATTAATAGGCCTATAAGAGAATATAAAATAAAATAAAATAGGAAATAGAATTAAAATTACAGTTACAGAAATTATATAGGCCTAATACAATATTAATATAAGAGAAATATAGAAAATAAAATAATGATAATAATAAAAATAAATAATGAAAATAAAATAGGAACTAATATTTAAATTACAGAGGCAATGGGATTATATAATATAATATTAACACTAGAGAAGAATAATATCGCACGTTAAAAGTAGGACTATATATATATATATATATATATATATATATATATATATGTATATTTCAAACTTATAGAATACAAATATAATATAGGCTGATTAATTCATACACATAGGCTATAAATTATTTAATCAAAGTTAAGATATTAATTCATTCATTCATAATGTACTGTCCAAGGGACCCAGCTTTCTCCAATCTTTCCTATTTTCTGCCTTCCTCTTTGTCCCCGCGTATGATCTATATATCTTAATGTTGTCTGTCATCGGATATCTCCTTCTGCTAAGAACTCTTCTCCCGGTCACCATTCCTTCCAGTGCATCCTTCAGTAAGCAGTTTCTTCTCAGCCAGTGACCTAACCAATTCCTTTTCCTCTTCCTGATCAGTCTCAGGATCATTCTTTCTTCAACTCTTTTCAACACAGCTTCATTTCTTAGTCTGCTGTCCATTTCACACGCTCCACTCTTCTCCATATCTCTATTTAAAATGCTTCTAGTCGCTGCTCTTCACTTCGCCGTAATGTTTGTGTTTCTGCCCCATAAAACGCCACACTCCACACAAAGTATTTCACTAGTCTCTGTTCTCCTTCCAGAGGTCCGCACAAGATGCTCCTGGCGTAAAAACTTAATTTACCATTGCTATACTCCTTTTGACTTCCTGGCAGTAGCTTATATTATCCAATTTGAAGTTGTCTACTTGCTCTACTGCCTCATTTAGAATTTGCAAATTTACCTTCTTTGTTTTTCTTTTTATGATCATGGTCTTCGTCTTGTTTGCACTTACCTTCAGTCCATACTGCTTACAGGTGTACTTTAGCTCCAGTAGCATATCTCTTAGTATCATCTCCTCTTCTGCTACCAACGTCATATCATCAGAAAATATGTTATACACTTTATTCTTCTTCTTCCTACTATCACTCCTCCCATTTTCTGAAAACAGTTCTTCACTAAATCCTCCAAGTAGATATTGAACAGTGTTGATGATGAAGGACGTCCTCGACGTACTCCTCTCCCTATTTTACTTCCTCCTGACATTTTTTTTCTCCTATCATGGCCTCTCCTAATGCAGGATAGTTTTTTTGCATGTATCCTACATCCTACGTATGTGTGGTTTTCCTGACTCTCGTAATGTTTGAAACCTTTACCAGTAATACTATTGTCACTTATGTTAATATTTAGCTTATTATGCAAATCATTTTTGTAAAGTGACTTCGTATTTGGATTACTTCAAATCTCTTTGAATAGTCACTTTACTAGTATTTATAAACATTTATCAGCTTTACTTTCTTCTCAGAGGAAACCATGCTAAGAATTTATTGCCATTTAAAACTCATCGCCCTAGATAGTTTTGAACTCGCGAACCTCGGATCCAGCAGCCAGCTCTGTAACTGCAAATCATAATCATTGTCGACATCATCATCAACATCCTTCAAGCATTAGGCAACTTTTACTGTAGCAGTCTATATTACGTATCTGTCTGGCTGATTTCTTTAGACCATACAGTTATTTTGTTTTTTAACCTGGCCGCGTCACGAGCGCTAAGCAAGGCTAACGTGGTGTGTCGTGCTGCCACCTTACTGCCTCCAAGTCTGCAGGGTGATTTGTACTTATAATCATCTAATCAACACTTTCATCTCTTCATAGCGATTGCAGCCCTTTCTGGAACTTAGGAAAAAGTGTATTCTATGTTTCCTGACCGCATAGATTCCGGAAAACATTGCCGAAATTTGCGCGAAAATTTCAGAGATTTCCAAACTGAATATTCGTGGCTCAGTAGTGTATAGGTCATTAATTATTTCGTGAAACCTAATGCCTGCGTGCGCCGTAGCATATAGTAAGAAACTTATTGTGGGGGTAAGCTCACTAGTTACAAGTAGAAGCGTAGCGAGGGAGGGAAGCTTCCCAGGTCAATTTCTTCTTCCCCTGACGCGCAGGTAGGTTTCAGGAGATAGCGAATGATCTGTAACTATTGTTATTTTTAGGATTATGGAAAACAAAGAAATTGGTCACTGTCTAATAATTTGAACCCAGTTGATTCTATCTATGCTTCTTTGGTTATCAATTCCGACGATAAGTGAGCGAGATAGCGAGTACGTTATACCAAGGTCAAGTCTTATTTGCCGCGCTTGGTGTAGAATAGAATTACGGTTTATTTAACGACGCTCGCAACTGCAGATTTTATATCAGCGTCGCTGATGTGCCGGAATTTTGTCCCGCAGAAGTTCTTTTACATGCCAGTAAATCTACTGACATGAGCCTGTCGCATTTAAACACACTTATATGCCATTGGCCTGGGCCGGGATCGAACCCGCAACCTCGAGCATAGAAGGCCAGCGCTATACCAACTACGCTACAGAGGCCGACCGCTCGTTGTATGTTCGGACTCGATGATTATGAGAATTATTTACAAATCGATTACTTATAACATCGCAGTAATAGGAAAATAAAATAAAATAAAATATCAACTTTCACAAGAGATCAGTGTAGTCCATCTTTGAGGCACTAAATTCAGTATCAACCCTGATCACGTAGCCTATATAACAGATTGACCATCGCAATGTTAAAAACGGTAGCATGTGGAAGAGAACAACCACCAGGATCGCCACCGTCGCACAGTGGGGTATTTGCATCAAAAAGTTGGCCAAAAGTATTAATTATCATAATAAAATTATTATTGTGTTCCAATCGCATTTAATTGGGATAATATATTAAATTAGGATGCAATAAGGAGATTATGGCACTTGGAGAGAAATACAAAATGTGTTTTATGCTATTTATTGATTTATCCAAGTTCTTTATTTATTATTTTAAATCGCAGCAACTTCAAGGTTTTCGACTAATATTACTACCTATACACATAATTACAATTACAAAAAGATAATAAGTAGTTTCATTAGAGTAGGTATACATTAGTAGTGAAAATAAACTATTATTGCATCGTGTATAAACTTACATTATATGAAAGCCAAAAATCAAAACGAAATTGTTACATTTTAATGATACATATCTTATAATGATTAGGCTATGTAATGTTTGCAATTTTTACACTTAGTCAATCAATTAATATAGGCCTAATGGTCTAAAACATATATTCTTCATACAGCAGATACAGGTAAATTTATATCTCTATAGCAAAGATTATAGTTTATTTACGTAAATCTTATTTCGTTATACAGAAGGCAACAACTCAACTGAAATAAAATTTAATTTATTCTAACTAAAGACATAAATATGTAATAGTATACGAGTACTTTGAAAATAAGTTAACACTAATTATATAATATATGTAATTATGGAAGTATATAAGATATTGATCTAAAATATGTAGATGTTTTCCATGTCATGAATATATAAGTTTATTACTAATTTTTGTTTACCTAAACATTTAGCTCACTTTCAGTTTGTTAGATACTCTATTAATGAGATTATTCCCAAGATTCCTCATCAGAAGACTCTTCAGCTTCACTTGCAGATTCATCGTCTTCATTTCGATCAGCAGAAATCGTAAATAAAGAAGGTAGTAGCATTTCTGTGGTTTCTTTTAAAAATGGTTTCGTTCTCTTCCTCAGGGTTGGTCTCATGTTTGTGAGCAGAGGATCCGAGCTAAGCAGCAGCCTGTTTATGATATCTAGGTTACATAACTCTCTAGAAAACTTCCTGGCATAATTTTGGCGATAGGAACGGAAGTGCTTATTCCTTGCTTCAGCTGCTTCCTCTGACAGTTGTCCAATCGGTAAAAGGGCATTTTCAATTACAGTTGGGCCATGAATTAAAATCTTATGCATTGTGGGGGTCATTGGATGCCATGAATACAGCTGAACATATAGTTTTGCTGTATCCATGGCGTAAGCAGCGAATTTTAGAGTATCAACTTTATGTCCACTTGATATAACTTCTAAAATGACTCTGAATCGATAGATCAGTTCAACATTCATACCTGTTATTTCAGCGGACAAAGCAGGATCCATAAAAAATCTTCGGCTGGTATTTCCATCATTGCTGTTTCCAAACCCAAGTTTAGGAACATCTACAATAATGCCCATTCTATTCTTAAATTGATTTTGAATGTCCGTCTTCCTCTGTTTATAAATCTCTTTGTCATTTTTTATTCTCAGTTGCCATTTTTTGAGGGGTAACTTATAAGACAAGTGCAGTAGACTCTCAAATAATCGAATTCTTGCATGCAAGATGGATAATCCAAATTTGAATGTGCTTTGATCAGCTTCCCTTCTATTTGATAAACTGTTAAATTCTTTTGATGTGGCTCCGCCGATATAACATTTCATAGTAGATGTAGTATTAGTGGCCGCATTGCATATTTTGGCATCGATCATAGTATCAGTGTTTGTTTTATAACCAAGTTTCTTCCATTTATTTCAATTTTCGTTTCATTTAAAGTTACTATTTTTGATTCCAAGTAACCGATTTCTTCTCTAGTTAAGTCAGCTGACTCTTTCACAAATCTAATCTTAATGGGTCGACAATATCGAGGAGAAGAAGGTGTAGGATTTTTCCATATTACCTTCTTTATATCTGTACCGCAAACTAACTGTAAAGGTACTAGTGAGCTTTGAAATATATTGGCATCTGAATCTATATCAGTTTCAAATTTATGTTTAAATTGAGTCTGTTGAGATCCGTCGCACCCCCATTTGGTTATTAATTCTAATGTATTGCACTAATCTTCACTCAAAGTTTGCACAACTTCTTACAAATATAACAATAATGGAGCAACAGTGTGGTTTAACAAGTCTTGCAGATTTATTTCTGCGCAAGTAGCTGTCACTTGATAAGATTCAGGTACAGGGTAACAGTTTTTCTTAGCTTTCTGCAACACGGAGTAACATGGGTAAAGCGTTTTGTCGCTGGCTCTTACGATCTCGTACTGTCTTCTTGATAAACCTATAAAGAAATATAAAATAAATATTTTTCATTTGTTTGTGTACACCTGAAGTCTGATTAATGTAATATGTACCAAGTCAGCGATGTATGAAATGGAGGGGAAAGGAACTGGTCACCCTACCCTATGCCTCTTTGTTGGTATCACCTGTGAAGTTCAGACCTGTGTTTGGACAGTTGACTTAACAACAACAACAACAACAACAACAACAATGGAAATAGAACAGATAATTAAGGAACAATAAGACATAAATAGCAGGTGATAAAGTAAATTACCTGCTTCCACAAACACAGAAAGAGCTTGTAGAGGTGACAACTGCCCTCTTTTTTCTTGTAGACTGCTGGAGTACGCCTTCCTGTATTTTGTCGCTCGCTGAGGAGATTTAGTAATTTCCTTAAGAACTTTTGATGCGTCTGGTTTTCCACAAGCTCGCAGCTTCATCTGGGTGGCAAAAGTCAATTCCTCGGTATCTACTGTTTCTCTAAGTCCTTGAGTCTTCCTTCTTTTACTTCTTTCACTAGAGTCGCCGAAAGATTTTTGTGGCCGTCCGAATACAGTCGTAGCCGTTGTCATTGCTTTGGGTAACTCCAAGGTCCCTTGAAGCCAGATTTCATTATTTTTCCTGAATAAATTATCTTTTCTATTTGCACTCAACCATCTCCTTTTTAACTCTGCCTTTGTATACGAAAATGTATGTTTAAAAGCCTTAATTTGTTCCTCTGAGTAATTCTCTTGCATCAGCAAATATTTTTCGAGATATTCTAATTTTTCGTTGATATCACATTCTTTTTGCTCTTGCATGATATCATATAATTGTTTCCTTGACAAAATTTTGATTTGAGATGGCCCTAGTAAAAGAAAAAATATATATATTTGTAACAGAGTAAAAAATTTAAAATTAGTATTTGTTACAAAAATGTATGAAAATAAGCAATTCGCACGAGATCGCAGCCAATTTCTTTTCTATTACACACCCAAAGATCTAGTCTTTGTAATAACATAGGAAATAACATCGGGACTCACCCTGAAGTACACTAAATCATTAAACAAAAACTTGGGTTCGTAAAAAAAATACTGAAAATATAGATGGTTTTCTAACCGCAATAACTCTGTAAATATATTTTATATAAACACAAAAAGCCCTCAAAAGTGAAGTACATACTTTGCTGAGAAGGATCCATCCTGTAACAGGCCACACTGTTTCTTTAAAACGTAGAAAAACAATAATGAACTTGTCAACTTGCTCAGAGCGTCAATAAGATACACGTATACTGTCACAAACACTCAACTTTCGACTCAGCTGACGACCACATGATGAAGCAGATGAAACACAAACTGTTATCTTATCGCTCCCCCACTATTTCTTTCTGTCAGGGAGCAAGAATTTCAGGTGTAGGACAATATTGAAATATCGACTTTTGGCCAGCTTTTTGATGCAAATACCCCACTGTGCGTCGACTGGAACCGAACGCTAGATGGAAGTATAGTTGCTCCATGAAATTCAAATGAGAGTTATGATGTGATTCCTTCTACTGTCGCTACATGACAGTATAGTAAAATTTATAAAAGCTGTTGCCGTCAAAGCCTATAGGCTGAGCATTCTGTTATATAGTGATGAGGGGTATCAATTAATACGCATGTGCAGAGCGTGTTGTCACGTTTGTGGAATGTGCTACGCCTGCTGTTTGCATTGCTCTTGTATTTAATTGGCACATGACAGCAAATTGAGTTTCAATTCATCGACACACTTGAGTACGAGCGAAAAAAAAAAAATGACGTAATGAAGATCGAGATGAAGTTGATTGAGCACGGCGCAGGTTGGCAGCATTGCAGCGTCATCCGACTTATCACAGCTCTTTCCCTGCCCTTCTCTTTCCTCGCCCTTTCATGCTGACAAGGCGATGCTAATGAGGTGCTGCACACAAGAGCGGCACAACTGTTAGCGTTTTGACAGAAACGGTGCTATTTAAGTGACACACATTCTCATCGTACAATTTAGCCAGTCGCTAATACGAACTTTCAAGAGAAAGTAACATAAAGAAGATAGTCCCTTTTTCTCGAAGTTAGGAATTTCGCAAATGGTTGGCAACAGTATGTTTGTTCCGTTTGGATATCACCAATATTTTACAGGATGATCAACATTTCTTCTAACCAGTTTCTGTATCAAATAGGACTCTTCTTGATTAAATGATAATATTACGGTCCTGTGGAGGAGCAGTCTTACGATTTGATCCACTGCCAGGTTTTCTGGTTACCAAACCTGTCTCTGGAAAACGTGAAAGTATCCTAGAATCACACTCTGAGACGTATCCATCAAATCTGTTATGACGACCAGACGTTCACCTCGCTGCTGTAATCAAACTGCAGTTTCAACCTTTTAATATTATCTTCGTATCTACGTCTCGGCCTCTCCAAAGGTCTTTTTCCTTCCGGTCTCCCAACTGACATTCTATATGCATTTCTAGATTCGCCTCTAACTTCATCCCTCTTAGTCCCAAATATTTTCCTAAGCACATTATTCTCAAATACCATTAACCTCTGTTCCTCTGTGAAAATGAGAGTCCATGTTTCTCAACCATACAAAACAACCGGTAATACAACTGTTTTATAAATTCTAACTTTCAGCTTTTTTGAGAGCATACTGAATGACAGAAGCTTCTCAACCGAATAATAACTGGTATTTCCCATACAGTGTACTCCGAATCTCACCGGACCGGTGGACATCGATGACGTCACGCTGCAGCGAAATAGGAACAAAACTGCTGGAAGATTGGATGGCTATCATAGCGGCTGTAAAAGCTGTTGTTTTTGCTACCTAGCAAGATTTTTCCAAATTTCCATACCGTCATCTCGATAAAAGAAAAAAGAGCATAAATAACTTATTTCTTCAATCGGTAGTACGAGTCGCATCCAGAAAGTAAGTTTCCCGATTTTTTCCCCTTGAAAGTAGACGTAATTAATCGTGTCGATTGCGCATGCGTAACAGATCTATGACGTATCAATCATATGCCAGCCGTACAGGTCCTGCCTGGTGCCAGTAGCGTGGCAGCAGTGGTCCGAAATGGAAGCTCTTATTTTTTCTCTCGCCGCCTGCGAGGTTCGGTCGGTGATAAAGTTCTTTAATGCACAAAGTATTGCGCCAATTGAAATTCATTGGCAGCTCTGTCAGGTCTATGGGCCGAACATCATGAGTAAGCAGATGGTGCGTCGCTGGTGTAGGCAGTTTTCCGAAGGTCGTCAAAGTGTCCATGATGAAGAACGCAGTGGGCGATCGTTCCTCATCAATGATGATCGTGTTGAGTTGGTGCGGCAGTGCATCATGGAGAACCGTCGCTTCACGATTACGGAGCTGAGCAGCCATTTTCCGCAGATATCGCGATCCTTGTTGCATGAGATTGTCACTAAGCACCTGCTGTTCAAAAAAGTGTGTGCCAGGTGGGTGCCGAAAAGCCTGACACCCGAACACAAAATGTAACGTTTAGGAGCAGCACTGACATTTCTGCAACGGTATCACGATGACGGTGACGAATTCCTCGACAGGATCGTCACGGGCGATGAGACTTGGATTTCGCACTTCACCCCGGAAACCAAGCAGTAGTCAATGCATTGGCGGCATAGTGAATCTCCGGTCAGGACGAAATTCAAACACGCTGTCGGTACGGAAAGTGATGTGCACGGTGTTCTGGGACGGGAAGGGCATTCTGCCCATTGACTTCCTTCCAAGAGGTGAAACAGTGAACGCTGATCGTTACTGTGAAACACTGCGAAAATTGCGACGTGCCATTCAAAACAAGAGGAGTGGAATACTTACTGCAGGTGTTGTGCTCCTCCATGACAATGCTCGTCCACATACGGCTCGGCGCACAGCAGCTGTTTTGACGGAATTTGGCTGGGAGTTGTTTGATCATCCACCCTGCAGTCCTGATCTTGCTCCCAGCGATTTTCACGTTTTCTTGCACCTAAAGAAATTCCTGTTCTCCGGTGAGCGTTTTGGCAACGACGAAGAGCTGAAGACGTCTGTCACACGCTGGTTCCATTCACAGGCGGCAGAGTTCTACGACAGAGGAATACAAAAGTTTATCCTACGATACGACAAGTGTCTCAATTCTGATGGTGGCTATGTTGAAAAATAGCTGAATCATTGCTGTACCTGTTGCCAATAAATGTTTTCCTGAAAGTGTGTTCCTTTTTTTTTAAATAGGGAAACTTACTTTCTGGATGCGCCTCGTAATAACTGGTCTGTTGACATGTTCGTTCATATGCCATTAACATATTTTTTTACGTTGTGCACATTACAAACAATACAGCAGAACACACCGCCATGACTAACAGTGCACGATGTCATTCGTCTACCAATTCCCCACTATACAAGAACCAATCAGATGCACTGTTGGAAGCTGATGAATACTGTCGCCACCTCTTACAGCTGATGGAACCGGTGAGACACCGGTGGAGCATCAGTGATGTCATCGTTGAAATTCGGAACACTGTGATGCCATCAGATTGCTCAGCGCTCTTCTTTATTGTGCGTTTAATTTCGCCCCGAGTGTCATTTATATTTGTTACTCTGCTCCAATATATTTGAATTTTTTCATCTTTTCAAAGGATATATTTCCAATGTTTATATTTTCATTTCGTACAATATTCTGGTCACGAGACATAATCATATACTTTGTCTTATCGGGATTTACTTCCAAACCTATCAGATATAATAGTAATAGAGGAATCTAATTATTTCCATGTTTACAATTATGTAAATCGCTTTATCACAGTATGGACTTGCAACTGTCGACCGTTAGTGGTGGCAGCCGATCTCGCTTCGCATCTGCTCCGTCTTTCCGGATTTCTCTGTTTATCTCTTCGCATTTCTCTTCTTTTCAAGATCTCGGATTAAAGCTGCTTGCCCTCCATTGCACGCGCCATCATTTTTCTTCTCGGTCGCTTTCATCTCTACACTTTGCACGGAAAACACGAAAAAAGAAATTCTCCGGCTCACTCAATAATTCAGGCGCGTTCATTATTCGATCGATAGTGCGACAGCTACATAGCGTGCATACTTAGTAAAGGCTTGGTTTTTCTGAACCGACGCATGCGACGTGCGAGACCCGCCTCGCACAAATCCGGACTACACGAGGGATAGTGAGTGGTTTCTATAACTGCGAGATGCGAGATCTGTGCACCTCGCAACCATTGAAACCACTCACTGTCTCTCGTGTAGTCGGGATTTGTGCGAGGCGGGCCTCGCACGTCGCATGCGGCAGTTCAGAAAAAGCAAAGGTTTAACTGCGGGACTCGGTGTCCGAAAACTGCAGATTCATTACAGGCTTATATTTCGTTATCGTCAGGCAAATAACGGAGATGGGCATGAAGGATCCAATTAAAAGCTCTTTCTCTCTACGGTCCCCTACCAAACCAATCCTCTTACGAGAGATTGAGACTCCTTGTACTAGAATAACTCTTCTCGGGAAGTCCCTGAAGAAGATGGCAGAGCTAGCCGTCGAAAGCTTGGAAGCTAATCTCCAACTCACCTGGCTGAGAACCCGAGAAGAGTTATTCTACATCAAACGCCG
Organism: Periplaneta americana; assembly: GCF_040183065.1. NCBI lineage: Eukaryota > Metazoa > Arthropoda > Insecta > Blattodea > Blattidae > Periplaneta > Periplaneta americana. The sequence continues at coordinate 142,845,164 of NC_091127.1, forward strand.
GGAAAGCCTCAAGTCATACTCCTTGTACTTTTTACTAAACAAAACGACTACGAAGTAAATTTTCTCGAAGTATTTCGCTTTCGTCCGTAACTCTCTGTAATAATCTCCTCTGATTAGTTTTTGTACGTTAGCGAGAAATGAATTAATTATTACAGAATCTCGGTAACTGTAATGGCTGGTTCACAATAAACCGGAAACAAGAATCGGAACGAAAACGGTAAAATTGTTAAAATGTATACATTTAAATGTGAGCATTCACAATTAACGAAAAGCTTGCCGGAGCCCGAGATCGGGAACGGAGAGTTGGCCAAGTTTCAACTCTGGCGTTTACGTTTCCGATCACAGCCCACTAGATTCATTCTATTGCCATCTAAAAGCTATTTTGTCGTCGTATATTTTGTAGCAAGAAGACCTTGACATAACCTATGCATTATTTTGTTCTGTGCTGTGCATCATGGAGCAAGTTTTATTTGATGAGATTCTAATATGAAATCCTCACATTTACGATAAGCGGCGTGCCTCGTATAAATATGAGAAAATGAAAGAGAATACGTGGCTTTCAATAGCTGCATCTCTGAACACCGATCGGAAGGGAATCATATTTTATTACTGTATTGGTTGTATTACACACTACATATTCACGCTTCAATTCAATAACTACCGTTGTGTTCATTTTTGTTCTATTACAAATGTTCCTTCTCTAATTATTTTACGTTATGGTAGACTTAAAATAGGTTGTGATAATAAAGATGCATGGGCATATTTATAGTACCGTACCTAATGAAATGTTTCAGTTGAAATTTCGAATTTGGTTAACCTGTGTTTATGTTGGCTGCCTTGTACTCATGACACAACGCCATTGGTTAATTATACATAAATAACATCAGAATGCGTAATATCGACTTTACATATCGTTATTGACATACATATCGATATGCATAGTCGTCTACGTTCTCGGTTTATTGTGAATCAAAAATTTTCATATTCACGTCCTCTGCTTCTCGTTTTCATTCTGGTTCTCGTTGCCGCTTTATTGTGAACCAGCCTTAACAGTTAATGACATTATTATCGTAATTCCTGTTTCCTCAATCTTGTGATATTGAATCAACCCTACACAGAATGATTCACGAGAAGTTACCGGCACTTACGGAGCTTATTTCTGAAAGAACTTGAAATGAACTCTATACTAGCAGACATATGTCACTATCAAGATAACTGGCGTCAGTATGTGAAGCATATGTCTAGGACTATAATCCTTCGTGCAATCCTGCATTACCAACCTGGAGGCAGGAGATCAACTGGACGTCCAATGAAGAGATGAGCTGAAAACTTTCGTGGATCGTAACAGTCCTTCTGGGACTATAACCTGTATGGCTGATTATGATGATGATGATTTCCGAAGACATTTTAAGCAATAAGTGTCATATACTGTAAACATGGGTCCTATTCTCAATATTTTCAGAGTTACACTAATTTGAAGTTGTTAAAAATACCTTTTTTAGTTTTAAGGGTAAAAGAATGTTATAAATAGGGAATGAACTATTCAGAAGTATACTTTCTTTAATTAGCTAGTATTCATATCACACTCTCCATTCCTAAACACAGAACATCCTTCTACTCTTCATCTTTCACCGTCTCTGCAGCTCATCTCTGGAACTCTCTACCACAACATGTCGGAGACTGTCGGACATTGTCTAGTTTCAAAAATAAATTAAAATTGCACTTTTTGAATTAGTTTCCGTTCAGTTATAAGCCCTTTTCTCTGCCATAGTTTTGTAAAAATATGGGCTATATATTTCTTTTTCCTTCCTTTCCCCTTTTTATTCTCTTTATCAGCCGGTGAATTTATTATCATAGCCTTTTTATCGTGAATTTTATTTAATTTTCGTATTTCTTTTCTTTTTTTTATTATTATTTTATTACATTCCATTTTGATATATTCTTCCTTACGTTTTCCATATTAACCATTTGTACTAAATGAGTTAGTTGCTTTCACTATATTCCTATGTATTTTACTTTCTTTTTTTCTATTATGGTATTATTTTCATGTTGTTTAGTGTCGATTTCATTATGCTATTATTATTATTTTTTGTAATATGTTAGTATTCTGTTCTTTAACTTTTTGTTAAATTTTAACTGCTTGTATACTTTGTGACCTGGTAGAGTGTAAGAGAAGGCCCTATGGCCTTACTCTGCCGTAAAGAATTATTATTATTATTATTATTATTATTATTATTATTATTATTATTATTATTCTGAAGCTAAAATGTGTTCTTAATTTATTTGCTTTGTACAATTTTTTTTTTACAATTATTAACTAGAAATTACATTATTCATACACACTTATCATCAGGGTGCGAATTAAGATTTCTGATGAGGGGAGGATAGAATCCTAGATAGAGAATACCATACGTAACATTATTATTATCATCATTCGATACGGCTCAACGCTTGGTCGCACTGAGTTGCTTGTCTTGCATCTTGGTCGTAATAATAATTATATCCATGAGCAGCTTAAGATAAGATGTGTAATTCTTAAGGTATTGATTGTTGTCAGCTTGCGAATGATGATAATACATTAAAATTATTTTCTTTGCTTACTTTATACTTTAAAAAGTATACTCATATTAAAACAATTATATTTTGTGAGGGTGGGATAGAATGTTAATTTGAATTTATGAGAGGGGGATAACTTTCCAACAGGGAGGGAAATGCCCCCCGTCCCCCCGTTATTTCGCACCCTGATTATCACAATTTTTACATATTACACGACTGCTAGCAACTTGACTCTTTAAAATTCAATTTTGCATCTTAATGTACAGTCTTAGAGAGTTTACAAGAATGACGTGATTTGTAACACTTGTTGTGATAAATTCGTAAGAAAAATGTGGTTTTGTGGTAAAAAATTGAAAAAAAAAATTAAGTATGAAACAACTCTGGAATTAATAAATTTTTAACTTCAGAATGCTAGGCAGTCAAAGAAATTATACTTCTGAATAGTTCATTCTCTAATTGTAATATTCTTTTACCCTTAAAACTAAAATTTATTATTTAATAAAAAAAGGTATTTTTAACAACTTCAAACCAGTGTAACTCTGAAAATATTGAGAATAGGACCAATGTTTGTATAGAATTTTTTGCTCAAAATATCTTCGGGAATTTGCTCCGTAAGTGCCGGTAACTCCTCATGAATCACCCTGTATAATTCATAAGTATTGTATCACTACCGACGGGTCATGGGGCCATCATAGTGTAAGGCTGTACATTATTTCACAAAAGAGACCTTACAGAAATTAGATAATGTAGTTAACATTCACTATAGTACAAAATTAATCAAAGATAGGAGAAAATATTAGAAAGTACAGCTTAATTGACTAAAGGAAATGATTACTTCTAAAGAAGGTTGGCCCTTTACATGGGAGAGTTGGAAGAGGAATGCCACAACGATGGTAGAGAATAGATGAAGAAGCTTAAACTAGGAACAAACGAGATGGACATCCTACAACAGAGGAAGAAGGAAGATAAATTGCTGATAAAAAGATAATTGGCGAGATGAGTCCGTTGATTCGACATTGAACTTTCTATCATTCGTCTTAAAGGTAAGGGAAACCTCGCAAAAAAAAGAATCCCCGTCCAAGAGCAGCTCCGCACTAACAGATAAACGCGCTACCGCTTGAACTACGCTGTTACAAAGCCATCCCGGATTATTTGGGTATTACTATCATCATCGTCATCAGCCATCGTCATCTGGTTGTCTCACTAGTACGAATTTTGAACGTATATTTCGTGTTTACAAATTTCATATGTATAACAATAAAGTACTAGGTATGTATTATTAAAAACACTTCTTATTTGAGTAGCTATTAAGATGGAACAATTAATTTATCTCAAATCTTCGAATGAATGGAATGAAAAGCGTAGATTTTTTTTGTAGTGACATCTCCGTGCATGTAACCTATCGCAACTTCAGATTTGATCACCCCTGCTCTATCCCAGGTTAACTGCGGTATCTTGAGTTGTTTGCGAAGCTCTTAATAAATCTCTGCACGGCCCGGAATTGCTAAATCGATCATATTCCACCTAGCTACATTAGCTTCGTCCAGCGTCCAGCGTCGTTACCACGAGGCGAGAGTAAAAATTCCGTCGCAGGTTTCCCTTTACATCTACGAGGTGCAGTCGTTTACTCAGGATTAGGATTTTGGTTTAAATTATGTATTTGGAACTGTTTATCATGATTCGTGCATACACAACCCTGAACTGACCAAAATTGAAGTAAAAAATGAAATTCGATTGACTCTTCAGAATGTAGAATGAAAGCTAAAACAGACATGGAACTGAACTGGATTTATTTGTATGCTTTCACGCAGTTCCGTGTTGAGAAAACGCAGTAATCTAAAAATGAACCATATTCGAAGCTTATCACCAGGCTTCGAGATTTTGGACCCGATACAATAAGTTTACTGTGCATGCACTATAGGTTGTTGACTCGCTGCAGGTAACACTGTGTTGAGGTAACAAAATTGCTATTTAGAGTAGAGTACGGTAGTATGGGGAAACACACACATATGTACATTCTCAAAGTAAATGTACATTACATAATGACAATTTCAAAAGAATGTGAAAAGTATTATTTTATTCTCCTGCCTTTTATAAGCATTTGTGTTTAATTTTACATATTGTTAATGGTGGAAATAAGCATGTAGCAATTTTAATTTTTTCATTTATCCTATTGGTCGTCTTTAGGAAGTGCAGTTACAGTACCGAATTGCAATGTACCTACTACAAGATACATTCTTAGTGTCTCAAACGTAAATCTTTTTCGGTTATCTGCCAAAGTTTGTACTGTGGAAAGCTGCGCTCTACGTCGCATGACGTGATAGGAGCAAAACGAAAAAACCTAACATCATTGCAGTCTCTAAGACACAGTCCTTTATTCTCGGGTGACTCTAAGCCCACTAATTTACTGTTTATGTTACACAATGTTCCATATACATTATTTTTACATAAAATTGATTTCCACTTCTGTTTTACACGTTCAGTAACCGGTGTATTTGGTGTCTCATTAATTCTCTGCGTCATTTTCTAAATTACTTTGAGGGCTTCCGGCATCTCTTACGCTGACTTTTCTAACTGTGTAATAGTTTAAGGCGGAGTTTGAAAATGGGTTTGTATGAAAACCAAATTATTCGTCAGAACCTTCAAATCCAGAGCGTTTTTCTTTGTGTATTTGTTGGCATTCATTCTACAGTACCCCCACCCACTGTACGCTTTACCACTATACTCAGCACGCCGTTATGCGGATTTCCCACTGAACTGCTCTATTGGGTCCGAAGTCTCGAAGCCTGCTTATCACTTACGAAATGTTTTGCATAAGATGTGAACAATTCCTCGAAGTGTTGTTGATGCAATATATTATTAATAATAATAATAATAATAATAATAATGATAATGATAATAATAATAATAATAATAATGATAATGATAATGATAATGATAATAATGATGATAATAATAATAATAATAATAATAATAACGGTTTATTTAAGGGGAGAGGATGGTATTTTTTAAAACGTTTTTCCTATTTGGTGTAAAATATTTATTTTTTGTATGTAGAGAGCTCATAGCTGTGGCAACTCAACCAAATAAAAATATTTTGAAAAAAAAATTATTTGGGGTCCCAAATTTGAAAAAAAAATATATACCCAATGCAGGATTGTACTAAAACCGATATATCTAAACCGTTTTTAAAGATAGATTCAAACAACTTTTTTGCAATATATTTGCAAAAGCATGTTCCACAAACTATCTATAACAGAATTTTGTTATTAGTCCGTACGTTTGTAAAATAAACAATTAAAATTTAATAACAATTTTCTGATTTCCTTTCTTGCAAACAAACGGACGTATTTTTAAAATGAAATCAATTAACAAAATTCTGTTACAGAGAAAAGTTTCCTAATAGTCTAAAGAATGTGTGTTCTTAATTTCATGCATGTATCTTTAATAGTTCAGAAATTATATCCATTTTTGTTTCGCAATGTAGCAAAAAAAAATGAAATTACTGGAAACCGAAAAAAGCAGGCGTGTGATTTAAAAATCCATAGCGCAGGAAGTTTAAAAATGACGTCTCAACATCCAATAAGGGCACAAATACCCACAAAATGTTATGCAATGTATTCCACATATATCAAAGGGTATTTTAAAGAAAAAAAAATTTTGAAAATTTAATTTACCGGAAACAACAATAAAAGTGGGCGAGTGATTTAAAAACCCATAACGTAGGAAGTTTAAAAATGGCGACTCAACATCCGATAAGGGCACAAATACCCACAAAATGTTATACTATGCATTCCACACATATCACGGAGTATTTTAAAGAATTTTTTTTTAATTTACTCATTTTCACCAAAAAATACCATCCTCTCCCCTTAACCTGGCAGAGTTAAGACCATACGACCTTCTCTAACACTCAACCGGGAGTAAAACTACGATACAAAAAAAAAACTACAAATTTACAAAGTAAAGTACACTACAATTTTACACTCAAAACTGAAGTAGATAATTATGATATAATGTAAACAACAAGTCAGTGGAAATCAGACATAATATGTAACATATAGAATGAAAGGAAAATGCATAATAAAATGTGAACAGTAGATCAAAATAAATTAAACATACTGTACTTACTTACTGGCTTTTAAGGAACCCGGAGGTTCATTGCCGCCCTCACATAAGCCCGCAAGATCAATCCAGTCTCTATCATCATATCCCACCTCCCTCAAATCTATTTTAATATTATCTTCCCATCTACGTCTCGGCCTCCCCAAAGGTCTTTTTCCCTCCGGCCTGCCAACTAACACTCTACATGCATTTCTGGATTCGCCCATACGTGCTACATGCCCTGCCCATCTCAAACGTCTGGATTTAATGTTCCTAATTATGTCAGGTGAAGAATACAATGCGTGCAGTTAAATTAGACATACAAACTATAAAAATGTAAGGCAATAATGACATTGATAATAATAATAATAATAATAATAATAATAATAATAATAATAATAATAATAGTAATAATAGTAGCAGCAGTAGCAGTAGCAGGAGTATTAGTGGTAGTGGTAGTGATATACAATGAACAGAATATTTTTAGGTACACACAGTAAGGAAAATTATGATTATTATAGTTCAAGTTATAACATTATAGATATACCATTATCGGGAAATATGATGAAACTAAAACAGATAAAATAAAGTAAATATTACTAGAATATCACAAATATAGTAAATACGTGGAAATATGCAATACAACCCTTGTCATAACCGTACGTTAGTTTGACAACTCGTCATAAGATAATTTTCTAACTTCGATTTGAAAGATTTCAACATTCGGCAGCTCTTGACTTCAGGCGGCAGAGAGTTCCAGTGACGAGAAGTAGCAACAGTAAAAGATGACGAATACAGAGATGATGTGTGGAGTGTAATTTCTAGCGTGTTATCGCGTTGTGATCGAGTATTAATATTATGATAGCGAGAGAGAGTATGAAAACGGGCGAATAAATAAGAGAGAGATGAAGTTTGTATAATTCGATATAACAGAGAAAGCTAAGTGCAGATTTCTCCTCTCATGTAACCTAAGCCATGATAACTTCTCGAATGAAGATGAGATATGATTATAGTATCGAACATTACAAATGAAGCGGACGCACGCGTTATGAACACGTAGTTTCTGAGAGGAATAAATCTTGAAATCACTGAACAAAACGTCGCAATAATCGAAGTGAGGTAGAATGAGTGTCTGTACCAGCGTCTGTTTTAATTTAGATGGATAATGATACAATCTTTTTAGTGAATGGAAAATAGAGAATGCCTTCTTACATGTATATTTAATATGTGTATCCCAATTGAGATTAGATTCGATTATTATTATTATTATTATTATTATTATTATTATTATTATTATTATTAATATGCAGATAAATTGAACATATTCTGGTCGTATAATCGCCATGACATGTATTGACCTTGTCTTAAGTAAGGCATCCCTTATAGCCTAGAAGTCAGGAAGGCTCTTGGGAAGGCATGGAGGTAAGCTTCTTTTTTGACATCAGCAATAGAATGGAGTGGTGTTGTCACCACGCACTAACCGCATTTTACTCCCCTGGAAAGATCCGATACCCAAATAGGAGGCTCAGTGAATTTCGGGGCCGTTCTGGAAGTCTTTGCAACAGAATATTCCGTTCCTACCGGAGATTGAATGTTGTTAAATGTTATGTTTTATTTAACGACGCTCGCAACTGCAGAGGTTATATCAGCGTCGCCGGATGTGCCGGAATTTTGTCCCGCAGGAGTTCTTTTACATGCCAGTAAATCTACTGACATGAGCCTATCGCATTTAAGCACACTTAAATGCCATCGACCTGGCCCGGGATCGAACCCGCAAACTTGGGCATAGAAGGCCAGCGCTATACCAACTCGCCAACCAGGTCGACCCGGGAATTGAACTCAGGATCATCCAGTCCGCAGCCAGTTGCTCTACTAGCTGAGATATACGGTTATCTGTCTTAGATATAGACCTGCCTTTGAATTAGTATTTTAAATCAGATCCTATTCTGAATCGTGAAATGGTGTTACGTTGAAATTAGGACAGTAGAAGAAGCCAAAGTTCTGGGAGAATATTTCATCACGCATCATTTACTCCTCATAAACCACAGATCATCCACTAGAACAGCCTAAATAAAATATGGTACATTGGTTAAAGAAAGAAATCTATACTAATAATAAATCTGTAGCCGAAATTTTTCTGGTAATTTTCGATTTTCCAAAAATAATTGGTCCTACCATATATAATTAACCACCCTGAAACCGAAAATCGCTTTTTTTTTTAATTTTTGTTTGTATGTCTGTCTGTCTGTATGTTTGTTACCTTTTCACGCGATAATGGCTAAACGGATTTCGATGAAAATTGGAATATAAATTAAGTTCGTTGTAACTTAGATTTTAGGCTATATGGCATTCAAAATACATTATTTAAAAGGGGGGTTATAACGGGGCCTGAATTAAATAAATCGAAATATCTCGCTTATTATTGATTTTTGTGAAAAATGTTACATAACAAAAGTTTCTTTAAAAATAATTTGCGATAAGTTTTATTCCTTGAAAAAGTTTGATAGGACTGATATTTAATGAGATAAATGAGTTTTAAAATTAAAATAACTGCCATCCAAGACCGTGTAATGAATTAAAAAACAAAAGACTTCGTCTATAAGGGGCCTTGGACAGCAACAATCGAAAACTATGAAAGATAGCCTACAGAGAATGTTTCTTTGTTTGTATGAAGAAATATCGGAAGCTAACTTAACCGATTTGTATAATTAATTATTATTTCACCATTGGAAAGTGTAGTTTCTCTAGATGGACATAATGCTATACTGTTATTACAGTAACTTCTGATATAATATAATATAATATAATATAATATACTATAATATAATATAATATAATATAATACAAAATATGTAATGTAATATTATATAATATAATTTAAGTTATTTGAAGGGTTCAGAACCATAGTGGGCCAAGCGCCATTTACTGAATACGTAGAAAACAAGGGTTAAGATTAAGTTATTACCATAATTCAATGGAAACCTATAACAAGTAAAATAAAATATACACATTAAATCTAAATGATGTCAATGTTCATTAAACTATGGTTGCATGTACTAACAATTAAGAAACATGTTAAAGGAATTGTCATTGCACCAAACGAGTGTCTCTGGACCAAAATGATCGCATTTTAATTATTTGGATCCAATTTAAATTAAGTAACATATTAAACGATTTATCCTTCTACCAAACACGAATGTTCCCTGGATCAAATGTCCTATTTTAATTATGTAATTACTTTATATTTATTTCTAACGGGTGCAGCGGAGCGCACGGGTACGGCTAGTGGAAAATAAAATCAAATTTTTTAAAGAAAATCTGACCTCTTCCTCGTCCCAAATCTAATAGGATATATCTAAAATTTGCCTATTTCGTGAGGAACATGAAAAATCTCGGAACCCCTCTGAATCTACTTGTGCAAAGTACACGCACCACATCCCACTTGGAGTAGTTAACCCTTCGAGTGACAGCTGTCTAATTACACGCACGCACCCTGTGCTTCACGCACAGTAATTATAGTCGCAATCTTCAGGTCGCGTGCCTATCCAGTACCTGGCTCTCTCGAATTGCATTGTGGGAGTCATCCACACCACAGCAAACTTCCTTCATGTCTAGATATCAAAAATAACCCCTCCCGATCCCCAATCAGTTTCTTGAAGTTTTCATGTAGCTTGTCTGATGTTTCCTCCCTTGGTTACAAGAGTCTAATCTCGATGGATCTCGGTCCAGATGCAGCTCGATCACCCCACCAAAGGACTGGAGTGAAGGGACCTCAATCTAATGATTCCATCTCATCTTCTAATGCTGACGTTATAAAGTGTAGTAATTACCGTCCTAGTTCACTTTCGAAAGTGTGTGACCATTTTGGAAAATTTCTACACTAGCTAACATCTTAATGTTTTGCGAATCATGGGGAAGTGCTTTGATGCTTCAAAAATTATAAGCTTATCTCTAAAGTCGACGGCAATTCGGAAGGCGGTTGTCTGCTAGCGTTTGCGTCGAGAGAGACAGATAGAGAGAGCAAGGCAGCGTACAACATTGCCACATCGTACTTCACGAGCACGTGCAATACAAATAGCGCAGGAGAGAATTTAAATTATCAAAAGACAATAATGACCTTAGCCGTTGATTACTGTAAGCATGACACCAGACAAACCCTCTTTCCTTCATTAACAATATTCTTTGCACGGTTCTCGATCCCACACCACATGCTTCTGCAGTCGTTTCTTGCATGTTGGCAACGTTACTGCCAGCATCAAGATCGCCGGCAGCGTTCTGCTCGTTAAAGTTTTTAAAATAATTATACATCTTAAACACTATTTTCCGCGCCTGCTTGTGTAATACTTGTTTTTTTACAGTCTCTTCTTCCATTTATTTACCTTACATACACACAGTAAATGTTAGTTTTACTTATTCAATGTATTGAAACACTTGCACGTGAACAAACGAATTCGGGAAGTGCTTGTTACAGACTGATTCTGATTGGTTCTACTGTACAAGCTTGTGACGTCACATACCAAAAATGCTACGGCACATACAGAAGCTAACCGCCTTCCGAAATGTGGTCTAGTCTAACAAGCTAACATTCTCATAGGGGCAGATAAAAAATTTATTTTTTTTTCTTCCACCATGTTAATAATGTCAAAACAAGTCCTTATACAAATTTTGGTCACTCGACCGCAATTACGAGGCCGTCCAGAAAGTGATTTTACCTGGGGCCGTTTACAGAAAAAGCACAATTTCATGGAAAAATTTACTGGAACAGATACAGCAATTGTTGTGCTATTTTTCAACATATCCACACTAAAAATGAGACATTTGTCATACCAGTTCGGATCTCAGGCAGCAGACTTCTAAAACGCAAGAATACAAAAATTGATCCCATGGTATGACAAATGTCTAAATTCCAGTGGGGAACATGTTGAAAAATAGCGCAACAATGCTGTATCTGTTCCAATAAATCTTTCCATGAAATTGTGTTTTTTTTTCTGTAGACGACCCCAAGGAAAATCACTTTCTGGATGGCCTCGTAATTGTGCTAGAGTGGCCAAAACTTGTATAAGCACTTGTTTTGACATTAATAACATGGTGGAAGAAAAGAATTTAACTTTTTTATCTGCCCTCATCAGAATGTTTGTAAGTTTCCACGTTCCCAGAATTGTTGGTGCCGAAAAGGTAGTGTTTTTAACGCCGTCTATCTCCTCTCTAGATATGTGCACAGCATTTCTTCTGAACTACTGAACAATGATAGGTGGTGTTAAATACCAATTCATCAAGACAAGCAGTATTAAAATATTTGAAACCTGAATACAATAATAATACAAAATTAGCTCAGACTAAATTAGCTCCAGCGACAACAAAACGAAACTTCAACGTGCTCATAATTTGTGTGTACGTTTTGTAAGCAATGTTCGTAAATATGATCATATTACTCCATCCCTGGAAACAATAGGTTGGCTTAAACTAGATAAAAAAAGAAATTTACATTCACTTCTCCTTCTCTTCGAAATTTTGAACTCTTCTATTCCTTTGTACCTGTCGTCTCACTTCACTTACATTTCTTCCCACCATAATCTGAACACACGCTCTCGCCATGAAACAATACTAACAATACCATCCCATAGCACCTCCTCATACTCATCCTCTTTCACAATAGCCCTGCCAAGACTCTGGAATTCGTTACCTGCTAGCATCAGGGACTGTCGAAATAAAATTGAATTCAAACGCAAACTTACTAGGCACTTGGTCAGTAATTGAGACTCGTTCAGACATGGTTAATCTATCAAAAAATATCTCAATATATGGTAATTTCATCACTATAGAATTTTGTTATTCTAGGTTTGATTTGTAATTCAGTAAATACAAAAATATTCTTTGTTCTTAACTTCTATGTTAAATTGTCTACCTTTCATTAATCAGGTAATCTTGTCGTACTTTAATTTTTATTGTAATTGTAATTGTAAATTTAATATTAATTGTAATTTTATTCTTCATATTATAGTTGTAATCCCCTGGTAGAGGGGCAGAGAAGGCCTGATGGTCTCGTGAAATTGGAAAGTACGAGGTAACAGAATGGTAGAGCAGACATTTCTCTAAATAAAAAATTCCCCATTAACATGTTTGGAAATAAAGTGACAAGATACCATTTTGTCAGTGTTTCGTTATTGCTTTATGACGCTATTATTTAAAAACATAAATAATCATTGTGCGTTCATCATAAGAATGAAGGCTACAGATGGCATAATTTGTTTAATTGTAGGTTAAAAATTGATGTAAAAGAAAAGTTACTTACGAAATTTTTCTGGATCTTTAAAATGTATTTTTGAAAAACTGTCAATATTTACAATATATTTAGCGATCTCATCAGTTGATTTCTTATTGTCAGATGCATCTTAAAACTTTCCAGATATACTCAAGTAACTTGTCAATGCAAACAATCTCTCTCTCGCGTAACGAAAGAGAGCAAAAGTGGGGCAATGGGCGTTTCATACAGTACAAGTACTCAAGTATTCCACCTTAAAAGTAATTGTAAATATATACATACGTAGCTCAGCTAATCCGACGCTGCGCTCGAGTATGAATTCGATTCCCGCTTAGGCTGATTACCTGTTGTGTTTATCTGGTTGTTTCAACTAATAAGAGGAAATTAAGTACTGGTAATTCGTTAACTCGTGAAACCAAATGCATTTGTACGCCGCACCTCATAGTAAGAATCTTATGGTGGGGGTAAGCGAGCTAGCTAGCTTGAAAGTCGAAGCGTAGTGAGGGAGGAAAGCTTCTCAGTTTAATTTTTCGTTTTCCTCACGCGCAGGTAGGTTTCACGAAATGCCGAATGACCTATAATCACATGACGAATCTTCGGACACATCTCGCTATCACCAATTCAATTCCAGTGGTTACGGTGCCGTAAAATATCCTATTTAAAAATATAATGCTTACAAAACTGAAATTCTGAAAAAAAAAAAATGACAAATGGTTGATTTCACATAGTAGACCAGGCCTGCACAAGGTTTGCGCTCTCCGAGCCGGCTCACAGCTCATGAGCGGAATGCAGATATTAGCTGCGCTCTGTATAAGGGTGGACTGGAGAAGGGGTGGATCTCGTACAAAATATTGAGACGGCCACGTGAAATTCGATCTCACGACCGGCGGAGGAAGGGCTAGGTCGGCCGTGTTTCGGGCGGGTTGCGCGCACATCTGCTTCCTGGGGCATGTGCTGTGGCGGAGAGAGGAGAGGAGAGAGAGAGACCGCGGCAGAGAGGGGAGATATCCAGATTATTCGAGAATCCATCCTGACATCCGTGGAAATCTTCTAGGCATCTGTCGATTGTTCGGGAGATCGTACTCTCCAGAAACTGTGGTTTGGTTATAAAAAGAAGAGACGCCAGTGAACTGTAGTAGTGTTGTTATAGTCAGTGGACAGCAAGCCAGCCAAGCTCGTGTAGCAGTGAAGCCAGCTTCGAGGCCGGAGTTCGACTTGAGTTGTGTCCGTAACTGTGGAGCAGGAAGGCCTGAGTTCGAGTGCAGTGGACCGCAGTTGGGGGACCTGAGTTAGAAGTTCAGTGGACTGTCTCTGAAGGTCTGGGGTTCGAGATACTGTGAACTCGAGTGACTGATCTAGAAGAGCTTACTAGCCAAGGCAAACGAACTGAGAACTGACAGTTCTGATTTGTAAATAGTGCTTTGTGCACATTAGTTAAAATTAACAGTTCATTGTTGTTCTCAGTAATCCAAGTAAATTGTCATTGTCGTCTGTGGAGTGCAATAACGAATACTGTGTTGAGTGCAGTTGACGAGAGCGTTTAAGGTGAATTGTAGAAAAGAATTATTGTTGAAATAATAAAATTACATTGTTGTTTTGTGTAAATAAACTTAAAATATATACAAAGGGAAGTACTAGTATTACGAGTGTTTATGAAATGAATTCCCGTTCAGTGTTTGCAAAACTATCTTGGACTATTATTAATTAATAAAGAAATACTTATTTTACAGAAGTAATAGAAATTCTATAGATACTTAAATGTACAATATCATTTTGTTATATTTTTATTTATTAGTACATCAAACCGAGGTATTATGCTGTTGGCAGTTGAAAGGAACAGTAGCCTACTGGTCATAATGAAACATCAGTTACAGATGTTCGATGTCTGCCTTTATTAAAGTTGATTATAGAAAACACAAATATAAATGTTGAGCCAAACATAGCAATCATTTTCACAGCCAGCCTGTGTAGTCGTGGATATTATTGCTAATGTTTAGTCTTGCAAAATTCAACCAGGCTAGTAGTATTATTCAAACGATCTTTAGCTCTTAGATCACATTGAAGATCAATAAGTTCGAGCTGTAAATCGTTAATTGTTAAATGTTATGTTCTGTCTTTTAGATTCCTCCATACTGTACTGTAGCAGTAGGTAAGCAACGTGAAACAGTTACTGAGAATAGGCCTACACACTGCACTCCACTAGATAACTGAGTGGTCGTTTCCCTCTCCTCTACCTATAGCAAGTCTATGTCATTCTGATGTATCTTCCTCTCCGTTTCGGCGAGAGGTAAACACCGCTCTTCCGCTCCGAAGGAGCGCGCGCGCTCGTTGAGCGCTGTTTGTGCAGGCCTGTAGTAGACCTACCCATGACATTATGTATTATCGTAATATAATTATCTATTTTTTTTTCTGAGTAGCGTCTATATTTTTAAAAGAGGTAAATGATTGAAATTGTATTATGAAAGAAACTCTTTGGCATTTTTTTTAATATTCAGACTATCCCAAAGGTACATATTAATTTTTCGCATTTGTGAAGGAATATATTCTGAACAAACAGTTACTGAAAGACGTACTCTGCTTAGCGTATTGGACGCCACTGATAAGGCAGCTTTCAGTTAGAGTTGTGTGCCATTTGAATTTTATCACAACCTTTATTCTAAATATTTTTTGACTGCTGCGATGGACGGGAGAGATAAAAGTATCGAATATCGAGAAATTCTATTGCTCTCTCACTTACGTTCTTCTCGATGCCTGTTGGAATTTCAGCAGTGAGTTGCCCGGTATGAATACAGGCAATGTTGTCACTTTTTGCTGCAGTAATGAGGGATACTTGCATACAAGGGACAGCGAAACCGTCGCTGTAACCACCCTCTTCCCCCAGAGCAACATATCTCTTTAAACGAGCCATCTGCCCGATGCAAATGATTCATAGCGTATTTATCCCAAGGGACGGCAGCGAAACTGCCGCTCATTAAAATAGTTCTGGAAAAATGTAATTGATACAAGAGCATAGTGAAACAAACTGGACTATAGATATACCGCCAGTAGTGAGGGACAGAAAGAGTGTTATGACAAAAACGACGACTTTAGAGTCGAATAGCGACGATACCCACTACAACAATAATTAGAAAACTCAAATATTGAGAAAGATGACCCATATTTTCTTATGATTTTCACATATATGTATCTCAATAATTCAGATTGTTTATGATATTACTGTTTATAATTCATGAAAGAGCCATGAAAAAAAAATACTAAGTCACTTTTATTTTACATTTTTAAAGATAATGGGTGCTTTTCATAGACATTTCGCAGCACGCGGTACGTGTGTACTAAGCTAGCTCCGGCTATCCACTGGTTACTAGTACAGAATTCAAATCATATCCTATCGCTAACACTGGTTTATGAATACGAAAAACGCTCATCATACACCGGAAGCCCGTGCAAAAAATGTCTATGAATACGGCCCAAAATATTTTAACTTTAATCACTGCCAAGACTTTAATTTACATATAATTTAGTTTAAGATACCATGTTACAAAACAGGCTTTTTTGCCATTCTGATTTAACTAGGAAGATTGTTCACTTTATGAGCTAACTGGTTGCAGCAGTAATACTAAAAAGGACTTAGCGTGTTTTTCCGTTGTTCACATTTCTTTGAACTTAAACTATCAATTACAACAAAATTTCTCAATCTTTTTTATTATGATGCCTCTCTTTTCCTCACATTATTTTATAATATAGAACATACTGTAGTAATGTGAAATTTGACTTATTTTAAATAACACTCAGTCAGAGAAATAGAATATTTCTCTAAATCCTAAAAGAAGGTATTATGTCAAGAAAATGAAAGCTAACTGAACGTTTGCAAATGTCATATTCCCTTTTTTACATCAAATTTAATAATACTCAACTATTTTCAGTACAAAAAATTTTTATGATTCCAATTGTAGCCTAAATTAATACTGAAATGCAATAAACTAAAGAAAAAAAAATCCGTTGTTTAAATTCGTGGCTTCAGTAAAACTTTCACTACAATAAAAGTCAGACAAAAGTGTTAAAATACAGTTATCCTAAAAATACATAATTTGTTAACACATATTTTGGTTGTGTTGGTACAGTTCAGTTAGTTACCTGTTACGTTTCATTTGGTGGTGAGAAATGGAGAGTCTTTTTTTTTTATTTCATAATGCACTTTCCCCGAAATTATTTAGTACCACGCATTAGCCTATTTACAAACTGTGTAATAAACGATGTCTGTGCTTCGTGGAGATTAACTTTTTTATATAGTATATAATATACAGAATGTTAAAAGAAAGTATTCCATATTTTGAGAGGAGGTAGTATCCACCAAAACAAGAAAAAAAAGCCTAACAAACACGGGTCCTAAAACTCATACTTTAAGAGCTATGAACACTTGTACACCATCGCTACTGTGAAGTGCAAAGATGTTTACAGATGAGGCTGTTTTAACAAGCGATGGGATTGTTAATTTCCATAATAAACATGTGTGGACTGACGAAAATCCTCTCAAAGTTGAAGAAGCAAGGCATCAGCACCGATTTTCAATTAATGTTCAGACAGAAATTATTGACGATAGACTAATAAAACCTTACATACTACCAAACAGATTGAATGGCGCATAGCAAACGAATTACCTGTCTTGCTGGAGAACAGTACCATGCCTTCAATTTATTTTATTTTATTGGGTTATTTTACGACGCTGTATCAACATCTAGGCTATTTAGCGTCTGAATGATATGAAGGTGATAATGCCGGTGAAATGAGTCCGGGGTCCAGCACCGAAAGTTACCCAGCATTTGCTCGTATTGGGTTGAGGGAAAACCCCGGAAAAAACCTCAACCAGGTAACTTGCCCCATCCGGGATTCGAACCCGGGCCACCTGGTTTCGCAGCCAGACGCGCTGACGGTTACTCCACACATACTTTCAAAGGCTAGGGGTGTGGTTCGTACGTTTTCACCGAAATGTCCGAAAACACCTAACAGATATTTAGTGGGCGATGGTTTGGTCGAAGAGGTTCAGTCCGTTGGCCTGCTCGTTCCCCTGACCTTAATCCCTTGAATTTTTATTTTTGGGACATCTGAAGGATTTTATGTATACTAACCCCATCAATTATGTACAAGCACTACAAGACGCGTCATCAATTTCTATCGGCACATCCGAGGTCAACCGGGAGCGTTTTAAAGAGTGCATGATTCCCTAAGACATAGGGCAGAAAGATGCATTACTATGAATGAACATCACATTGAGCACCTCCTATAGCGATGGTGAACAAGTGCTCATAGCTCTTATGGTATGAGATTTAGGACCAATATTTGTTAGACTTTCTTTTCTTGTTTTGGTGCATACTGCCTCCCCTAAAAATATGGAATACTTTATTTAACGTCCTTATAGCAATCTGTGAATTACAAATTCAGCAGTAATAATGATTTCTCAAAGTGGCGTTTACAACCTTTGTGGGAACAAGTTATAAATCATTTCTAAGTAGGCTACTACCGGTAAACCGATATTCTATATGGGTATTCGTATTTTTATACCAAAAAATCTAACACCTGCATTTGGAATCTCAAGATCTCGGTATTAGAAGACTTGACGTGGTTTCTTGTTCAAGACAGTTGATCGCCGTCGCAGTACGCTAATCTGCATCAATTGCTTAGCGTGGTGACGGACGCCTAGTTCCAAGCAGAGCAGGCTCTCGAAGTGCAGGGCTGCAGAGCAGATCTCGTTCGCTCCACTTGATCCGCTGTCGAAATTTTTCCATTCCAGCGCGCTATCTGTACGCGGGCCTTCCGGCATCAGTCCCGCTTCGATACCCGTTCGCGCCCATTGTTCTGTAGCCAGCTGAAGCGTGAGCACACATTTCGCTACCTCATACCCCGTGCACATCCGTGCAGAACGTCTCAGCGGAGACAAAAGTCGCCTCTACAGTCGCTTCCCAATCACCCCCAAGCCATGGTCCAGTTCTAGTTGAGCGCTGACCTGTGATGACTTTGCTCAGTTCATCCGCTGAATGGCTAAATAGTCCGCTTTCAACGACGGAGACTAGGTTTCAAGTCTCGACGAATCCAAAAGGAATTTTTAGTGTGCAGAAACGATGTTAAGGTTTCTTTTTTGCTTTACTTCTTCTTCCTTTGACATAATTCCATAAATTCTTCAAAATTCATATAATTAGTACACAGTGCTATCTTCCCAATACAACTTCAAAACGATCATTAAGAATACATACACTGAACTGAAATGTGAACTTTCTTTGATCTTTGAAATTTGTACACAAATCATGCTGTATAATAATAATAATAATAATAATAATAATAATAATAATAATAATAATAATAATAGTAATAATAATAATAATAATGATTTATTTTAGCTGGCAGAGGTAAGGTCGTAAGGCCTTCTCTTCCACTCAACCAGCAAGAAGTATGCATACATATCTATGAACTTACAAAGAATTCAACAATTTGATTTAGATAAGAGCTACATGTATAGGCTACAAGAGTTATTTACGAATTAAACAACAAAGTACTATGAACTATTAATTAAACACTGAAATACAAACTATGTAGCAGAATTAAGCTAAAGTACATAGAATGTTAATATATTTCAATTAATGTTATATAATAGAAAGAGATTATTATGAGACAATTTTGAAAATACAGCACTGTCAGGATGTATGTCTAAAGGAAGGAGTAACAATGTAGACAGTGATAGTTTAAGTCAGTATGATTGGAGTGAAATGCTAAGAAGGTTATCTTTTAAGCTGTTTTTAAAAGTGTTTATTGTCTTGCAGCCCCTAATATTTTGTGACAGGGAATTCCATTGTCGCGAGGTGGATACTGTAAAAGATGATGAATAACGAGATGTTCTATGAAGAGGTATACTTAACGCGCCACAGATAATACAGGCTGATTCACGAGGATTTACCCTCCCTTACGGAGATTATTTCCGAAAACATTCTGAGCAAAAAATGTCATATAAACATTTGTCCTAATCTAAAAATTTTCATAGTTACATAAATTTGAAATTGTTAGTAAAATATATTTTTTCTTCTGTTTTAAGGGTAAAAAAATTACAAATAGAGAATTAACTATTCAGAAGTGTCATTTCTTTAATTGGCTAGTGTTCTGAAGCTAAAAATATGTTGTTAATTGTTTTGCACAGATTTTATTTTTCAATTTTTAACTAAAAATGACGTCATTCTTACGCACTTATCAAAAAATTGTTACAAATCATACGACTTTAGGAACTTGATTCTTTACAGTTTAATAATTATGCATCCTAATGTACAGTCTTACAGAATTTACAAGAGTGGCGTGATTTGTAACAATTGTTGTGATAAATGCGTAAGAAAATGTAATTTTGTAGTTAAAAATCGAAAACAAATTCTGTACGAAGCAAGTATTAAAGAAATGAGACTCCTGAATAGTTCATTCTTTATCTGTAATATTCTTTTACTCTTAAAATTATAGAATAATGGTATTTCACAAACAACTTCAAATTAGTGTAATTCTGAAAATATTGAGATTAGGACAATTGCTTATATGACATTTTTTGCTCAGAATTCTTCGGAAATAAGCTCCGTTAGGGATGGGAAATCCTCGTGAATCGCCCTGTATAAATAAACACGGTACAAATTTTCATCTCATTTGGTTCAAAATTATAATTATCAATTACTATTACTTTTAATTTAAATTGTATTTTTGAAAACCACTACGAGTCTACAAATGTCAAAATGTTTCCCTGACATTTTTTTACATACCGACCTTTATTAGTTCTTGAAATATAAAGTATTTAGTATTTATTACTATATACAATACAAAATAAATATATATAATTATTATTGTTGATGTAGCGCACACTCCTTTTGGGCAAGCTCGTGCGGTTCCTTCAAAATAACTATTTTGTACTAAATGGAACACAACAAAGATTCAATAAAATCACAAAATCAATAGAATTATTACAAAACAGGATAATAAACTAAGCTAAAAGGAGAGAACCAAGTCAAGAACGGAATATAAGTTGGAATAATAATAAGTAGAGTATTAAAATTAAGAGAAAAAGACAAAAAGGGACATGAAATACTTAATAATTTGCTTATTTTTTTCTTAAACTATTTATTAAATTCAAAATAACCTAGATCAGGATTTAGTATCAAAATAGAGTTGTATAATCTTGGCCCGTAACTCTGGCTGTGATTTAGTCCAGCGGTTGTGTAACATTTAGGTTCAGCTAAAGGACATGTCAAAATTTCTTCTAGTAGAATAAATATGTTTTTCTTTATATTTCTGACGATTTTATTATAATATTTTAATAATTTGTATATTTATACAGAGTGAAACGTAAGTATTTTCACTAAAGTCAGGGAATTATTCTTTGGAACATTTAAAACAAAAAAGTTTAATACAATTTTGATCTTTTTTGCTTCCTTTTCCAGATAAAAATTGTTTTATAGGAAACATTTCATAGCGTATTTTCAGAAAGTCATTGATTTAATTCCCAATATGATCAGACAGTTTAAGAGAGCACTGTATTATGTTATGATAAGAAATTATTGAAAGAATTATAGTGTTGTCCTTTAAATGTGCAGAAATGTGATGCAAATGAATGTCACTTTTCGTTCTGCAAAGGAATTTTACAATCAAATTTCTGCACATTTAAAGAAAAAAGTTAAAATTATTTCAATCATTTATTATCATAATACACTCCTCTCTTAAATTGACTGAGCATATTGGGAATTCAATCAGTAGCTTTCCCAGGAGACGCTATGATATGTTTCAAATAAAACAACTTACTTACTTACTTACTTACTTACTTACTTACTTACTTACTTACTGGCTTTTAAGGAACTCGAAGGTTCATTGCCGCCCTCACATAAGCCCGCCATCGGTCCCTATCCTGTGCAAGATTAATCCAGTCTCTATCATCATATCCCACCTCCCTCAAATCCATTTTAATATTATCTTCCCATCTAGTCTCGGCCTCCCCAAAGGTCTTTTTCCCTCCGGTCTCCCAACTAACACTCTATATGCATTTCTGGATTCGCCCATACGTGCTACATGCCCTGCCCATCTCAAACGTCTGAATTTAATGTTCCTAATTATGTCAGGTGAAGAATACAATGCGTGCAGTTCTGCGTTGTGTAACTTTCTCCATTCTCCTGTAACTTCATCCCGCTTAGGCCAAAATATTTTCCTAAGCACCTTATTCTCAAACACCCTTAGCCTATGTTCCTCTCTCAAAGTGAGAGTCCAAGTTTCACAACCATACAGAACAACCGGTAATATAACTGTTTTATAAATTCTAACTTTCAGATTTTTTGACAGAAGACTAGATGATAAAAGCTTTTCAACCGAATAATAACACGCATTTCCCATATTTATTCTGCGTTTAATTTCCTCCCGAGTGTCATTTATATTTGTTACTGTTGCTCCAAGATATTTGAATTTTTCCACCTCTTCGAAGGATAAATCAAATAAAACAACTTTATCTCGAAAAGGGAAAAAAAATTTAATTAAGTATTTTTGTTTTAAATATCTCAAATAATAATACCTTGAAATCAATCACATTGCTTACTGTTCACTGTGTATGATTTTATTAACGTTTATACAAAAATCGCGTTTTTAGCTCGAAATGCGACGATTTTCCCAATTGGACTATTTACACTAACAAACCCATATTTCTGCGCATGCAACCATGATTTTGATTGCATCTTAAAAAGAATTTCCCTTATGTTTGCATTAGCCTTCAGCGTATTCCGAATCTCATCGTACCGGTGGACATCAATGACGTCACGCTGCAGCGAAATAGGAACAAAACTGCTGGAAGGTTGGATGGCTATCATGGCGGCTGTAAAAGTTGTTGTATATGCTATGCTAGCAAAATTTTGCCAAATTTCCATACTTTCATCTCGCTCAAAGGAAAGAGAGCGTAAACAATTTATTTATTTCTTGAACCGGTAGTAATAACTGGTCCGTTGACATGTTCGTTCATAAGCCATTAACATATTTTTTTTACGTTGTGCTCATTACAAACAATACAGCAGAACACACCGCCATGACACCATGTCATTCGTCTGCTAATTCCCGCCCCATACAAGAACCAATCAGATTCACTGATGGCGGCTGATGGAGACTGCCACCACCTCTGCAGGCTGATGGCACCGGTGCGACACCGGTGGAGCATCAGCGACGTCATCGTTGAAATTCAGAACACCGTGATGCCATCAGATTGCTCAGCGCTGAGATTCGGAACACGCCCCTTGACTTCTGATCACGTGTGTTACATACATTCTACTATTCAATGCAACAGAATAAATACTGTAGCCGTATTGCCCGCAGTCATTTTATTGTTAACACAGATGTGAAAACGTAAAACTTCATAAAGTAAAGCAAAGCAGACAAAGTTTTTTGCAACAGTTAGTGAATGAGTTTGGTGTTTTTCCACATATTTTCCACATATAGTATATTTTGTTTGCATTTCACTATTAAAATCATATTCTTTTTTTCTTTTTTAATTTCAATGTCATATTTTCAGAAATTTAAGATCACTTTAAAGGTAATTTTTCTGTGATTTTTAGATCATTTCCGAGCCCTAATAATCACTATTGCCAACCAGGTTTAGCAAGACTTTGGTCACCCCTACTGAAGTGCGTGACGCACATGCGAACTCCTTGTTTGCATGCTGTCCCGCAACACTCGTCATCAGACCTGACAGTGACAAGGGGCAAATCCGCCTTAAGAGGGATGCATAAGAACAGAAAGAGCAAGAAGGGACCGCCTCATCACGCATCATGAAATATGCGGGGTTATTAAAGATGGCTTCCGACGTTCAAGTTTAGTAGAAATCGATCACTTAAGTACTTATGGTTCAAAAGGGATTATATAAAAGTGCATGGAAATAATGAGTTACACTTTATTTTAGGAACAATTCGCAGTAAGGTTCGTTCGCGTTTCCAAATTCTATTGTTATACAGAAACACGACAATTAGCATTAATATTGGACACGGCTCTAGAGTATGTCATTAGGAAAGTCCAGGATAACAGAGAGGATTTGGAATTAAACGGTTTACATCAGCTGCTTGTCCATACGGATGACGTGAATATATTAGGAGAAAATCCACAAACGATTAGGGAAAACACGGGAATTTTACTTGAAGCAAGTAAAGAGATAGGTTTGGAAGTAAATCCCAAAAAGACAAAGTATATGATTATGTCTCATGATGAGAATATTGTACGAAATGGAAATATAAAAATTGGAAATTTATCTTTTGAAGAGGTGGAAAAATTCAAATACCTGGGAGTAACAGTAACAAATATAAATGATACTCAGGAGGAAATTAAATACAGAATAAAGGAAATACATGTTATTATTCGGTTGAGAAGCTGTCAAAAAATCTGAAAGTTAGAATTTATAAAACAGTTATATTACCAGTTGTTCTGTATGGTTGTGAAACTTGGACTCTCATTTTGAGAGAGGAACATAGGTTAAGGGTGTTTGAGAATAAGGTGCTTAGGAAAATATTTGGGGCTAAGAGAGATGAAGTTACAGGAGAATGGAGGAAGTTACACAACACAGAACTGCACGCATTGTATTCTTCACCTGACATAATTAGGAACATTAAATCCATACGTTTGAGATGGGCATGTCATGTAGCACGTATGGGCGAATCCAGAAATGCATATAGAATGTTAGTTGGGAGGCCGGAGGGAAAAAGACCTTTGGGGAGGCCGAGACTAGATGGGAAGATAATATTAAAATAAATTTGAGGGAGGTGGTATATGATGATAGAGACTGGATTAATCTTGCTCAGGATAGGAACCAATGACGGGCTAATGTGAGGGTGACAATGAACCTCCGGGTTCCTTAAAAGTCAGTAAGTAAGTAAGTAAGTATTGGACACGGCAAATATAATGATATTCCAATTAATCAAGGTGTAAGACAAGACTGTAGTATTTCACCAAGTTTGTTTTTAATCTATATGGACGACATTCTTAGAGAATGGAACAATAGATCACCTAATGGTATTAAAATTACTCCTAATTTTAATATTAAGACGATGCTAATTGCGGATAACCTGGTTTTAATAAATAAAAGTGAAGATGATCTACAGAAATCAATATATCAGTTACAAAGAGTAAGTGAGATGTATAATTTTAAAATTTCAGCACATAAAAGAAAGACAATGGTTTTTAATGGAAAATACAGTGCCAGAACTGAAATTATTTTGAACGATACACCTATAGGACAGGTCACTGGTTTCAAATACTTAGGATATGAAGTCTTTTACACAAGTGAAGGTAGAAACAAACTTCCAATGTTCCAACAGATATGTGGTACAATAAATAGAACACTGAAGGGTAAAACAAGAAAAGACACACAAATAAAGTTTTATAATATACGTAACAGCAGTACCAGTTCTGTTATATGGATCAGAGACCTGGACTCTAACAAGGAATGACAGAAAGAAATTGCAAGCATCTGAAATGAAGTTTCTAAGATCGGTTAAGAGTTGTACTAGACTAGATAGAATTAAGATTGACGACATAAGAAGTGAACTAAACGTAGTATCACTAGAAGAAAAGATTCGTAGTTTTCAGAGAGCAGTGAATTGAACATCTAGAGAGAATGGATAGCAACCGAATCCGTGAAATCCGTGGCGCTACAGCCTATGAAGGGCCAAGACCGACCAGCCGGGTGCTGGTCTCACGTTCACATGCCGAAGCAGAGGTAGACGATCATCCAACCACAATGAAAGTACTGTCTGGTTAGTACGATGATCCTTCTAGCCGTTATAGCGGATTTTCGCTACCTATCGTAGCTCCCCAAGTGCATGATGATGCTGGATGGACACCGGTCCCATACACTGGCCGAAATTTCATGAGAAAATTTCTTCCCCCATGAGGATTCGAATCAGCGCGCATTCCGTAACGCTAGTTCTAGGCAGGATGCCTTAGACCACGACACCACGGCGCGGGACATAGCAACCGAATTCCAAGACGAATATTAACACATAGACCAAAAGGAAAAAGAGATCAAGGAAGACCAAAGAAACTTTAGAAGGAGTCGCTGTGAAGCCGGAACAGACTTTAAGCCTAATTCCTGAAGTGAAGAAGAAGAAGAAGATGAATGGTTTTATTTTGAAAACATGAAGCATTATGACGTTGATAGTGGTCAGTAGTGTGCTAATTCGAGGATTAAATTCACATCATGGGACGCTGATACATACGCTATTATGCAGTAAGTTGTACTGAGTATATAATTATGGAAACAAGGCAAATTAGGAGCTATCGTAGATGCAAAACACAAAGAAGTCATATGAATTATCTTAGAACATGTCATTGCTGGATACCTGTCGCTAATTATATTGCCGCAGTACATAGAAACGTTTTAAATGACCTTAGACTGGCGAATAGTTTTCACTCCCATTTATGAACAGCGAAGGGACTCCACTGTATACAACATAAAATTGTAGAACTGTTTAGCAACGTGTTTTTCTCAAAACATTAAATGAGCCGTTCAGAGCAAAAGTGGTGTAAGTCAAAATTGGGTAATGAGCTTTAAAGTAAAAATTTTGTAAAATACAGCGGAAAGTAGCAATTAATATGTGCTTCTAGCTATCCACTAACTACTAATAGATTAAATAAATTGAATATTAATTGCTACTTTGCGCTGTATTTTACAGAATGTTTACTTCAATCATTACACATTTTTGACTTACACCACTTCTGCTCTGAACGGCTCAAATAGTGGTTTGTCATATGCGAGTATTGTAGTGCAATAGTATAAATGTTCTGTCATAGGGAATCTTTTATTTTGAAGAACCGAACAGTGAAACAGAAGGTTGCCCACAGCCTGAAGTTTGTAGTATATATACAAATTAATAGCCATTTTAGTTAAATTTAAATCTTTCGAAACAAGAGCCAAATTTTCCATCATCTAGCAAAACTTGTGTTAATATGTATATGTGTATGTATGTATGTATGTATGTAGGCCTATGTATCTATTTATACTGCAAGTGGGCAAGCCGGTGGCAGTGGTACAAACAATATGAACAATACACAATAAAATTACAACACATAGTACAATTATATACACAGTACAATAAGAATACACGATACAATTATACATAATAATTACAATTAATAATACATAAAATAATCTAATTAATAAGTGAACCTAATTTTACATTACAACATACATATGTATAGGAGCTACATAAGTTTCACATTGGTACGGATAATAATCTTTCACTTTACTCTCATCTCACTCACTGCACTGGCACTATGACACATTTCACTGACACTTTAGGACACCTTTCATTGACACTATACAACACATTTCACTGACACTATAGAACACATTTCATTGACACTATACAACACATTTCATTGACACTATAGAGCACATTTCATTAACACTATAGAACACATTTCATTGACACTATACAACACATTTCACTGACACTATAGAACAAATTTCACTGACACTATAGAACACATTTCATTGACACTATACAACACATTTCATTGACACTATAGAGCACATTTCATTAACACTATAGAACACATTTCATTGACACTATACAACACATTTCACTGACACTATAGAACAAATTTCACTGATACTATAGAGAACATTTCACTTACACTATAGAACACATTTCATTGACACTATACAACACATTTCACTGACACTATAGAGCACATTTCACTGACACAATAGAACAAATTTCACTGACACTATAGAGCACATTTCACTGACTCTATAGAACACATTTCATTGACACTATACAACACATTTCACTGACACTATAGAGCACATTTCACTAACACTATAGAACACATTTCATTGACACTATAGAACACATGTCATTGACACTAGAGCACATTTCATTGACACTATAGAACATATTTCACTGACACTATAGAAAACATTTCATTGATACTATAGAACACATTTCACTGACACTATAGAACACATTTCATTGACACTATAGAACACATTTCACTGACACTATAGAGCACATTTCATTAACACTATAGAACACATTTCATTGACACTATACAACACATTTCACTGACACTATAGAACAAATTTCACTGACACTATAGAGCACATTTCACATACACTATAGAACACATTTCATTGACACTATACAACACATTTCACTGACACTATAGAGCACATTTCACTGACACAATAGAACAAATTTCACTGACACTATAGAACACATTTCACTGACACTATAGAACACATTTCATTGACACTATAGAACACATTTCACTGACACTATAGAACACATTTCATTGACACTATACAACACATTTCACTGACACTATAGAGCACATTTCATTGACACTATAAATTATCCGACACTATAAATTATTAAACACTATAAATGATCAATTATTAATATGAAATCCGGTTTAATTTTGTTACTATGTAAACGGATGTCACCTTCGGAAGAAATTTTTCTCTTATAACTGAACCTTTTGTGCTGAATAACCAGTGATTGTTCCACCTTTTCATTATGTTCTCATTTATTTTAATTTTTCACGTGAATAAGGACATAAAGTAATTAATATATTATCCAGTGATTTTTCTTATAGCCTTATCAATATGGAACTGAAACGCAATTATTTAAAAACTATTTCTTGCAAATGTGGAAATCACGGCTTGTCTTAATCATGCAGTTGTTTGTGTACCGCTGGAACAACCTTCAATGATATCACGTATGTATAGTGATACTACGTTGAACACTCTGTAGTTCTAAATGAATGCCACTTTCTGGCTGGACTTATTTGTGCTGAAGTCACGTGACTCTGACGAAGGCATTTGAAAGAAATGCGGTGCAAAGTTTATGTGACATTTCCCCTACACGTTTTGTGTCTTAAAGAAAACAACATCCGTGCCGTAACGACGATGTAAACTGGCCGATATCGCAGAGATAACACAATTGTGTTTGTAAATTCATTTTCAGTATTTATAGCCCTCTTATCGGACAATTTGCAGCGCTACCAACTTCTCCGCCTTGCTTTTTATCTCACGCTGTATAATCTCAAGCACCGACAAGAAAAGCATTTACTCAGCATGAATACTGCTCACGCTACATGGCTGAAACAACTAGCGCGCGAATGTAGACTCAATCACTACCGCAATTCAGTGAGCTGGGTATACCGAGTGTGTAAGAAGTTACGCCCGATTTTGAATGCAACAAGTATTATTTAGGTATTTATTTATTTACATTAATTTTTTTATTTATTGATTTACTCGTTTACTTATTTGTTTATGTATTTATTTATTTGTTTGTATATTTATTTTTTTATTCACTTGCTTAATCGCACATTTATTTATGTATTTATTTACTTATTTACTTGTTTATCTTTATTTATTTACTTGCTTACTTATGTATTTATTTATATATGTATTTAATTATTTATCTGTCTGTCTATCTACCTATCTATCTATCTATCTATCTATCTATCTATCTATCTATCTATCTATCTATCTATCTATCTATCTATCTATCTATCTATCTATCTATCTATCTATCTATCTATCTATCTATCTATCTATCTATCTATCTATCTATCTATCTATCTATCTATCTATCTATCTATCTATCTATCTATCTATCTATCTATCTATCTATCTATCTATCTATCTATCTACCTGTCTACCTGTCTACCTGTCTACCTGTCTGTCTGTCTGTCTGTCTGTCTGTCTGTCTGTCTGTCTGTCTGTCTGTCTATCTATCTATCTATCTATCTATCTATCTATATATCTATATATCTATCTATCTACCTATCTACCTATCTACCTATCTATCTATCTATCTATCTATCTATCTATCTATCTATCTATCTATCTATCTATCTATCTATCTATCTATCTATCTATCTATCTAATTTATTTGTTTGTATATTTATTTTTTATTCACTTGCTTAATCGCGCATTTATTTATGTATTTATTTACTTATTTACTTGTTTATCTTTATTTATTTACTTGCTTACTTATGTATTTATTTATATATGTACTTAATTATTTATCTGTCTGTCTATCTACCTATTTACCTATCTATCTATCTATCTATCTATCTATCTATCTATCTATCTATCTATCTATCTATCTATCTGTCTGTCTGTCTGTCTGTCTGTCTGTCTGTCTGTCTGTCTGTCCGTCTGTCTGACTCTGTCTGTCTGTCTGTCTGTCTATATCATTCATTTCATTCCTTCATTTATTTTATTCCATAGATCGTACATGAGCAATGAAGCTTTAAGATGTGGAACAAGTCAAAATTTTACAATATTACAATTACAATTTTTACAAATTTTTATAGTTTTACAATTTAGTAATTTTCTACAATTTTTACAATTTTGTGCAATTTTTTTACAATATTTTGGCGAGATGTAGTGAGATGAGGTTAGGTCCGAGGATTTGCCAAAATATTACCCGGCATTTGCCTTTTGGTTTGGGGAAAACCTCGGAAAACCCAACCAGGTAATCAAATCAAAGGGGGGTAATCTAATCAAGGGGTTGATGCCAAGGACTCCCCATACACCATCCGGCTTCAGTCCCACGGCTGTGGAAAACCTCGGAAGAAACCAAAGACTAAAGGGGGATCCAACCCAAGTCCAAACGCAGCTCTGGATCAGCAGCCCAGCGAGTCTGCCGACTGAGCTACATCGATGACTCTACTAAAAGTATACAATACATAGCCAATCAGAATTATTAAATTTACAAACGCAAACAATCATTCATCAGTTGAGCTATATGTATAATACAAAACAAGTAAGTTAATTAAATTTAAGGCATAAACAATTCAACCAGTTGTGATATACAGAAATTCATAATACATATCATGCAAACTACTTCAAATTACAAACACAAACAATTTATCAATAGAGCTGTATAGATTACTATTCAGTTTAAAGCATATACAATTCATCGGCCAAAACTATACAAATTTATACAATACAAAGTAGCATACTTTCATTAAGCTGTACAAATTTGTGCAATTATATCAAGTAGATTAATTCAATTTATAATCATAAATAATTCATCAGTTGAGCTATAGACTACTATACAATTTACAGCATATACAATTCATCAATTGAGCTATACAGACTACCAGACCATCTATCTATCCTAATCTAATCTAATCTAATCTAACCTAATGTACCTAATCTGTCTGTCTATCTATCTATCTATCTATCTATCTATCTATCTATCTATCTATCTATCTATCTATCTATCTATCTATCTATCTATCTATCTATCTATCTATCTATCTATCTATCTATCTATCTATCTACCTACCTACCTACCTACCTACCTACCTACCTACCTATCTATCTATCTATCTATCTATCTATCTATCTACCTATCTACCTACCTATCTATCTATCTATCTAAAATGTGTCTGTCTGTCTACTTATACACCATGGTTAGCTGAACAATGACACAGTAATTCTACTCAAC
The DNA here is from genome assembly GCF_040183065.1 of Periplaneta americana. Taxonomy (NCBI): domain Eukaryota; kingdom Metazoa; phylum Arthropoda; class Insecta; order Blattodea; family Blattidae; genus Periplaneta; species Periplaneta americana. Next base: position 142,876,589 of record NC_091127.1, read on the forward strand.
TCAATGACAGCTTTACATAATAATAATAATAATAATAATAATAATAATAATAATAATAAGTCTTGTACACAGGATATGCTTGCATGAGCATAAAAAGGCGTAATTTCGTACAGATCCGATATATCTGTACTATGCAAAGAAGCAGTGAAAAGTGAAAACGTTTCTAACAAGTTTTCGTAAATGTGTCCTTGCATTCAAATTATCATTTGGCTCAAGTTTTTCGAGTTTATCTAAATTAGGAGAGATAGATACTTAAAGTTGTCCGCCTGGCACCCTAGATGACCATAGAAGATCTAGATAAGATTATACAACAGAAAAATATGGCTATAAATTAGGGAAACATAATACCCAGGTAACAAAATTTGAAATATAAAAATTAAAAAAAGCAATAATAAAAGAAAAATCTACAAGATGAAGAGTACAACTGAAAAAAACTCTAAGTATAATATAAATGATTATGTAGCATATACAAGAAACCGTACACATTGCAAAGACTTCTAGTCCTTAATTGATAATTTTCTTCTTCCTTTAATTAGGCTGTATTTTGTAACTGAAGGAAGTCTCTCCATCTCTTTTCTGGTCGACGCACATTTCTTGTACTAATTGCAGATTTATCACAGGCTGTTGTAGTCCATTCGACTAGCATATTCTTTCCATTCTCGCTTACATTCTTGGACCCAATCGTTTATTGGTTTTATTTTAAAAGTTTTACTGATGTCTTCACTACGAACTCGATCTAATCTGTTTTTCCCTATAATTCTTCTACGAGTCTTTCTTTCGGAAATTTATAGTTTTTGTTATGTCATTTCTGGTTTGAGAGCCTAAAGTTATTTATTACTCGCACAACACTTTTGTAGATGCGAGTTTTAATTTACAGCTTAGATATTTATTGTGCCACATAGGTAACATCATTTAAGCATCCTGAGAATTTCGTTGTTTTTATAGCTTGATTGAAAACTTCTCCTTTGAATTCCCAGATACTTGTAGATGAAAACTTGTTCGATTTTGATACTTTCGATTTCTAATTTGCATCTAATGAGGTCTTCACTTATCACCAGGGAAAGGATTTATATGTAAATACATATTTACTTATAAAGCTAATATAATTTATATTTTGCATTATCTTTATGTTTCACAATGTGTAGGGTTGAAAAATCCTACTTTTATTTTCCATATTTTTTCATATTTTAGAGTTTAGTACATATTTTCGTTAATTTCCATATATTTTCCATATTTCATATAAAACAGTCCATATTATATTAGGTTTAACAATAAAACAAAACAAAATTCCATTAACTTTTAAAAATACATTTCAACAATAGAGATTTAAACACATGTTCAGTAATCCCTTTAACATCAGAGTTATTTGAAAATTAGCAGTCCTATCAACAATGGGAAAGTAAGTTACAAAACTGTATTAATTTAATTTAAAATTTTTAACAGACTTCAGTTGTGCAGCTCAACAGTTAAATGCCAGTCAGAGTACACATAGGTTCAGTTTTGTAAATCATACTATAAAGACGGTAAATATGCCAAAAGTACGTCATTCAGTCAATTTAAAATCAAAACTAACAAGTTACATTTCAGAATTTAAAGAAGATGGTTTATCAACTGACAATAAAATATTATTTTGTAATTTGTGTCAGTGTGCAGTATCATCTACACAAAAGTTCCTGGTGCAACAACACATTACAACTAGTAAACATCAGGCCAACAAACAACTAAATTCCAAGCAGAGACAATTGTTTTTAACACAACCAACAACATCGAATGTAAGATCTGAGTTTAACATCGACCTGTGCCGTTCTCTCATCTCTGCTGATATTCCTCTCTACAAACTAAAGAATAAGGTCTTCAGGGAATTCCTTGAAAAATATACTCAACATACAATCCCGGATGAGTCAACACTTAGGAAGACGTATGCTCCATCCATCTACGATGAGACAATACAGAAGATAAGAGATGAAATTAAAGATAGTTCAATTTGGGTTTCCATTGATGAGACTCCCGACAAAGAAGGTAGACTTGTTGGTAATGTAGTTATCGGTTTGTTAAGTGAACAATATTCTGAACGAATTCTTTTACATTGTGATGTTCTAGAAAAGTGCAATAACAAAACTATAGTTAAACTGTTCAACGAAGCTATGGGTATCCTGTGGCCAAAGGGTATTATGTACGATAATGTGTTATTCTTTATTAGCGATGCTGCCCCTTATATGGTCAAAGCTGGACAAGCATTATCTGTTGTATATCCTAAATTGACTCATTTTACTTGTGTGGCGCATGCATTTCATCATGTGGCAGAAGTGGTCAGAGACAATTTCCCTAAAGTAGATTTGTTGATTTCATCAGTGAAAAAAGTATTTCTCAAAGCTCCCAGTAGAGTTAACGTGTTGAAAGAAATGTACCCTGAAATTCCATTGCCACCAAAGCCAATTTTAACTAGATGGGGTACATGGCTAGAAGCAGTTGAATATTATGCCGAACATATAGACTCTATTAACAATGTTCTCCTTGCATTGGACTCTGAAGATGCAGTCTCAATTGATACTGCGAAAACAGTTACCTGTGACATAAGTGTGAAGAATGACTTAGCTCACATTCAGCATACATTTTCATGCATCATAAAAACGCTCAAAAGTCTCCAAAATAGGCACCTTTCACTATCTGAAAGTTTTGAAATTATAAATAGTACTGTGGAACAACTGAATCGTGGTAGAGGTAAAGTTGCAGATGCAGTAAGAGCTAAGGTGGACACTGTACTTTCAAAAAACCCTGGATATGAAGAACTACAAAAGGTTGTTGCTGTGATGAGTGGTGAATCAACAGTGAAGATTAACTTGGACTTATCCCCAGCAGACATTGTGAAATTGAATTATGTACCAGTTACTTCTTGTGACGTCGAACGCTCTTTTAGTCAGTATAAATCTATCCTCAGAGACAATAGAAGAAGATTCACTTTTCAGCACTTGAAAGAAATGTTTGTAACCTATTGTTATGGTAACAGACAATAAAAATTGTGTTTTGTTGAAACTACATTGGAAGATAAGGTACGTCCATTATATTTTTTGTTTAGTTTGATTAAAATGTACCAATATTTAACGTACATAGTCATTTTTTTATAATTTTAAGTCCATATTTAATTCCATATTTTGGTAAAAATCCATATTTAATTCCATATTTTGGTAAAAATAACTACATATATATTTACATATTTCATATATTTTTAGTCCATATAAATCCGTTCCCTGCTTATCACCATTCGTTTCTGAGAGTTTTACAGGAATTGAAATCCAATACAAATTCATTTTAAATTGCTCAGAAAGATATACTCTGCGAGGTTAAATAAAGTATTATTATTATTATTATTATTATTATTATTATTATTATTATTATTATTATTATTATTATTATTATTATTATGATATAGGAAGAGTAAGAAGACATAATAAATTAGTTAAAGTTTATGAAGAAACTTTCCTTTTAAGGATCAGAGAACTTGCTGCAGAAACTTAGAATCGTTTCTTTTCGCGGAAGGAACTGAATCTTCAAATACTGTATATTAGTTCCATATTTGAGATATCGATTCTTTTGAAAACATGCACTTTGATCTTCATTTTTTGCAAGTTCTGACAAAAGGGATTGTGTGTTTAATCTATGACAGGAAACATATAAGAAAATATATATTATTTTATGTATTTAATTAAGTACGAAACTAAGTTAAAATCTAATTCAAATTTCTCCTATTTTCTTGGTATAAATAATATGTATGCCTACGTTAATGTTTAAATGATTGTTCAAGCAGCAGTTCACATGCCAATTGAGGTCAAAGGTAGTGCCTGTCATATAGACTTCAAACTCGCTTAATGAGCACAATACCTTTTGAAAATTTTTTCGCCTTAATCAAAACAAAAAAAAAAAAAAAACATGAATCATTTCTAGCACACAACTACATAAAAAATAATTTTATAGTGCATGAAAGTTACGATAGTAGATTACGTATCCACCTACCACGTAAATTTTTGCCGTTATCATTGCGATATCTCATTTTATCTCACGTTTGAACACCATATAGTGTTAGAAAATCGTACCCTGCGGACGTCTAGTGTCAGATTGGTAAAACATATCAGCCTATTGGTATTTTCACCATAAGAATGATCCTCTGGAACTAGCAGAAGAAGAAGATTTAAAGCTACATAGTGTTAGTAAGGAAGGAGATGCTTGTATTTTTGTCTTCTAGTCTATTATTTCACAGAATACGGTAATCCAGCCTTAAATCTGATACTCACCTCCGAATGTTATTTTGTTCTCAGCGGTTTTCTTGGAGTAATCCACTCTATTATATTCATTGCACAATTGTAGCATTACTGTCTCATTTTGTGGAAGTAGTCTTTGTTTTTCGAAAGCAAAGTTAAACAAAAAAATATAATATATTTCAACATTGCATCTAAATTCTCCAATTTCGCTATTGATAATAAACATTCTCTAGACATATTAACAACTTCATAACTGTAAATTACATCAAAGAGCTACATACTGTACCATGTTATATAAGCACGGATGATATGTGAGAGTTGATTGACTGTGCATACCAACCAAGAAGTTAGTCAAATAATTCATTTTCAAGCAATACAGTGAATTGAGACTGAATGGTCAGCACGAAATGAAGAACACGAATGTAATGGAAAAAGGAAGAAGCAATGAAAAACAAATAAGAATGTGGAGAAAAAGAAAACGAAGATTAACATAGAGAATAAGAAAATTACCAATAAGTATACGACTGCTGACACAAAGAAGAAAAAAAAAGCAAGATCGTGAAAGAAAATAAATGAGTGATAAAAACTAAAACAGAAATAAGGGAATAAAAATTAGGAGTAGGACTGCAAGAGAATCAAGAACAATTAAATACAAGAATTGCGAATACAAGCAAAAAACGTGAAGAATAAGAAGGAAAAATCCAGAAAAACAAGAACATAAATTATGTAGAAACACATAGAAGAACAATAAAACGAACAGAAATACCGGGAAGAAAAAGATCAGAAAAAGAAACAATTTGAACAAATATACTTAGAAGAAATATGTAAGAGGAATAGAAATCCAATAACAAAACAGAAGAACATAGAATAACAAAACAGAAACATCTATAAAACAAGAAAAGAACAGAGCGAATACAAGCAATGGAAGACAATCAATTTCCGTTCGTCATGTTTTGGAGAGATCACTTAAAGCGACTCGCGTGTCTAAAATTGAGGTAAAAAGAAAATTATATATATATACAGGGTGTTTCAAAAATACGGGGCATAATTTCAGATATGTATTTCCCACATGTAGACAATCAAAATAGTTCATTACAATATGTGTCCGGAAATGCTTCATTTCCGAGTTATGGCCTTCACAACATTGAAATTCACCGGAACGTTTTTCTTTCCGCAGGTCGTTGCCATCAAAGGAGACATTAAGAGGGCACTCTGACAATTCATTCCGAGGCGAAGGTTACATTCAGTGTTGTGTAGGCGTTAGACTGTGCGACATGTATTCAAATCAAGAGCTGGCGGAGATACACTTTATGTACGGTAAGGCGGACGGCAATGGTGCGCTGGCTCGTCGTTTGTACCAGGAGAGGTATCCACAGCGACAATGTCCAGATCGGAAGACATTTGTACGTCTCCATTACCGTCTGTGCGAGTATGGAAAATTTTGTGCTGATAGAAGGAGTCATGTTCACAGCCTCCAGAATCTCCTCCTGTACTTCCGGAGTTGTAGATCTTGGTCGTCCCCTTCCCAAACCAGGAGAGTTAAATTTTCCATACTCGCACAGACGGTAATGGAGACGTACAAATGTCTTCCGATCTGGACATTGTCGCTGTGGGTACCTCTCCTGGTACAAACGACGAGCCAGCGCACCATTGCCGTCCGCCTTACCGTACATGAAGTGTATCTCTGCCAGCTCTTGATTTGAATACATGTCGCACAGTCTAACGCCTACACAACACTGAATGTAACCTTCGCCTCGGAATGAACTGTCAGAGTGCCCTCTTAATGTCTCCTTTGACGGCAACGACCTGCGGAAAGAAAAACGTTCCGGTGAATTTCAATGCTGTGAAGGCCATAACTCGGAAATGAAGCATTTCCGGATACATGTTGTAATGAACTATTTTGTTTGTCTACATGTGGGAAATACATACCTGAAATTATGCCCCGTATTTTTAAACACCCTGTATATACATTATATATAAAGTATATGAATATTTTATTATGAAAATTGGCAGCGGTATAAATAAATCCTTAATTCAAGTTTCTAGCTTCAAATAATATATTTAACCTATACAGTATGTCATTATATGACACAACGAATCTAATTCAGGATAGGAGAAGAATTGTCAGAAGGAAATGGAATAGGGAGAGGAGTACGTCAAGGATGCCCTTTATCACCTAGCCTGTACAACATCTACTTGGAAAACTTAGTGAAAAAATGTTTTCAGAGCATAGGAGGAAAGATAGTAGGAGGAAGAAGAATAAAGTGTATAAGATTTACTGATGATATGGCGTTGTTAGCAGAAGAGGAGATGATACTAAGGGATATGCTACTGGAGCTAAATGACAGCTGTGAGCAGTATGGAATGAAGATAAATGCCAACAAGACGAAGACCATGGTTATAGGAAGAAAAGTAAAGAAGATAGATTATGCGAATTCTAAATGAGGCAGTAGAGCAAGTGGACAGCTTCAAATACTTGGGGTGTACTATAAGCAGTAACATGAGCTGCTGCCAGGAAGTCAAAAGGAAAATAGCAATGGTAAAGAAAGTTTTTAATAGAAAAAGGAGCATATTCTGCGGACCTCTGGAGAAAGAAGTAATGAAGAGACTAGTGAAGTGCTTTGTGTCGAGTGTAGCATTGTATGAGGCAGGAACATAAACATTACGACGAAATGAAGATAAACTAATAGAAGCATTTTAAATGTGGATATGGAGGAGGATGGAGCGTTTGAAGTGGACAGACAAAATAAGAAACGGAGCTGTGTTGGAAAGAGTGGGTGAAGAAAGAATGGTGCTGAAACTGATTACAAAGAGGAAAGGGAATTAACTGGGACACTGGTTGAGAAGAAACTGCCTACTGAAGGATGCACTGTAAGGAATGGTAAACGAGAGAAGAGTTCGGGGCAGAAGAAATTATCAGATGATAAACGACATTAAAATATATATATATATATATATATATATATATATATATATATATATATATATATATATATGGATCATATGAGAAGACAAAGAGGAAGGCAGAAAATAGGAAGGACTGGATAATGCTGAGTTTGCAGTGAAAGACTTGTCCTTGGACAGAACATATGAATGAATGAAACCTATATTTTTTTTTATTTTTTATTTATATATGTACCTTGCAATTTATCTGACTTTGATACTTCATCGGTAAATCTGTCGCGCTTTAAAAAAGGAGTGGCAGTAAATTTTTTAATAGCCTCCCTATGGATCTGAAAAGTCAAATTCAAAACATAAGCTTATTTAGGGCCAAATTAAAGAAATGCCTAATTTCTCACGCCTTTTATTTTGTAGGTGAATTTATGATAGGCCTATTTATGATATTTAACAAAGCTTTATAAATATTTCTGTATTTTGTTAAGTGAATGAATGAATGAATGAATAGATGGATGATAGCCATGATGTCCCATATTGGGCACAGGCCTCCTGTGATGAGGTTAGAACCCCCTCGACAGGGATGGCTCAAGTGTACTCGCTTGGTGAGCCAATCCAGGCGAGCTTGTGTATACTACTTTTGTGACATGGTTAATAACCCTGTTCAACTTTAACTAGTCTCAGCACTGTTCTTTGTTCATTTTTTCCTTGCACTACACACATTATACTGACACTGGTACTTTGACAAACACTGATTGCTATTTACACTATTTACCTGACACTTTCTCAACACTGGCTTTACTATTAACAAAACTTATCTTACACTTTCACTAATACTGACTTTACTATTTACAATATCTTAACCCTGATTACGTTATCTATTTACAATGAGCTTCCCTAGTTCTTTCCACAAAACTCTGTTCTTTGCTGTCCTCGACCATTGTTTCCCCGCCTCTTTGGTAAACTTGTCAGACCATCTGAGCCGTGGTTTTCCCTGTCCTCTCTTTCCGACGTAGGGGTCCCACATCGTGACTGCATAGGTCCATCTTGTCTGATGTAGTCTCGCCACATGTCCCCCCCAGGTCCACTTCGTTGCCGTGGCTCGTTCTGCTGCTTCAGTAAAGTTCGTCAGTCTTTGTAGTGTTTCGTTTGTCATTCTGTAAGTACTGATTACTAAACCTTTGAGTTCTAGCAGTGTATTGTAAAACTCTTCTGTATATATTTCAGTACCATAGTTTAATGAAGACTGACATATCATTTAGTTTTAATGTGTATACTTTATATTACTTGCTATATGTTTCAATTGAATTATGGTAATAACTTCATTTTGACCTTTGTTTTCTACGGTTTTAATAAATGTCGCTTGGCCCACTATGGTTCTGAACCCTTCAATTAAGTCTTTATAGTACTATTAAGATTATGTTTGGCACGTTCCATATTCTAGCTCTGAAGCGATAGTTAAGAACAATTCTGGTGCGAACAATAACAGTGAGAAAATGAACGCGAAATATTAGAATAAGAACAGTAACAGAACAAAGAAAAATAAGAGATGAAACTGTAATTCAATTTTCAAGGTGTGTACAGCATTATTGTAGACAGAAAGGCTTGCATTGGATACATGCTGATTGTTTTCATTGTGTCAAATTTCACCCTAAAATGTGGACGTCAATGCATTCATGTCAGACTGCCCGCTGAGTGATGAGTGGTGTTGACTCGTCATATTAGCCTTTCGGAAATAAAACAATAACATGAGAAATATGTGTGGCGGATGTTGGAGTGCCCCTCGGTTCCTCCCCCGTTTTACTTACAAAAGACATGCGAGTAAAAAGGTTATATGTACAGTACATTCACCATTTTCATTGTAGCTTTATCATGTCTCTAATAACGCATATTATGACGCATTTTGGTGCTTACTTTTATTTTTCATAGGCGCTTCTCACCCCTTTTAGAACATCCCAAGCCCATATTTTGCATTTTTCATTCTGCACAATAGACCGGCACACGATGTGACTCCCATACTTTAGGACGTGTCTTCATTCATCACTTTGACAACAGCCGCTCATTATGCTTTACAGAGGATTCGAATCCACGAGTGTCATTAACACGCCTAGAAAATATGCGCCTCAGCTGGTGAGTACACACCGAGCTTGAAAATATGTAAAAATGTATTTCATGTTTGCGACAGACGTGCAGAGACGTGGAGAAAGTAATTTCTGAGTTCTGTACAGAGCTTTTTCCTTAACATTCAGATAAGATCTGTTATTATTTTATCTGTAGTAATGTCACGAGAGGTCTGAGATTTGCCGATAAATCCACGAGTGGCATTTATTAGGACTATTTCGTGAATAAAATACAAATGTAAATAATATATCCCTAAAGTTCGATCACAAAATGTTAATAATTGTTTATTAACGAATACTTAACCTATTCAGACATTGTGAAGTTGAAATACTCGTAGATGAATATCGATTACTGCAATAAAGAAATTCGATGTTATTATTCAGTAATGCCAATTGCGAAATACAGGTTTAACAATGTTAATTACATGTACTGCACTTTTCTCTTATTATTATACATAAATACATTTTCATTATCAGTTGAAATCATAATTTATTTTAACAGTAACAGTGGGGACAGCTATATACCAATGTTTACGTATTCACAGCGAGACATGTTGCTACACAGTAAAGCCATCTCTGTATAGATAAGCCTAATTAAAACACGAATTTTATTACGTCATAGGAAGGCAGTTTGATTAAAAGACCTTATTATTTCTATGCAAGGTCATTGGGTTTAATATGCGATGATGTTACATAAATTTGAACATCTGACTTTCTATTAATTGTTTCATTTCATTCACAAAATACAAATTTTATAGGCTACTTATAGGTTATGTTACCTGTGGGAGCAGGACCAATGTCAGCTGTGTCTTATTTCGACCGTTACTTACAATCGGTGCTACACGAAAGCATTTTTATACCTGAACAAACGCATTCTCGCTGTAGTGTGTAACGGAACTAAAGCTTCATCTACACAGTTCAATATTCCAATCTCGTATGCATGCAATATGGGAAGAATATTGAAAGAATCAAGTTTAAAAGATACGTTCAATTAAGATCCATGGAGATTTTGTGTCTAGATGGTGCGCCGTTTTGAACGTCGTCTTCACTGCGTAAATATATTAATTAATATTAAATATCAATCTTGCATTCATTGCTTTAAAGTTGAAAGAAACGTTTAACCGTGTAGCTGCATCTTAATGTATTCATGATCATGAGTTCACGGGGAAACAGTTGGCGACAACGACTAAACAAAAGAACGACCATGCGATACATTGATAGCGATAAATCTAGCTGCAAAAATTATCGCAAAGTGTGACTGTCATTGGTTGGAATTCAAAATTTAATTAAACTTCATTGCTCGAAAATGGAATGACGTCATATGAATGAAATAGTCAACAATAATCTCACTAGAGGTTTTGATTTATCTAGAGAAAATCAAAACTCGAGTGGGATTTAATTGACTATTACACGATTAGAAGAAAGTATATAAAGATTATAAGTAACGAAGTACTCCAATAAAATAAAATATGCATTGACTTACGAAAATACAACTGTCTTCAAATGTATTATTGTACCATCTCAACATTACAAATATTACGCTAGATGGCAGTGGTGTGTTATGATTAGCTGTTTTCTTGTTATCAGTTGCGCCAACTACGGAATCTTCATTGAACTCTGTGGGCGGTTACCAGTCAAGAAGGCTTTGTTGATTCAGTTTCACTTTTATTAAAACAGTTGCATTCTACTTCAATTATCCAGATCCCAGTAATCAACGTCACTTGACAGATGATTTTCAATAAATCTTAGTATATTAAACAATCTCTGATACGTGACTATCCATAATATCATATAGCAGAAGCTATAATGTAACCTAAATAATATAAATAAGTGTTAGAAAAGTTTTAATTAGGGATGATGAAATAAACAAGAAAAGTTTTAATTAACGATGATGAAATAAAAAATAAGCATGAATAATTTTAAAAGGAACAATTATTCGATGTATAATTTTCAAATTTGAATGTTTTAGTGATTGGTTGTTCAATTGATGTTATATTAGACATGTGCGTAAAAGAAGTGGAACTCGTTGATGTACATGGTGTATTCCTTAACTTATTCAGGATTTACGAATGGTGCTCTTCATTTATTTGTAAATAGGGTTTCAAGGAAGATGCATAGCTATGACTAGTGATCTTTATTAATTCTTGTTCTTGAATGCCAATGAGAGTCATATTTGAAACTGCTGTGCATCGACTGGAGTGGTGTGTAATGTTCTGTTTTTTTTTTTTTACGTCCAAACCAGTGCAGTTTGAAATGTTGGCAAACAAAGAAACAAGTGCTAGGATAGTGATAAAAGTAAACAAATTCTAGGGACGCGATAAAATTAAACAAATGCTAGGGACGCGATAAAATTGTACGATAAGCAGCCATGATTGGTTGAAAGACGTCCTTTCGTACAGTTTTATTGGTCAAAAGTAGTATGACGTAGTAAAAGTGTAATAGTCTAGTTAATTGTTAAGATAACAACGGATTTCATTATTAGTTCTATTAAAAACAAATGCTGTTTTATTTAAAGCTCTTAGAAAATAATCGGCTGTTTATATGTGCGTCTATTGTTTCTCTATATCTACATATACAGAGTGTTCCTCACAACAAAACAAGAAACAACAATGAAAGTTTACGTTCAACGCTTTTCGAGGCACAATCCAACAACTTAATTTAAGTTTGTAACCGATAATAATATTCATTTTGTTAGATAATCGAATGATGTTATCGATACAATTCTGCTGATGCACCCATTGTATCCTAGATGGCTATGTGTTGCCAAGGAGACTTGTTTGCTACAGGAGAACGTTTTGAAAATTTATTATGAGTTTTTGAATTGATTGAAGTTGCAACACTTGCTTCCAAGCTAATAATATGTAACAGATGTTTCATTATGTTCTTTCATTAATAATTGAAAAACTAAGGATTTTCGGACATATGTTTATATGAACTTTTTTTTCTTCTTTTGGTATGAGGAACATGCCCCCAAAATTTGTCAAAGTTTATTTCTGAAACATTCTGTACAATTACATATTGCCAGACTTTCTTTGAAACCAAAGGATACACTAAATAGAAACATATTTTACTTATAAAGCAATTTAATTTGTGTTCTTAACTCCAAGTTCTAAACATGACTGCCATATTTTTCTTTAACCAGGAAGAATTTCTTAATATTGTAGGGAATTTTCAGTACCCTGTTGGAATATTTACAATTTGTTATGAAATGTAGTTCTTCGCCTCCTCAATAAATCGTGGAAAGATTTAAAAATCTTCCTAAGATGATGGCCGAAAGTAAAAATCAGCCGTGTTAATATATGGTGAATACGCAAGAAATTAGAAAGTGTCTACATGTGGCACGATAACTAAATACATAACTAGTTAACAGATGTGTTCTTATATGTAATAGCCTATATGCAAGTGCGGAAAATTTCACAAGGATATTTTTTCAATAACATAAAAGAACTAAAAGAAAACCATGCGTGCTGGTAAAACTTAGAAGCCACAAATTAAGTCATAATCATAAATGTACCTATTGTTATGGTTACGGAAACTAATAGCAGTTCATGTAACTAGTATATAATATTGGTAAATATGACACGAGTGAATGTTTGACGCGTGAGCGTAAGCGAGTAGATTAATTTTCACGAGTGTTTATTATAAAGATTATGCACATGTTACGTACAACCTTTTATGCCATTCTAGCATTAAAATATGTAAAACAAAAACTGTATTATAAATTTACAAAAGTATGTTATGATGTACTAGAGACATGAGTACTGTATATGACCTAATATATTGCAAGGTTGCTAAGTAATCTTTTCTAAGACAATGTTATTTTGTTGTTGTTTTGAAACTTTTTCTTATAGGTACGTTGTATAAAATTGTGTTGTGAAGGCGGTGATGACATCATGGAATACTAGTTGCTAGGTAACCTTTTCTGGCACCAGTGCCAGAATTAGGCCAATTGTACACGATTTGTAGCGTAATAACAAGCGTGTTTTAATGCTAGGATTGCATAAAATATTGTAATACCAACAGCATGTGAAATTCAGTCAAAGGTGGAAGTACCATAATGCCTACATTTACGTGTTAGGCTTTCTGTCTTTCAAAGATCGGTAGAACCAATCAGTTTTGACTTCAATATTTTGTGAAAAAATCATTAATCTGACATTCTTCATACAAGCGGAAAGTAATCTTATTAATATACAATTTATTATTAATGTCGATACTGACATTTATATCATATTTAACTCTCGTTTTTTCGATATAGAATAGAATGTTTTATTTTCGCTGGCAGTGTTAAGGCCGTAACCAGCCTTAATCAATACAATAAATATTTAAATTACTAATATTTACAGTACACTTAAAAGACTCTCCAGCAATATTCTTCAGTTAAGTTTTAACGACTAGTACATGTTTATTTAAATTGAGATAAACCTTTAAGATAAAGTATAAACTTAATTTATGAGCTAATTTAATTAAATCAATTATAATTAATTTGAGATAGCTAGTAAAATGATGAGAATTAATTTAATACGAGTATAAGCTTACTAGAACTATGTTATAGGGAGAAGAATATAAATCTAAAATATATTTAAGGTGGGTGCTCCTGTTATGGCCATGTTCCTGATATGGCCACCCCCCTATTGTGAGTTAGTTAACCAAAAAATCCGCTAAATTGCAGCAGCATCCAGTGAAAGGGCATCCTGGTAAGTCACTTGATCGTTTTCCATTCAGTCAGGTTGAGCAATATGGCGTCAGTTGCCTGTTTTGCGGTTTTCATGTGACCTCTTCTTATTTTTCTCTGGTAAGTCTCCTTTGTTTTATGCATGTTTTTCAAAGACTTGTTTCATGAAAACCATCGTGCTCCATTCAATTTTTAATGTTCTGTTGATTGGTGTTGTCGTTGATGGCGTATCTTTTACGAATTGTTCATAATCAAACGATTTTCGTGAAAGCTTACCTGTTCCTGATATGGCCATATCAAATGCATCATGGCCATATCAAGTTCATTTCACTTTTATTTTTTCACCTGACAAATTTACATACCTTATAGCTGGGATTACGCAAAAATTTTGTATTTTAAGAAAAACAACTTAATTTTTTATGGAAAAACCTGTTTTGACTACACTTTTGAATTATTAAGTGTCATGCTTATTCATTTTACACCATAATTATTTAATTTTAGCACAACTGCGCTATCAAACTGAAACCAATCACGATTTGTAGAACATGGAACAAGGGTGGCCATATCATGTGCACATGTTCCTGATATGGCCATTAGGTAGACTTTTGGAATTTGGGACTTTTTGGACAATTAAAGCTATTTTTATGGGGAAAGGAAATTGTTTCAAGAAAGTCCATTAGACTGAGAACGAGTAAGAAAAGAGTGGTTTACATTTTTTTTAAATGGCGGCTAGAAAAATTCTCAAACCTTAGCATGACCATATCAGGGACACCTACCTTATATAATGAGAATATTAATGTAATGAAATATTCTTTTTTCTAAATCTGTTACTTCCTATATAAAAGTTTTGTGCTCTAAAAATCCCATTGTTACTGATTGTGCTTTATAACTTTCCTTTCTGTGTTTACGTTTTAATCCCAAATACTCGTAATATTGTAGCTATGGAGGGTACATGTTATTATAAAAATGGAATATCTCTTATTGGCAGCTTCTGAGTCGTGATGTGACATGCAGTTTTAAATTAAATCATCTTATGGCTATAATACTCGACTTTAGATGATATGTTCTCGGATTCAGAACCTGCTTGTACATTGGAATTTTAAGTCATAAAAATTGTTCAAGTGTCTTTCTTCAGAAAGATGGTAAAGCTGGTATTACCCCTGAAAGAAGCATTTTAAGGAGAATTTTTTGATCGTTTCTTCCTCACTTCAAAATTGAACTTGCTGTTTATCGCTGTCAATTATCATCATCCTGTTGTTGGAGCAATGAATTTCTTGCCCTTAAATGCTTCTCTCGGAAATTCAATTCAAAACCCCGAGACTACTAAAGTTTAGGAAACTGTGCTGGCAATGAAAATTCCAACCAAACGTAATTCTAATATATTCTTCCTTACAACATTATTTAATGTGAATGATAAATTCGTTGTCAAATAAACAGTTAACCTCATTGTACTGAATTACTCGCGATGTCTGCTACAGATAACTTACTGACTGTTATTTATTTCATTAACTTTGACTAACAAAAATATAATTATGGCTGTCAGGCCAGTCTCCCGGACAAAATTGGATGAAGATATACAAAATTAAAACAAGCCAAACAAGATGTAAAAAAGGACATATAACATGGGGGAATGTAATAGAGGCATTCATTATGCATGAGCGTTTAACTACATGAAGAAACAAACCCTCCAGGCTGTGTTTAAAATACAAGCAAAGCTCTTCACTGTGCTGAGAAAAAAATTACTGTAGGATTTTTCCGAAAAATCAATTATTAATTTAAAAGTGGCATTAATTTTTATTCCTTGTCTGATTCTCTCTCTTCCACTACCTTGCTCCTCTAACTCTCTCTCTTTCTTGCACCATTTCTTCCTCTTACATTTAGCGAAGAGAGATCTTTAGTTTGGTTTATTAAAGGGACCAACCCGTGCGTAAGCTGCAGCCCTTTAAACTGACACTGACTTTTCATTCTGACAAGCTTTGTTCCTCATTCTAACTAATTTTACTTTTCTATGATTTCATATTTCGCGCTGTTATGTAGGAGAAAAATGTGTGTGGTGGACCTGTATAGGATATCGATAGTATATATCATATACATCACAGTCTAATAGATACAGTCACGTAACTCATACGTATAAAAAATGCCAACATTTGACAGCTGGCGCGACAATAGCCCTCTAGCGGCAGGCAAGTTAACAGTGTGCACACGACATATGATAACACATCAGAAAACGGGTTTTGCGTAATTTATTTTACATTTCTATGCTATACAATAAGTGTATATGGTTCTTATTAATTCTACTTTAGAATCCTGGAAGAATTTCACACGCAGTTAATCTACAAGTTTCAGAAGCTGGGAATAAACGTAATTCTTTCTGCTCCTTACAACTGAATCATGGCCCTGATCACGTATCATGGTTTGAAATAATATAATTGTTCGTGCGTGGTTGGTTAATTCAGTTCATTCCTAAATATATTTATAAATCATTGGAACTTTGTATTTCCTGTGAGAAGAGTAAAAATTAGCAGCTTCAAAATTATAGGGTATATCTCGTAGGGTACATCGCGTGGTGAACTCCTCTCCCTATTTCCTGAGAAATTAACGATTTTGCATACCGCAAATTGGGGTAAACTCGGCCGCTGAGGTAAACTTGAAAATAAAGAAAAAGGAAGGATTTAAACATTAATATGAAGTTCATTATTTTTTCATTTCTTAAGAACCGGTATTTCCTTTATTATTTTGAGTCACAAATAGTGCTGATGTTATGGTTTAAATTTTTATGGCTAGTTTACTGCATTTTACATTACATTTCCAGTTTTCACACATAATACCTAATTTTAACTTATCCTACCTATATAATACGTAATTTACATGCACTTACTGTTAATATGACGTAGGTGAGAACAAATAAATGAACACACAATTTTGTTGAAAAAATTGTAACTTCAATTAACTCAGAAAATGTAGGCCTAATTTTATTTTCAGAGCAGAAGTGGTGTAAGTCAAAAATGGGTAATGAGGGGTTAAAGTAAATATTCTGTAAAATACAGCGCAAAGTGGCAGTTAATATTGAATGTATTTAAACTATTAATAGCCAGTGAATAGCACGAAGGACATATTAATTGCTACTTTGCGCTGTATTTTACAGAATTTTTACTTTAAACCTCATTACCTGATTTTGACTTACACCACTTCTGCACTGGATGGCTCAAATAATCACTGGGAATATAAAATCAACACCAATAACAGTCATGCAAATTATTACAGAAAAGATTGCTTTTTATATTAAATTTGAAAAGGCTCTTTTATTTCTTGAGAACTTAATACGTCTGCCACATGAATCTACACCAACACATCAGAAATTTATCGACACAGTCTGGATTTATTCAAGAAGTGAATATTTTGCAAAAGGATTACTATACTCCATGAATTCTTGCAAAATTAACACCATGATACCTACTTGAATGCAATATAACATTCAACTTTTGAAAAATATAAAGAACAAAAACACGAATACAAAAATTATGGAATTACTTGCATTAAAAACTGTAGATATATTATCCAAACTCGGAATGGTTACACATTTACACATATGATCTCTGCAAAAAAAAAAAATAATATACAGTAACAGGTATTTACTTTGTTTTTTATTTAAACTGTCCTTCCTGACATACAAATAGGTAACTGATAAGTAATAAATGTTTTATAGAACACAATACGTAGGCTACCTACAACGTGGATTATTGGTTATGACTGAGTTATGATTTTCTCTTGGTCTTTAGGCAATCTGAAGAACGACAAATTCGGAGATTTAAACTTGTTGTTACTGCAATTTTCGTCATTGCACACATTGCCTTTATTCCGACGCATGATTAAAACGTTATTATAACATCTCGCATTCCTTTAAAGCACGTGCTGGCTGTATAAACCCTATGACCAGTGCCTTGCCTGCCGCTTGGGCGCTAGTGTCGCGAATGTTGGCAAAAAAAGTGTTGAAGTTGCGAGACTGTATGTATTAGACTGTGATATACATACTGTACTTCGATACTCGTTTCCTCGATTTTCAAATTTTCAACCTTTTGTAACATTCAAAATGCTCCAATGAATGGAGTTTTTCTCCAATCCCAGTGAAATGTTGCATAGAAGTCGACAAAACATGTATCAGTTTACTAATCACCATGTGTTGAGTATGTGATAGATAAGTGTTCGCGCAGGCTTCCGCGGCTGGTGTACATGGTCTGTGGATAAGCTCCGGGGCTTCTATCGCGTTGTCTTGGTGATGGTGGCTGACGTTTCGACCGCTGTGTTGTGGTCATCTTCAGAGCAGTTGGATAAGGAAATAGTCTGTGAGCTCGTATATATATAGTAGTCTCCATGGGGGGAGTACTATCGGTGATAGCTAATATACTGCGTGTTCAGTTCAAAGTGTGTCATGGCTCGCTGTATGCCGTCAGGTGGCTAGTCGATGAGCCTAGAGAATTCAATCTTCGTACACTTCCGCAGAGGTGTATTACTTATCTGCCAGAGAAGTTGCCTAGCAAGTACGGCGTTCATTCTGAAGAGTACTTACCGATACGTACGGTAACGCCTGTAGTGGCAGGAATGTGAACTGTTTGGAAACACGTACTGAAGTGAGTTTTTCTCTTACTGTCGGGATATGGGGAGAGGGTTAAGACGATTACTTACGTATTTGTAGACATTAACTTCGACGGTCAACATGGACACGGAGCATTTGATTTGTATTGTGGAATGTTGCCGTTACCGATAATAGCAAATACCCTGTGTACGATTTGCCCGCGAAAATACAGTTCGAAAGAGGTTATGGTAGCACACAGACTTTACAGACCGCCATCTGTTGCTACGACGTTCAAGTTATACCATACACGTTCTCAAGTTCAGATTGAACGCTTTGATTAATAGGCAACTTCTCTGACATAAAAGCTGAAACTCGCTTCAAATCGCTGACTCACAACAGTGACGTCATGACACACTTTGAAATGAACACCCAGTAGATATTAGGTGCCAGAAGGAGAACCTACGACCTATCACCGATAATACTTCTCCCATCCAGACCACTATATACAATATACGAGCTCACAGACTATATCCTTATCCAACTCCTCTGAAGATGACCACAACACAGCGGTCGAAACGTCAGCCACCAACACCAAGACAACACGGTAGAAGCCCCGAAGCTTATTCACAGACCATGTGATAGATAAGTTTTAAAAAATTGAAAAATTAACAATTAAAATGTTAAATATTTTTTCTCAAAAAGTAGTCGGAAAAATATGAAAAGCATGTGTCATATTTTGCATATATCTATCAGGAATAAATTAAATATACATTTAAATAAAAAGTATATAAACTTTGAAAATTGGGACAATTATAATTCTGCATTTAAAAAAATAATTATAAGTAAACTAATTGAAATATCAAAGTGAAAATGTTGTATATTGCATGTTCGCTTATAAGAAATATGTGGTAAAGGTTTCAGATTAATTGGTGTAAAAATGTAAAGTTAGAAATTTCACAGATCCATAGTCTTGATACATAGTGAGTGATACGTCAGTGTTTTTATGAAACTTATACTGTGAATGTTATCAGTTCGGAAGCTGGCGAATAGGGGCGCGGTTTCAAGTAGCTTTCGAGTGAATAGCAGCTGATGCATTCCTTTTGCATTTTTCACAGGGCTGCGGCCGTTCAATTTCCGTACAATGTATCATAAAAATCTTTTAGATAGAAGAGAAGTTATTAATTATATCTAAATGCACCCACTATAAAGGGGTAGTTCTTCTTGTACAAACATAATCAGAGTTTGTACACAAATCATATATGTCACCTGTAAGTCATGTACAAAGTTTTATAACAATGTATTAGACTGCAGAGAAGTTATTAATTTTGCCCAGCTAATGATTTGTGTTCTTATTCACTGTGCGTTTGTTAAGGTTAGATAAAAACGTGTCCAATGTATTTTTAAACTGATATTCCACATCATGTGAATAATATTGTAGGCCTAAAACACTCTCACAGTGATTAAAAACTTCCTTAGTCCATGATTATTCTCTACTGTTAAGTCAAACATGGAACAGTTACCGTACTCCCCACCACTGAAAGAAATTAATTACTGATGAATGCGCAAGAACGCGCCAACTTTAAAACAAGGATTCAACACTCTAAATGATGCTGTATTAAATGGTAAAAGAATTTTTGTAACCGGACGTGACCGGCTGTACTGAAACTCACATTATATTTGGAGAACTTTAGAAACATAAGTTTATCAATTGTAATATTTAAACCCTACTGTAAGAAGAAAAATACTTTATAAACTTGTAAATGAAGTTACATTAGTAAGAATGTACCTATATGAACAAATTCCATGTTTTATAACATAATAAATCACTAACAATTCTCTCTTTTCCACCCACATAGTAAGCCTCTCTCTCTACGACTGAACCGGAGCTAGAAGTGTTAAGGTACGGTCACACGTCGCTACTTTTGCTGCGCAACTTTTGTACTGCAGCTGCAAAAGTTGCGTGTCGTGTTCACACGTAAGCCAAAAGTAGTGCGCTGCACGCTACTTTTCGTGCTGCGCAACCCGAGTGCAGCAAAAGTTGCAACTGGAGGTTGCGAGTCTGTTCACACACAAGGCGCTACTTTTGCAGCCGCAGTCATGCTGCAGGTTTCCATCTCCGTGTTGACTTCTCACTATACATTTTGTGGTTATGTTCGCATTATTAATAAACTCATGCGAAAGCTTACTTATCTATTATTTGCTTTTCTGTCCTAACTAGTGTTCAGAAATTGGCATTATTTTTACTATAAAGCTTTTAAAAACGCCTATATACTTAAATGATAACCAACAGCATATTCACATAATCAATGTTGGCAACCCTCCTGTTTGAAACTACGCTACGGAAAATTAAAGAAGTGAATTATGTCGTCAGCAGATATGCTCAGACTATGTTGTGCATTTAATATCTGTTACAAATAATTTATTTTCACCACATCTAACATTAAAATACATCCAAACAATGAAAGTATCATTGGCACATTTGGGTGGCAACACTGGTCGCAACCGCAGCAAAAGTTTCAACAAAACCGATATCAAAAATGCTGCGGCTGCAACCCTGAGAACCGTGTTCACACGTCGCTACTTTTAAGCTGCGCGCAGCATGGAAAAGTAGCGGGCAGCAGGTTCGGCAGCCGCTACTTTTCGGGTTGCACCGTTGTTCACACGTCGCAGTACAAGAGTTGCGCAGTTTTTTGTACTGCATTGCTGCAAAAATAGCGACGTGTGGCCGTACCTTTAGGAAGAACTCAAAGTTTATACCATTCTAAATATGGATTTCCGCTGATAAATCAGTAAAAGCTATTATTTACAACATTCTTCAAATATTAAAGAACACGAATTCATATTCACCTACGAATAATTAAACAAATCGAAATTTGATTTTTGTCCACCTAGATCGAGAAAATTACACCCTGTGGGCCGGTGAGGTGAGTCCAATATAATAGCACTTAGTACTTCTTGATTTCAGATATTGAATCGTTGATGTTACCTTGTACGAAGAGGCCTAGACTAAACAATTGTATGTAAACCAGTGGACAGACAAAACGGACGTTAAGGGGATGCGCTACTGAATTTTCTAATTTCTACATTTTAAGAGACAATGTATTGAAATTTTAACAGCATATTATGATCACGATTATGAATTAATCAGGAAAATTTGAATGATCTAAGTCAAGAAATAACTCTTTAAAAAAATAAAATTTGAAAATAACGCGTTTATTTTTGGAAACCGTTTTTTGGAATCTAAAACAAGAGTTTTCTATGTTTTTATAGTGCATATTATAGCTGAAACATAGGTTGTGGTAATGGAGTATTGGAATTTAGTATATGAAGCAAGGGTAATGTTCAAAATTTCGTTTTTTGGAACTCAAAAATCAGAATTTGATTTATTTCACATATATTATATTTGCATGGCTTGTATGTAAAGTATTTTTAGAGTAAAATAAAAAAAAACATGAAATTTCTTCAAAAACTGTCATTTTTCAGTAGCGCATCCCCTTAAGAGCAGAAAACCGTCGAATCGTTATACTCGCATACCCACTAGAGCAAGACGTCTTCGAAATAAAGTGTAGTGGTTTTATCCAAAAGTTTTTGTTCTCTTCTCTCTCTTCCCACAAAATGCTGGACCCTTTCCTCATAATATAGTCACTCCGATACGAGATAACCGCGGCAGTGGATAAGACGTCGTGAAATGTGGCGGCGGGGTTCTGCGGGTTTGCCTGCTTCTCCCCTGTGGTCAGCGACTGAGCAGAACAAGTTTGCTGCTCTTTTCTAAACCTCCTCTCCGCTTTGTAGTGCGGATTCCAGTTGTGTTGGCTTGGTTGTATACGTAGCAGGGGAATTGCAACCGCACCGGCTCGAACTCTGTTTATCTGCACTTTATCACATCCTAAGGAGCAGGGACTTAAAAGGTCGCGCTCAAAGCCGCAGACCCGATGCCAGAACAAAGCGGCTCTAATACCCTGCAATCGATACTCGAATTGTATCGCATCTCTAAATCCCGTTCTTTGTCTCTAATGCATGCATGTCTTCTCAGTTTTCTCATTGTGAATGGATTTTGCACCCGTTACAGAGGAATAAAATACTAGCTACCATTTTAAGCAATAATATTTTTTATTTAAAGTAGCCTACACTTGTTCCGCAACAATAAAGTTAATTATATAATTGTTTTATTAATGTGTTAACCAACAGCAAGTAAAACGTGATATGTGCTTCTAAGAGATAATTGTAATACCATTCAAAATTTTAACAAATAAACGTATTATTTTGAGAATGCTTGTGGCAAAAGAATAATTACGTATTTTCAAAATTGTGCTTATTGTGAATTTTATTTAATTTTCATATTTATTTTCTTTTTTTATTATTTTACTAGCCGTACCCGTGCGCTCCGCTGCACCCGTTAGAAATAAATATAAAGTAATTACATAATTAAAATAGGACATTTGATCCAGGGAACATTCGTGTTTGATAGAAGGATAAATCGTTTAATATGTTACTTAATTTAAATTGCATCCAAATAATTAAAATGCGATCATTTTGGTCCAGAGACACTCATTTGGTGCAATGACAATTCCTTTAACATGTTTCTTAATTTTTATTACATGAAACCATAGTTTAATGAAGATTGCCATCATTTAGATTTAATGTGTATATTTTATTTTACTTGTTATAGGTTTCCATTGAATTATGGTAATAACTTAATTTTAACCCTTGTTTTCTACGTATTCAGTAAATGAAGCTTGGTCCACTATGGTTCTGAACCCTTCAAATATCTTAATTTATATTATATTATATTATATTATATTATATTATATTATATTATATTATATTATGTTATGTTATGTTATGTTATGTTATGTTATGTTATGTTATATTATATTATATTATATTATATTATATTATATTATATTATATTATGTTACCTTATGTTATGTTATGTTATGTTATGTTATATTATATTATATTATATTATATTATATTATATTATATTATATTATATTATATTATATTATATTATATTATATTATATTATATCAGAAGTTACTGTAATAACATTATAACATTATGTCCATCTAGAGAAACTACACTTTCCAATGGTGAAATAATAATTAATTATACAAATCGGTTAATTTGGCTTCCGATATTACTTCATACAAACACTACTCTATACTTCATAGCTTTCGATTGTTGCTGTCCAAGGCCTCTTATAGACGAAGTCATTTGTTTTTTAATTCATTACACGGCCTTAGATGGCAGTTATTTTAATTTTAAAACTCATTTATCTCATTAAATATCAGTCCTATCAAAATGTTTCAAGGAATAAAACTTATCGCAAATTATGTTTAAAGAAATTTTTGTTATGTAGCATTTTTCATAAAAATCAATAATAAGCGAGATATTTCGATTTATTTAATTTATGTTATGTTTTATTTAACGACGCTCGCAACTGCAGAGGTTATATCAGCGTCGCCGGATGTGCCGGAATTTTGTCCCGCAGGAGTTCTTTTACATGCCAGTAAATCTACTGACATGAGCCTGTCGCATTTAAGCACACTTAAATGCCATCGACCTGGCCCGGGATCGAACCCGCAACCTTGGGCATAGAAGGACAGCGCTATACCAACTTGCCAACCAGGTCGACTTTATTTAATTCAGGCCCCCTTATAACCCCCTTTTAAATAATGTATTTTGAATGCCATATAGCCTAAAATCTAAGTTACAACGAACTTAATTTATATTCCAATTTTCATCGAAATCCATTCATCCATTATCGCGTGAAAAGGTAACAAACATACATACATACATACAGACAGACAGACAGACAGACATACAAACAAAAATTTCAAAGAAACTATTTTCGGTTTCAGGGTAGTTAATTATATATGTTAGGACCAATTATTTTTGGAAAATCGAAAATCACCAGAAAAATTTCGGCTACAGATTTATTATTAGTATAGATTACATTCCATTTTGTTATATTCTTTCTTACGTTTTCCATATTAACCATTTGTACTAAATGAGTTGCTTTTACTATATTCCAATGTATTTTACTTTCTTTTTTTCTATTGTGGTATTATTTTCATGTCGTTTAGTGTCGATTTTATTATGCCATTATTATTTTTTTTGTAATATGTTAGTATTCTATTCTTTAACTGTTTGTTAAATTTTAACTGCTTGTATACTTTGTGACCTGGTAGAGTGTAAGAGAAGGCCCTATGGCCTTAACTCTGCCAGTATAAATAAAGAATTATTATTATTATTATTATTATTATTATTATTATTATTATTATTATATTGAAAATCTTAACAAATGTATAATTTTAAAAATGTTTAGAGCAAAAGAATAATTACGTATTTTAAAAAGAAAAAAGTGCTGCAGATACATAAATATAATATATTTCGAAATCTTAACAAATGTATTATTTTGAATAAGTTTGACAAAAGAACAACTACGTATTTTCATAAACTTCTGCAAAGAGGTAAATATAATAATTTCAATGAAAATATTAACAAACGTATTATTTTGAGAATGGTTATGGCAAAATAAAGTTTTTTACAATTGTACTGCAAAGAGGTACGTAGATATAATTTCATTAAAATCTTAAATGTAGGCCTATTAATTTCAAAGTGTTCATAACAAAAGAAAAATTAGATATTTTTCCAAATGTTCCGCCAAAGTTAAGTATAATTTCATTCAAAATCTTGACAGACGTATTATTTTGATAATGTTTATGACGAAATAAAAATGAGATATTTTTATAAGTATGATGCAAATATATAGGCCTAAATACAATTTATTTGATTCGAAATCTTGACAGATGTAGAAGTTTGTAACAAACGAAAAATTACGTGTTTTTACAAGGAAGTATTCATTTGAAATCCTAATAAATATTATTTTGAGAATGTTTCTGACAAAAGAAAAATTATATATTTTCACATGTGTACTAAAAAAAGGTGAATATCATTTTTATTGAAGTTCTTAATAATTGTATAATTTTAAGAATATTTATGGCAAAATAATAATTACGTATTTTTGCAAAAAAAATGTGCTAAGGTACATAAATATAATATCTTTCGAAATCATAGCAAATTATGCATTATTTTGAATGTTTTTGTGACAAAAGAACAATTATGCATTTTTACAAACTTCTACAAAGAGGTAAACATAATTTCAATGAAAATCTTAACAAATGTATTATTTTGAGAATGGTTATGGCGGAATAAAAATTACAAAAAAAAATGTGCTGCAAAGAGGTAAATATAATTTCATTCAAATCTTAACAACTGTATTAATTTCAAAGTGCTTATAACAAAATAAAAATTTCTTATTTTTATAAATGGTCCGCCACAGATAACTATAATTTCGTTCAAAATCTTAACAAACGTATTATTTTGAGAATGGTTATGGCAAATAAAGATTACATATTTTACAAATGTGCAGCAAAAAGGTAAATAGAATTTCATTCAAATTTTAATTAATGTATTAATTTCATGTTGTGATTCAACCAGGCTGTGATGTATTGTGAGTTGTGTATGCGACATCACAAAAAAGTAACCATGTCATTCAGGTACTATCATCTGGTGGTAGATGAAAGAAACTCACTGCCCGATATTACCCGATGTCTGATACTACTCAACTCTCCCCTACATGTGTAACAATTAATTTCCACCATACAGAGAAATCTGAGGACATAGTGACCTGCTTATTTATTTCATTTCTTCTACGTAAATAATAGATAATAATTTGATTAAAAATATTTTGTTAGTTTTCGAGTTGATGGTGGTTTTGTGTTTAATTTAAAATATCTTTTAATTAAATGAGTGAATCAATTTCACGTGCATCATTCCCGAGTAAATTAACTCCGGCGAATAATTTAGGAAAAATTGTTGTACACAGACAGACAAAAAGGCGCAACGTGTAATTGAAAATAAATATTTGCCGCGAAAATCCCGAAATCCATATTTTGCGGCATCACGTTTTCTTATTATTTCGTATAGCGAGAAAATAAATTCATTGCTCGAAAATTTAAGGTTTTGAAAATCTCCAAAACATGTAAGAAATCATAGGATTGTGTATCAAACCCAGTTGCTCCAATGGATTACCCCAGAATTTTGTAACGGACTGATATATGACGGCATCAGGGAATGGTAAAATGACAGACAGAGGAAGCCCGATACGCCAACGTTCTGTCCATTACAGATCTCACAGAATTTACCGCGCATCAAACTCCGAAGCGTTTGGGGAGAAGTCATCAACTGTATGAAGTAGCTACTCGTGGGCAGAGTTCATGTGACGTCCCTACATAAGCTTCAATGGAGAGTTAGGTCTGATGAATTGTCCGTCGTTTGTCCCTCTAAACAAAACAAATATTCCGTTCATTATCCTACTGAATTCAGTTAACATTTTGACAGTTCGGTTGTACTGTCAAGTTTTGCTTTTATTAAACCATTATTATGAGGGCGCTATTTCATGACAGTCATTTAAACTATCAGCGGAGTAGGGTTGCTCCCCCACCGTTATTTTGACAGATTAATTTCCATACAGTTTCTACTCCTCCACGTGAACTAACATCTGACGAAATAAACGATGGGGATCTCCACCCTCGTGCGGCATTGACGAGTGCAGCAGACGAAGAGAATATTTCTTGCAATCGTAGATAACCATACTGTACCGTGTTTTCCGCTGAACTCTATGCATTTTTATTACACCATATCATACAGTAAGTCAGAAATGATTCACTCCTATCTTGAGAAAATTTTCCATGTTTCTTCAATTAAAGGATAATTTTAAAAATAGATAATTTAACATAATATCCTTGTTTAGTAATGCTGTTTTCAGGAGGACCTCACTGAAGTCCTTCGACAGAGCTGTAATTTGGCATAGAGTCCATGTGGTACCATGTTTGTATGTGTTTAGATCTTAAGAGAGTTCTTGTTTTTCCATAAGAACCATACGACACTTACAATATTTAAGGGATCAATTATTTCTTGACTAACTTGATCAATTGCTTCCTAGATCGAAGAGGAGAATTTTATTCCACATTTTTGGTGAATATCGAAGACCTTAAGCGTGTTCTTGTTTTTCCATAAGAACCATACGACACTTACAATATTTAAGGGATCAATTATTTCTTGACTAACTGTATCAATTGCTTCCTAGATCCAAGAGAATAATTTTATTCCACATTTTTTGTGAATATCGAAGACCTTAAGGGGAGAGGATGATATTTTTTGGTGAAAAATGAGTGAATTAAAAAAATCTTTAAAATACTCTGTGATATGTGTGGAATGCATAGCATAACATTTAGTGGGTATTTGTACCCTTATCGGATGTTGAGTCGCCATTTTTAAATTTCCTGCGTTATGGATTTCTAAATCACTCGCCCACTTTTATTGTTGTTTCCGGTAAATTAAATTTTCAAAGATTTTTTTTCTTTAAAATACCCTTTTATCTGTGTGGAATGCATTGCATAACATTTTGTGGGTATTTGTGCCCTTATCGGATGTTGAGACGTCATTGTTAAACTTCCTGCGCTGTTGATTTTTAAATCACACGGCCGCTTTTATCGGTTTCCAGTAACTTCATTTTTTTTGCTATATTGCCAGACAAAAATGGATATAATTTCTGAACTATTAAAGATACATGCATGAAATTTAGAACACACATTCTTTAGACTATTAGGAAACTTTTATCTGTAACAGAATGTTATTAATTGATTTCATTTTAAAAATACGTATGTTTCTTTGCAAGAAAGGAAATAAGAAAATTGTTATTAAATTTTAATTGTTTATTTTACGAACGTAGGGACTAATATCAAAATTCTGTTACAGACAGTTTGTAGAACGTGCTTTTTGCAAATACATTGCAAAACACTGTTTGAATCTATCTTTAAAAACGGTTTAGAAATATTGGTTTTAGTACAATCCTGCATTGGGTATATTTTTTTTCAAATTTGCGCCCCCAAACAATTTTTTTTCTTCAAAATATTTTTATTTGGTTGAGTTGCCACAGCTATGAGCTCTCTACATACAAAAAAATTAATATTTTACACCAAATAGTAAAAAAGTTTTAAAAAATACCATCCTCTCCCCTTAAGCGAGTTCTTGTTTCTCCGTAAGAACCATACGATACTTAGAATATTTAAGGGATCACTTATTTCTTGAGTAACTTTATCAATTGCTTCCTAGATCCAAGAGGAGAATTTTATACCACAGTTTTGGTTACTATCGACCAATTAATTTTTTCCTGCGTTTGTCATGCCACCAAGACTTGTAGTCCCATTATTTTCTGTAGTTAGAGAGCTCCTGCGCGATTATTGATAAACGAAACTGCTGAGTTTTATATACTCTTTAAGGACTTCCATTATCTCTGTAATTCTTACGTCATCATTGCTCCTTTTTCCATTCCATCATCTCATAATATTCTCTCAATTTCAAAAGTATCAATATTTTCTGATGGTCAAAGTGGCTGCAAGGAGATTTTTTCGAACACTTCAATTTCTTTTTTAATTTTCGAACAACTAATTTCGTTTGTATTTTTTTTGTATATGACCTTCATTTAAATGTACGTGAAACCCCTCTGTTAATTCACTTTTGCAATAAGTTTGCATAAATGTATCCTAAACTCTCTCCCCTCCACACAAATGTTTCCGGCGAGCGAAGGGGTTCTGAAAGTTGCCGACTGTCGCGAGACTTCCGGCGCGCACCCGCCGTGGCGTGCGGCCCGCATCGCGTTGGGCACGCAGAGCCTCCCGAAGCACCCATTCGGGTTCGTTTCCGACCTGGAAAGTTTCTGCCATAATCACCGGCCCACGCGGCACACAGCGCCATTGCGTCGGATCCAAGAAACAGCAGGGTCAGTTCTGAAAACAAGACATGACCTGCGAATCTGCAACTTTTATGTAGTGGTAGTATAATAGGGCCTGAGAATCATGGCGCAAGATTGAGGATCATTGAATTTTGTATTATGCTATTATTTATAATACGGCCTTGGGACTCATCGGGCAATATTGAGTGAGAATTTTAACTTTTATATCGTTATTTTTTTCAAATACTACCTGAGAATCATAGGACAATAATGAGGACCTTTAACTTTACATGATTATAGTACTAAAAATAAGAATAATTGGGAAAACAATGAACGCCTTTATCATGTACTTTATATGTAGTAGTACTGCAAAGACGCGGTACAATAATGAGTATATTTAACATTTGCATCATAACAGTATTGCAGATAAGAGAAGACTTTGGACAATAATGAGAGCCTTTAAATTTACATCATGATAATATTACAGATAAGAAAAGACCGTGGACAATAATGAGAGCCTTTAAATTTACATCATAATAATATTTCAGATAAGAAAAGACCTTGGACAATAATTAGAACCTTTAACATTTACATCATGACAGTATTGCAGATAAGAGCTGACCATGGACAATAATGAGAGCCTTTAACATTTACATCATGACAGTAGTGCAGATAAGAGAAGACCTTGAGCAATAATGAGCACCTTTAGCATTTACACTATGACAGTAATGCAGATAAGAGAAGGCTTTGGACAATAATGAGAGCCTTTAATATTTACAGCATGGCAATATTGCAGATAAGAGAAGACCTTGGACAATAATGAGCATCTTTAACATTTACACTATGACAGTAATGCAGATAAGAGAAGACTTTGGACAATAACGAGAGCCTTTAACATTTAAAGCATGGCAATATTGCAGATAAGAGAAGACCTTGAGCAATAATGAGAACCTTTAATTTTTACATCATGACAGTATTGTAGGTAAGAGAAGACCTTGGACAATAATGAGTACCTTTAGTATTTACGTCATGACAGTATTGCAGATGAAAGAAGACCTTGGACAATAATGAGCACCTTTAACATTTACATCATGACAGTATTGCAGATAAAAGAAGACCTTGGACAATAATGAGAACCTTTAATTTTTACATCATGACAGTATTGCAGATAAGAGAAGATCTTGGACGATAATGAGCATCTTTAACATTTACACCATGACAGTATTGCAGATAAGAGAAGACCTTGAACAATAGTGGGAACCTTTAATTTTTACACCATGACAGTATTGCAGATAAGAGAAGACCTTGGACAATAATGAGAACCTTTAACATTTACATCATGACAATATTGCAGATAAGAAGACACTACAAAACTTTTAAGTAATTTGAATGTACTACTTCAGTTTGTTAATGTTAAGCTATGTATTTTACTTGAACTGACTAGTTTCGATGTGGTATGCATCACCTTCTGATTTCTAGTGAGATCCCGCGTTATCTTCCGGCTTTCTGTTCTTGCCTTGATGGGATGTGTTCATGATTGGTAATGTTGCTTCGAAAAGGGTGTGTGTTCTGAAATTCAGCTAAGTGTAAAGGATGCGTTGTGCTGTGTTTTTGTGTTTATTAAGTTTCGTTTTGTTCTAATATATCGAGTTTCTGAGTTTTTTTTTTTAATTTGTAAGATTCCCATGTCAGTTTCTATATTGTTGTAGTTGTGATTGGAGTTTGTGTTCTGCGTGAGTTGAATTGTTGTGTGATTTAGTTACTGCTGTTCTATATTCCTTGTATCGTGTTTGTAAATATCTTCCTGTTTGTCGGATGTATGCAACCTTAACATAATAGACAACATCATAATAAAGATTAAACACAAATAGTAAAGAAACGCGGCATATAAACACATGAATATAACAAATACAAGACATTAATATACGAAAATAAAAACATATTCAAGTTTGCATCGTCTTTCAAAAAATTTAAGTACAACATTTAATACATAACACTACAAAAATCACTCGATACATAGACTAGACGCAGAAAGAAATAAAACCTAACAGGTGTATACTAACATGCAATAGTTGTAAGGATTTCTACATCGGACCTCACTAGAATTCAGAAAATAATGCACACCACATCGTTATTAATCACTTCAGGTAATATAGTTTAACTTTAACGCAGTGAAGTAGTTATCTATTCAGATAAAATAAAAGTTTTGTAGTGATATATAAACGTTAAAGTCCACACCTGTGGAGTAACGGTTAGCGTGTCTGGCCGCGAAACCAGGTGGCCCGGGTTCTATTTCTGGGGTTTTCCCTCAACCCAATATGAGCAAATGCTGGGTAACTTTCGATGCTGGACCCCGGATTCATTTCACCGCCATTATCACCGTCTCATTCAGGCGCTAAATAACCTAAGATGTTGATGAAGCGTCGTAAAATAACCTACTAAAATAAAATAATAAACGTTAAGAGTGTAATCAAGACTGAAGAATTAATTAATATAGCTTGGTATACAGTAAATCGAGTTAATATGTTCGATGTTCGCTTTAAAATAAAGTAGGCAAGAATGGGTGTGGGTTAACTTTCGTCACTATTAATTCAGCAAACCGTTCCGGCCTTAGAAACAGGATGTTGATTAAATCACGAAAGATTCCCTTTTCGATAATGCTAAAAATATCTTATCTGAGAACCGTGGATATAATAATAAAGAAATTTTAACTATGAAATTACGCTATTATAGAAACTAAGGACTGTTTCACACACTGCCCCTCATTGGCGCTTTTACTCATCACCACCGCTATTTTGTTCAAATGGAAGCATTCGAACGTGAAGCACAAGCGAACCATCGTGACTGCTGGCAACCAAGCCCGTAACCAGGTTCAGCTGACAAATATTTAAAACTGTTCACACAAAGAGGTCAATGAAGTTAATGAGTAATGCTAATCGATGGTGTAATCGAGCCATTAAGCAGCGCTACTCGAAAGCGCTGCTAAGTGACTATGTGTGAAACGGTCTTGCTGCAGGAACATGCAACAACAAAACATTTAATATTCCTGTTGTGATACTTGTCAATTAAGATGATGATCTGAGATTTATGGGAGAGTAATGAGGGTATTTAAAACTTACATAGTGATAATGCTAAATTCAATAGAGTATGATTTAGAGCTTTCACTGTGTTCAGCGTGAATTGAGATTTTTGGGCATTTTCACCATACCATAAAAGTAGAGACATTAACTCATACTCAGGGAAGACAGGCAAATGGGATAATCTATCAGCCGAAACGTTGGCCTCCCTCAGGATCATTCGTCACAAATTACTCGTCATACATTCAATTCGTCACATTATATTTTCGTCACAGGACTTAAAGTCTCATAATATAATTTTGACTCGGGGTTATATGTCACACGGTACTCGTCCGTAACGTTTCTGTAGTATTCATTTTATAATACAGCATAACATTTACATGGTTTTTATTTTTATATTATTACAAAACGTTCCCTTGGTTTCCATTTTTAAAATATCGGAAAATATTTCCATCGTTTTTATCTTCTATAGTATTGCAAAACGTTTCAATGGTTTTTATTTTTATATTATCATAAAACGTACCCATGGTTTACATATTTATAATGAAAAGCATTTCCATGGTTTTTATTTTTATATAGTATTGCAAAATATTTCAATGGTTTTATATTTTCATATATTTTCGTAACATATTTCCATGGTTTTTATTTTTCTGTAGTATTGTAAAATGTTCCAATGGTTTTATATTTTCATATATTTTCGTAACATATTTCCATGGTTTTTATTTTTCTGTAGTATTGTAAAATGTTTAAATGTTTTTATATTTTCATATATTTTCGTAAAATATTTCCATATTTTTTATTTTTCTATAGTATTGCAAAATGTTTAAATGGTTTTATATTTTCATATACTGGGTGTTCAGTTCAAAATGTGTCATGGCTCGCTGTATGCCGTCATGTGGCTAGCCGATGAGCCTAGAGAATTCAATCTTCCTACACTTCCGCAGAGGTGTATAAACTGTGAGGCAGAGAAGTTGCCTAGCAAGTACGGCGTTCATTCTGAAGAGTACGTACCGATACGTACGGTAACGCCGGTAGTGGTAGGAATGTGAACTGTTTGGAAATACGTACTGTCGCGATATGGGGAGAGGGTTAAGATGATTACTTACGTATTTGTTGACATTAACCTCGACGGTCAACATGGACACGGGGCATTTGATTTGTGTTGTGGAATGTTACAGTACGCAACCGATGATAACAAATACCCTGCGTACGACTTGCCGGCGCAAAACACAGTTCGAAAGAGGTTATGGTAGCACACAGACCGTACAGACCGCCATCTGTTGCTACGACGTTCAAGTTATACCGTACACGTTCTCAAGTTCAGATTGAAGAACGCCTTAAATAGGTAACTTCTCTGACATATAAGCTGAAACTCGCTTCAAATCGGTGACCCAACAACAGTGACGTCGTGACACACTTTGAAATGAACACCCAGTATTTTCGTAACATATTTCCACGGTTTTTATTTTTCTATAGTATTGCAAAATGTTTAAATGGTTTTATATTTTCACATATTTTCGTAACATATTTCCATGGTTTTTATTTTCATAGTATCGCAAAACATTTCCATTACTTTTATTTTTATAGTATCGCAAAACATTTCTATTGTTTTTAATTTTATAGTATCGCAAAACATTTTCATAATTTACAATGAACATTGTGAACGGTATCACGCTCAAAACTGCAGAAAAGACCATTGTCAATAACGAAACTAGGTCTAGTATAATGTTCTTACTTGCACATTGTGCGCATTTTTTCATTTAAAACATTTTCATAGTTTTTATTTGTATAGTATTGCAAGATATTTCTATGATTTTTGTTTTTATAATATCGGAAAACATTTCGAAGTTTTTTATTCTTATAGTGCCGCAACAGATTTATTTCCCCTGGATTAATGAGAAATTATTGCTGATAGTCATATTGAAATATTGAAAGGCGAAAAATAGATATTCTTGCGACCAATCTGGTGTTGTGACTTATACTTACGTGACGAAAAAGTCTGTGACAAACAAATTGTGTCAAATCATAAGGTTGATGAAAAGTTAGTAACGAAAACCCCTAGATCCGGCCCTCCCTACATATATGATACGCAGCAAATACCTGAAAACGTCGCACCATTAAAAATGATGTATTATCTTATTACCGAGGAACCATAATGAAAAGGTTCAATAATACGTATGTTGTAAATTTGACAAGATCAGATAGAATGGTAGTAATAATAATGAATATTTTATTTTGATGTTGAAAATATGACCTGATCTACAATTCATATATAATAAAGAACACTTCTGTCATTTCCACGCCAGTATTACTGAAAATAATACATTTCTTTGTGATATTGTTGAAAAAAAACATGACGCGATTTACAGAATAAAGAACTAGAGGACGCTTTCAACTTTGCATGTAGGCAAGACAAGCAGATAGGGTCTGCTGAATTAATTTCGCACATCTGCATGTTGTGCATCTATCAGTACATAGTTCAATTTCTCTTTGAAGGTTTGTGTTCTTGCTTTAGTTTATATTCTTTAGAGAGGCCAACAAATGCATTGTTCGCTGCACAAAGTGAATCGGCATTACGGAAAACTGTTATTTTTTTTTACATTTCCTATTTTTAATTTTACCAACGAACTTCATATACAAAAGTTAAAAGGGACGAAAAAGGGAATATTTTGAACATATTCTCAAGAATTAAATTATGTTCATTTTAAAAGACGTGTCAAGGAGTCTGCATGCCTATACATAGCCTATGTGTACATAATAAAGAGAAATATTGTAGTACATCAATTTATTACTCACAATAATAAGGGGACCATGAATTAAATGACCATAGACAAAAACTAATCAAACACAAAATAGCAATTCTTGTGGGAGATCTACTTTATTCCCTGGATAACGAAGGGAATTTAAGACGAAATCTTATTTAAGCAAGATGGTGTCCCTGCACATTATGAAAGGTAGATTCAACCAATAATTATCAGAACAATGCATAGGTAGGAGAAAAATCATTGAATGGCCTCCAAGATCACCTGATCTCAACCGATTAGGTTTCTTCTATTAGGGCTATTTGAAATAGGGGGTATACGAAGACCGACTAGGGGACCTGGAAGAGATTAGTGAAGAATAATTAAATCGAA
Organism: Periplaneta americana; assembly: GCF_040183065.1. Classification (NCBI taxonomy): domain Eukaryota; kingdom Metazoa; phylum Arthropoda; class Insecta; order Blattodea; family Blattidae; genus Periplaneta; species Periplaneta americana. The sequence goes on from NC_091127.1 coordinate 142,912,120, forward strand.
CACTATTGCTGAAGAAATTAAACAACGTCCATGACACACATACTTTTTGTCAGTCCACTAGGGCTATTTTTATACGTTCTCTGAAGTGATATCAACCTGTGACAAAATTAGAACGTTCTTAAATTGTTGTAATAGTTCCTCTTTCTTTAAATTGCATACCTTGTATTAATATTGTAATAAAATTTTAATGGTGCAGATCTATTTTCTAAGTCATTGTATTTTTTATTTGTAAAATAATGGTTCTGTGTTTTGTACTTTTTGAGACCTGAAGAATCCAAAAATAGAAAAATAAGTAAAAGGTTCCATTAAAAAAATAAACTCCTTGACACCTTAATGGATGAAAAGCATAGTTTTTTAAAACATGTTCAAAATATTCCCTTTTTTACCCTCTATAACGTTCGTATATTTTCTTCATCAAATTAAAAACCAGAAAATAAAAAAGCGGTGTTCCATACTTTTTACTTCCACTATATAATCTATTTGGGTGGCCGGGTAGCTCAGTTGGTAGAGCAGCTAGCTACGGACTGGAAGGTCCGGGGTTCGATCCTAGGTGGTGACAGGATTTTTTCTCGTTGCCAAACTTTCAGAACAGCCCCGAGGTTCGCTCAGCCACCTATAAAATTGAGTACCGGGTCTTTCCCGGAGGTAAAAGGCGGTCAGAGCGTGATGCCGACCACACCACCTCATTCTAGTGCCGAGGTCATGGAAAGCATGGGGCTCTGCCTCCATGCCCCCCAAGTGCCTTCGTGGCATGTTACGGGGATACCTTTGCCTTTTTTAAATATATATAATCTATTTACATGTAGTTAAACAAAATGTATATACTATGAATTATTTTAATCGGTATTTGTTAAAACAACGTTAGTCATGAAATTCTGATCTGCAAGGAACGTAAAAAAACTGTTGATTAAACAAAATTGAAGTATCATCATAACACACTACTGTCTTCTAGCGGCATATTTCTATCGATGAGATGGTACAAGAATACATTTTGAAGATAGTTTAGTATTTTAGTAAATCAATTAATATTTTATTGTACGTACTTTATTTCTTCATCGTTGTATATTTTCTTCTAATCGTGTAATAATCAATTAGATTCCACTCGAGTTTTGATTTTCTCTAGATAAATCAAAATCTCTTGTGAGATTACTGTAGATAAATAATAATAATAATAATAATAATAATAATTATTATTATTATTATTATTATTATTATTATTATTATTATTATTCAACTAATGGGATTTCCAGCTCCTCCTGTAATATGTGTGTAGTGATTCTGAATTTGGGAAGCAATGGGTGGTGCTGGGTTTGATGTTGCTCTTTTGAACTGCTGTAAATTCTAACGCTGAAGCTCTTGGTGTTCCCGGGTTTTGTTTACCAAGGCCGGGTTTTGAAACAGAGAATTCAGAGCTCGAGTGCTGCAACGATACATCACAGATGCAACGCATTCCTGTAGCGACGGGAATTAAACCATCCATGATCCAAAGTCCAGTATGACAATTCATGCTCGGGACCGAACATATGTTACTGTCGAGCAAAAGCTTCATCACCACCACCAACATCATATAATCTCCTAATCTTTGTCTCATTGTTAACGGCTTAGAATCTTAGACTGTTCCAGATTCCGGTCATTTCTTTCTAAATTCTTAGATTTATAGTCTCCTCTTCGACTTTCGATAGGTATATATCAATGTCCATCGGGGTAACTAATACACTTTTATTCTACAGAGTGTTCGCTAGAAAACAAGTTTCGCTGAGCTAAATTCAGTCGGCCTGTTAGTGTTACAGACCTAAGCAGAGGAAGTAATATATATATTTACACATTTCCCCTGGATCGAGTTTGGGAAGGTGTTGTGCTGCGTAGTATGGACAGATAACACAGGTTGAAGGGACGTCAAAGTTTAAGGATTAGTACACAGCTGACTTCCATTTCATTTCAGTTCAGTTTAGTTCGTCGTACATTTTATATTCAGTGAAATGTAAACAAATAATTAAACTACTATCAATCTTAAAAACATGGTATTTTACAAATAAAAAATAAAATTATAAGACAATTAAATTTCACTGGATATTTTGTTCAGTAGACCGATATGTACTATCTACTGTATATAATTTTGACAGTTCGTATCATTTACATCCTTTATATTTGTTCATGTTGTTTTTAGACGGCGGTCCCTATGTTGAGCTGATATCCCACCAGGGAAGTACTTCCATTGTCCATACCCCGTGTGTGATCCAAAATAATTATTCCTCTTAAGGACAATGGCTTGTAAGTACCCTCTGTTACTTTAAGGTGTTATTAAAAAAGGAGTTTACTAGTCTTAAATTACAGTTTTCAATGCTGCCTGATTATCTTAAAGCTTTGAAGGACCATGGCAAAAGGTTTAGAACGGAATTAACTAAATTTCTTCTTACTCATACCTTCTATACAACTGCGGAATGTTTATGTTTGTAAATTGAATTAATCTACTTGATATATATTGCACAATTTTGTATAGCTGAATTGATGAATTGTATATTCTGTAAATTGAATATTAATCAGCTTGCAAAGTATTGCATATTATTGTATAGCTCAATTATGCTTGTAAATTGAAATAATCCGCATGATATGTATTATCTATTTTTATATATGTCAACTGATTTAATTATTTATGCTTTTAAATTTAATTAATTTACTTGCTAGGCCTATGTATTATTTTTAAAGCTCAACTGATGAATAATTGTTTAGGTTTGTAAATTGAATTATCTACTTGCTTTATAGGGGACAGTTGGGTAGTATCGGACATCGGGTAATATCGGGCAGTGAGTTTCTTTCATCTACCACCAGATGATAGTACCTGAATGACATGGTTACGTTTCTGTGATGTCGCATACAGAAACGTAATCATGTTATTCAGGTACTAACATCTGGTGATAGATTAAAGAAACACACTGTCCGATATTACCCGATGTCCGATACTACCCAACTCTCCCCTACTGTCTTTTAGCCACCAGCGTAGCTCAGTCGGTAGACTCGCTTGCCTGCTGATCCGGAGTCATGCTCGAGTTTGAGTTAGATTCCCGTTTGGGCTGATTACCTGGTTGTTATTGTCCGAGGTTTTTCCCAGCCTTAGTTCAAATGTTAGCTAATCTATGGCGAATCCTGGGTCTCACTTCATCTCGCCAAAAAAATTATACAACTCTTGTACTGTATGTATGTATTTATTTACACTGCAAGTGGGCAAGCACCCTGTGACAGTGGTATACATAATATAAACAATACACAATAGAATGATAAACAATACACAATACAATTTACAATACACAATATAATTATACAATACACAATGCAATTATATACACAATACAATAAGAATACACAATACAATTTAACATAATAATTACAATTAATAATAAAACATAAATAAAATACCTAATTTTACAATACAACCTACATAATTATGTATAGGCCCTACATAAGTTTCAATAGTCTTTCACTTTACTCTCATCTCACTCACTGTAGTGGCACTATGACGCATTTCACTGACACTTTAGGACACATTTCACTGACACTATAGAACACATTTCATTGACGCTGTAAATTACCATTGATCGGAACTATTCACTGCACTGTAAAACCATAACTTCACTGACTCACCTCGCTTCACTGATACAACAGTTCAAATAAGTCAAATAATTACACCCTTATTTATACTTATAAACAGAACTACATTTAAACTAAACATTTCTAGTCTAAGTCCCTCTTACGCGCTATTTTAAAATAATTTACAATTCAAACCAAGGAAGTAACTCGCCAGGCTAAATAAATACATGTCACCTTAAAAAATTAAATCTTAAATGTCACCTTAATTTTAATTTGCACTTTATACACAAATTTTTTAGTTATTCTTGAATCTCCTTAAGGAAAGCCCTCAAAGACCGCTGCAGGTAGGTCATTCCAATCATTTATGCTGTAGTTCTATTTAAAAATGAGAATTTACCTACATCCGTTTTCTGTTTCCTACATTTGATTTTAAAATCTTGACTTGTTTCATATCATAAGCTTCAATGGTAATGTAAGATCTATGAAATACAATAAATGAAACGAAAAACATGAAAATGAAATGCGAAAATGTGCCCGAACTGCTATAATACTGACAAATATACAGACCGGAATTTCTTGGGCCTCTACGTGTTGTAACACAACACAACTGCTGCGCGTTGCAAAGCTAGAAACAAAGGCACAGTTGCAATGTCAAGTACTAGGCTAGAACCTGTGCATTATCCATGTGACGACAATGCCACCTTGTGCATTTCATTTCAAAGACTCTTGTATGTAATTCCAAGAGTTTAATTAGTTGCAGACAGCTTTGTGCAGCTCCATTCTCCACCCCACACTTGAACATGTGTGAACGGACGCATTTTACAGTAAATGACACTGTTGAATATTAAGTGGAACCATTTTATTCCGAACTTATGCAAGCTGAGTTACTCAGGTGAAAGAATGTAGACCAGGGATGAGACGATATTAGCTCCCAATCATGGTAGAAGAGCTCGACCTTGATCACGAGCGCATAGCGCATTCACTGTAACGTAGACAACAGGGATGTACATGCACATGCAGCGAATAAAGGCAGCAATTATTACAATAACTTGCGTTACTAAATTTTTGGCTGTGTAATAGGGCTAATTACAAAGTTATTTAATATACATGTACATATATAAACATCCCAAAGGGAAGGGATTTTACAAACAAAAAGAGAAATAGTAAAACTTAATTCTATTTAAACCATTTTATTGTTAAAAGCAATTATTTATTAAATTTAAAGGTGATGTTGAATATCGGATAAGTTTTATGAAATATATCAAAATATTTATTATGTAAATACTTCACTTCATTGGTTAGGAGAAACTAATAGGGTCTACCTGCTCGACGTGTGATCTCTAAGTACTTTTGAGTATTTGTTGAAAAAATAATAATGAAAATAATGATTGAAATAGAGTCTTATTGATTGTGTGATTGTGAAAATGTAGTCCTTACTCTCCGGTCGTGATTATGTAATGGAATTTCTTAGAGTGATTTGTGAGATGCACGTAACACGAAAAAACAAATTGATTAAATTAAGATATTGAGAGCCATCGTAATTTTTGGGGTCAATCATTTAAGGGGATATGTATGATTTTTAAAACTTCCACAATTTCGGCCAAATTTTGTGAAATTTAAACTATATAAACAGATCTATAATAATATCTGTACAAAATTTTGTGCAATTAGGCCTAATAGTTTTGAAATTATATTTTTAAGTATATATTTTATATTGACGTTAATAAAAAAGCTCCTTGCATCAAAGTTTTCAAAATGTTTAGTTCATATTTGATAAAAATCCTGAAAATAGTTGTTGGAATAAAAGTGAATTAGCATTTTGAGTTTAGTAATAGTATAAGAGTTGGGAGACCGGAGGGAAAAAGACGTTTAGGAAGGCCGAGACGTAGATGGGAGGATAATATTAAAATGGATTTGAGGGAGGTGGGGTATGATGATAGAGACTGGATTAATCTTGCACAGGATAGGGACCGCTGGCGGGCTTATGTGAGGGCGGCAATGAACCTTCGGGTTCCTTAAAAGCCATTTGTAAGTAAGTAAGTATAAGTTAAAGTGCAAACAAACATAAAATATTATTTCTAAATTAAAGAAACACGTAGTCTAATAAAAGTAAATATCCAGAAACAAGCAACAAATAAAACATCAATAATACATTTAAAATAAAGAAATAAAAGGAATCTAGATACTATCTGCTGATCCAAATGTAAATTAATTTATCTTCGATGCCAATTCCGAAATCAATTTATTTCTCTCTTCTCCTGAATAATGTCTATATTTTTTTCATGTTGCGTCTCATAATGCCGTTTTATGTTGCTTTTTTGCAAATGATATTTTTTTTACACAACAAACACTGGACTTCATCACCATGTTCGAAGCATAAATATTGTATCTTCCACTCTTCCTTGAAAGCTTTAAGCGCTTCCGTTCCGTCATGATGCGCTGTGTTCTGAGATCTGTACATCCTTTAGCAATGTTTACAGGTAAAAGAGCTCCGCGCGCGCGCTGCGGGCATAAAATAGCTCTCGCCCGCAAATATTAGTCACCATCGCAAGACTGATGTAGACTAAACGGACATGAGTTCGAAATCGTGTCGTGGCAAAAACTATATATATATATATATATATATATATATATATATATATATATATTCCGTTATTGCCTTTAGTCTGGCTCTGGTATCTTAGTCTCTTAAAAGATTATAATGACTGTGAGAACTTCCATCAATTTATATGAGTTCTTCTTCCATTTAGACTTTCATGATTCTAAAATGAACCTCTACGCTTCTTTACCTTCTCAGTATAGCGAGAAAATGTTATTAAATGTAGAATGATTTAAGCCGTTCGTTTTAGGCAGCCCAAATAGCTCTTCCGATATGTGGGAGGTATTTAATGGTTTCGCAGGCGGAATCAAGGGTGTGTATAACGTCCACTCACATCATCACGTGAATGTTACGAATTTTACTTTTCGTGTGATAATATTTTGTTAAGGGTGGATATACAGATTTGAGGGCTTAAAAAAGTAATTTTTCAAATTAGATTTTGGTATAAAGATTGGACATTTATTTTTATGTCAGTGAAAGAATTTTTACTATATATACAATATTTTTGTAGAAATGACTATAAATCTACGGGCGTGCACTTATGTAGCTCTCCATACATACGGTATATTTATTGCTCATTTCCCATAACTTGTATTTTTCATAACCGTTTTTAAGATACAGAAGTAAAATTTTGCATGCAAGTGTCTTTTATACTTGTGAACAAGATAAACTATAACCATTGCTGTAACATTTATAATTTATTTTTAAAAAATTACCTAAGAACCAATAAAAATGTAATTTCTCACAATGAATTAAAAAAATACTTCTATTGTAGACATTTCAAAGATTGTAGTTCATATTATTCATTTGACATTCAGGAATAAATAGAAAAAAGAATGGCTCAGAAATATTCACATTTGTGGACATTACCATAAAAACGGCACATCAGTGCTTATCCTTTGGTGGTACACTGGATGTTCATTTCAAAGTAATGTCATGACGTCACTGTTGTGAGTTAGCGATTTGAAGCGAGTTTCAGCTTTTATGTCAGAGAAGTTACCTATTAATCAAGGCGTTCAATCTGAACTTGAGAACATATACGGTATGACTTGAACGTCGTAGCAACAGATGGCGGTCTATACGGTCTGTGTGCTACCATAACCTCTTTCGAACTGTATTTTGCTCCGCCAAATCGTACGCAGGGTATTTGTTATCATCGGTTGCGTATGACAACATTCCACAACATAAATCAAATGCTCCGTGTCCATGTTGACCGTCGAAGTTAATGTCAACAAATACGTAAGTAATCGTCTTAATCCTCTCCCCATATCCCGACAGTAAGAAAAAAAACTCACCTCAGTACGTGTTTCCAAACAGTTCACATTCCTGCCACTACTGGAGTTACCGTACGCATCGGTAAATACTCTTCAGAATCAACGCCGTACTTGCTAGGCAACTTCTCTGGCACATAGGTAATACGCCTCTGCGGAAGTGTAGGAAGATTGAATTGTCTAGGCTCATCGGCTAGCCACATGACGTCATACAGCGAGCCATGACACCACTTTGAACTGAACACGCAGTATTATGTCCTGCTGAAAACTGAATGACTGGAAAACAGTATTGTAAGTACATGATACTGCCGAAGACTGTGATGTATAGAACATGAGTGTAACATATTTTTGTACTGAGAATTTTGACCCTTTTGACTTAGCACAGCACTTCACATAATTAACTCTCTTTTACAGTCGATAGAGAAAACATGGAATATTGTGAAAATGCCATTGCCGGAATAACGACTTAGGCTAAGTGGAGTTCAGCTATTATTGCACCCATCACCTCAATTATTCACAACGTATAATGGTCCGAATTTTGACTTAGATGAAAAAAAATATCTGTAAAATTTGTTCAGTAATTCTTTCATTCTGGAACATAATTAATTTTAGATATAGGAGCCTTGATTTCTGGGGTAAGATATGAAGAGGAATTAAAATTCTAAAGGTCTATTGATATTTTTTCATTTTAAACTTTCAAATCCTAAGTCTTATAATCTAAAGGACACATAGATCTATCTCAGAAAATATTCTGAAGTAGACAAAATGAATGCCATAACTTATATGCCTAGAGAATGTGTTGTAAGCTCTTAATTATTGCATATCGAATAATTTTATAATTAGGCTATTCATTTTCAATGTTCTCTCTTTTGTTGCAGAACTTTCAAGTGACTGTCTGAGTCAACGCAATTTGGTAAGTTCGCTCTTCACTTGTCAAAAGCATAAAGAATTGAGCTATTTATTATTCACTCTTAACATCTATTGCTTTACTGATACGACAGATAAATAATATATTTCAGCACAAAATTATATGTTGGCATAACATGCCATCTGTTGATTGTAAAAGCAACAAATATCAGTGAACTGCAATCGGTCAGATGATTGATGGTCGCCTGTTTGAAGTTAAACGAAGTAAAAGTAACCTAAATCCATTTATTTGCAATGGAATAAATTGCTGCTAATCAAGTATTTAATATTAAACCTCTTTAATGCAAAGGTCACCAGTTATCTACAATAGATTATATATATATATATATATATATATATATATATATATATATATATATATATACACACTGATGGGGATCCTAAAGAAAATGGATGTAGGTTGGAAAGAAAGGACGCTGTTCAGTAATTTTTATATGAAACAACGAGTCAAAGTCAGGATATGAGAAGAAAATATAAATCAGGAGGAAGTGAAATACGCTATTTATTACTTTTAGATGGGACACACAATGGATCAAATCAGAATACATAATATTTCACAATAATTTTTATGTCGTCTGGTGAAAGAAGATGAGGATATATAGTATATTTCGAAATGTGAAATTCACTTCAAGAACAGGGTGGCAGGAGTAACGTGCTCATCGTTAAAAAAAAATAGTTGCGGTGAATATAGCAAAATTTCAGTTCTGTTAAAACTGAAAACAGTCGAATTACAGATGTATTACAAACTTTCAGGGATGATGGGGAAGGGCACATGTATCAATTTGAGATAAGGAACCCTGGTCCGGAAATGATTGAATCGAAAGTTATAAGCAAAAATAGTTGTGTGGAAATGGAATTGTAATTTCGCACCACGTGACCTTCTTCCCTTAACCTTTGGAACATTCGTGGAAAGATGGTATGGGCCGGATGTCTCCTACGTGGGTACTTGTTAGAATACAATCTATGAACTTGTCTACTGTTCCCATTGGCTCATCCGTATTCGAAAATCAGGTCTGTATATTCCGTTCTCGTGTACTCCTCCATTTCACTAGGACTGATCGACTAGACACTGCAATTTGTACACATACACCGCTGTCTACAGACGTGCATATTAGGACCGACCATGTCCAGTACACATTATGCCATCTGCATTGCTTTAGTGTAGTTTCCTGCCCCCACCCTTCAGACAGATACTATAAGTACACAACGTAAACAACGTCAGATGCATACAGTATGTGTAAAATGTACAGATAAATACACATAAATAAAGTGTACAGAGGAATAAAATTATTTCATTTCTACACAACTATTTTTGCTTGTAACTTTCGACTCAGTCATTTACGGACCAGGGTTTCTTATCTCAAATTGATACATATGCCCTTCCCAATCGTCCCTGACAGTTTGTAACACTATCCCGGAAACACTCTGTATATAATGACTGAGATATTTCAAAGAAAATACTTTTTAACAATTTTGCTCGTTTTTATAAAAAAAATATATATATAAAAGAGATACAAATTGTTTTATATAAACATTTTATTACCTGTTTTTGGAAAGTCAATGATTTAATTCGAAATATGCTAAGTCAATTTAAGAGAGTATTTATTATGATAATAAATCATTGAAAGAATAATACTTTTGTCCTTTAAATGTGCAGAAATTTGATGCGAACAAATGTAGCTTTTCATTCTGCGAAAGAATTTTACAGTGTTACATTTGTTCGAGTGAAATTTCTTCGCATTTATGGGACAAAACTACAATTCTTTCCACAATACACTGTCCACTTAAAGTGAATGAGCATATTGGAATTTAAAAAATGCATTCTCCAAAATACGCTATGAAATATTTCTTATAAAACAATTTTTGTCTCGAAAAGGAAGCAAAACCCTGCAAAATTTTATTGTATTTAATATTTGCTTGTAATATCTCAAAGAATAACTCTCTGAAATTAATTACATTACTTAGGTTGACCTTGTACATATTTCCAGTTTTAAATGTTAGTACATTTTTCCGCAACTCATTATTACAGCGATTACAATTTTGAATATTCTAAATAACTCTCCTCCGTTCTTGTCTGTCAGACCATAAAATTTCATCAATATCCCTTTCTCTCATTTTTGTAAATACATATTCCTTTCACCCAAGTGCCAACTGGTCTCTTTTTTCTGTCTTTTTGGTATCTATTACGTAATTTCCTGCGGCAATCGTTCTTCACCTGTTCTTTTTATAGTCCTTCCTGCGATAGATATAGTATGACTAGTAATTAACTGTGTAAACTTAACTCTAGTAAAAACAACCAACACCAGTTATCTTGCTATCTGGCTGCAAGTATTGTTATTACTAGACTTCGTTGAATTGCCACACGCAGCATGCAATCAGGTTGCCGATGTACGGTAGTCTAGAGGAGGTGAGCGACCGCCCGGTCTAGTAGTATAAGCAGTTCATGTTAAGAGTTGTGACCGGTCCAAATAGATAGAGCAGCTACAGCTAATGTATACCCTATGTAAGCACTTGTTTTTGCATTACTATGGTTGGAGTAGTCAAAGCTTAACATTTGTTCAGTGCAGACAAGAATTCAATCAAACATACTACAATGAGAATGTTGCTGTTCCAAATAATTGCCCCTGGAATACCCTTACCCCCGCAGCCATTCTTGACCCGTTGGGGAACGTGGTTGGATGCTGTTAATTATTATGCAGAACATTACGGCAAAATAATGTAGGTAATTGATGCATTGGATAGGACAGACAGTTCCGCTGTTGCAGCTGTAAAATCATTGCTTTCTGAACAGCTATTGGAAGATATTCTGTTCATTGATTCTAATTTTAAAATCGTGTCCGAAAGCATCACCCTGTTAGAATCGTCTAAACTACAACTCTCAGAAGCTCTTAATATAGTGTATAAAGTATCACAAACCGTTATCCAAAATAACAATTCACTGATTTCAGAAAAAGTGAAATATAAGTTGAGAAACATTATTGCTAAAAATTCTGCCTATTCACAACTTCGTATTATAAATGATGTACCATCAGGTCACGACAAGACGTCTGAAGTTGGTGTACTAAAAAGTAGTGACTTTCCGCTCTTCAAATATGTACGTATTACATCGTGTGTTGTTGAACATACATTTTTCCCAATATAAAAACTGTTTGAGTGACCATCGGAGGAGGTTCACTTTGCAGTCTCTCAAAATGTACATAACTCTTCACTGCAATGCACATATTCAAGAATGATGTGAGTATTTTACATTAAATTTTAAGAGTTAATATATCTCACTATAAAATAATTGTGTATTTACATGTTTAGACGTTTCCTACTTCAATGATCATTCATTATATTTCTTGAATGCATGATGCAGTTTTTATTGTAACCGTAGTATACTGTTCAGTGTTTACATCAGAGGCATACTCCATCCGTTGCACGCCCCTTTCTCATACAGTCTATACCGCGTGCGTAGTAAACCTTACGATTCTAGTGGCAATTCCACTAAATCCCTTGGCCTCAGACCATCTGTGAGATTGCATTTTTTAGTACAGTACATTTAGAACTGTTTGACTTCCTTAGTCTGTTTTATTATTATTATTATTATTATTATTATTATTATTATTATTATTATTATTATTATTATTAAACCTTTAATAATGTGAATAGATTTTGCTTTTTCACTCAGGCGTATTAGTGCAGATAGAGAAAACTTTTAATCCATTTATTATTTTTATTGACTTGAGATATCCGGTTCTTGATCTTGATAATTTGGTTTCTTTCTCTCTGGAAGTAAAATGTGAAGTTATATCAAATTCAGTTAACAAATATAGGCTTAAATTCACATAGAGAGTTCCGATTGTTGCCGAAAATTTCACTAATTAAGTAACTTTAAAATATTTAGTTAACATATACCGAATATACAGACATTTTAAATGTTTACATCCTATAACTCACTAACACGTTCAGCACAGAATTATTTAAATAATGAAGTTATCAGTTGATGGAGCATATTTTTTCCGGACAGTTCCTTTTAGTGATGGGTGAAGTTGTTCTTTTCCCGGAACAGTTCCGACGGTTCCGGTTCCGAAAAAATACTATGTTCCAAATAACAGTTCCGAAATAACAGTCACCAATGGTGATGAGTCGGAGTCGTTGAGTCGTTCAAACGAACGGTACAGTACCCTCCCTCTTCACCATAGACAAATAACACCATGCAGCTCACACTGGAGCACTCATAGGCATGACATAGTACACATTCTTATCTATAGATGGCACTGCAATGCACATTCGAATCGATTTTGGAAAATTGCTGTGCATGCGGACAGAACTCAAAAGCTTAATGTTAGTAATTACACAGCTGTTGACTACAAGGACAGAATACAACACTTTGTTTTCGTACATAAAGTTATGAAGACATTATAGCCAACTAAAAAAAATAACATAACATTTAATACATATGGTATGTAATTTCTATTCTCTCTATTACATAATAAAAAAAATCATTAATTTTCATTTTTACTTTTCTTAATGCACAGTTATAATAATAATAATAATAATAATAATAATAATAATAATAAATATTACAATTTCATAAATAAAAAAGATATATATTGGCAGTACTGAAACCTGGAAACCCCGCAGTGGGTTAGTAAAATGTTGGAATCGCATCTTTACCAAAGTGTAATTTAAACTTCGCATTAAACCTCGCTCTCCAAATCAGTACTTATATGGGTAGTTTCCAACAAATAATGCTACAACATTTTTGTCGTTCTTTGATAACAGAGGAAATAGAACAAAAACTTATGTTTGTCAGACTTAACCTCAACAAACGACATTCAGACATTGTAACTAAACCACTCATTACCATTTACGACTTTAACCTTTGTATAGAATCAGCTGATCAATGAATTAATAATAGTGTGCGTACTTTATGACTTTGTAGAATGTTTATAAAACAGAATTAGTCAACTAATGGTGAAATAAACCATAAAGCGGGAATGAATATTACAGATTATTAAATACTTACTATAACATTACAGATGATTGGCCAGTCTTACAAATTTTGATATTAAAGTTCGCGCCACCGCAAGGATTTCAATTTCCATGCGCCCCCCTCCAACCACGTGAGAGTTTCAAGTACCAACTTCATCCAACGAAGTTCCAAGTACAACATAAAGAACAACGAGAACAGTGTAACTGCAGCTGTCGTTGGTTCATCGGAACAAGCTCCGACGTTCCGACTGTTATCTCGGAGTCGGAACATACCTTGTGCAACGCGGTACTGCGAGCCCGTAACAGCTGGGCAAGTGAGCAGCTCGGAGTCGGAACACTGTTATTTCGGAACAGGAGGTTCCGACCTACTGTTCATTTTTGCAACAGTTCCGAGGGAGTCGGAACATACCTTGTGCAACGCGGTACTGCGAGCCCGCAACAGCTGCGCAAGTGAGCAGCTCGGAGTCGGAACACTGTTATTTCGGAACAGGAGGTTCCGACCTACTGTTCATTTTTGCAACAGTTCCGAGACCGGATCAGTTCCAAAATAACTGTTGTGTTATTTTTTACCCATCTCTAGTTCCTTTATATACCGAATTGGCCCGAGTGTAAGCCGCACCCTTAATTTTAGGGGGGAAGGAGAGAGAGAGAGAAAAAAAGAAAAATTGAGTGCAGTGAAATTTACCTGTCACATTATCCAGGTACAAAACTGTTTACACTATTTAGACACTTTTTCTTCAATTACGGTATTACGTGGGTAAATCACCAAAAATACCGGTACAACAAATCACCGTCTTCTCCAATGTCACTGCTGACTTCACTACTACCGGTACCGGTATTTGTTTCATCACTGTCACTTTGTTCATCACTCTCCGCCCAAAGTACGTCGTCCTCACTGCCATCCAGAACATTAGCCACGCAGCATTTCTTGAAGCCTTTGATGATTGAATCTGGTAATATCGTGTGCCATGAAGAGAATCCACTCACACATAAGGCTGACAGATGGCTTCTTGATCTTCCCAGATGGAGTGAATGCATGACCCCCCTTCTAGAAGCCAATCCGAATACTGTTTTCGGAGATGGTCTTTAAAAGGCTTGTTCACAACGACTTCAAGCACCTGCAATGTTGATGTCATACCTCCAGGTATGACGACTAGGTCCGTCTTCAATGCAGTAATTTTCTTCTTTACTTCGGGTGTGAGGTGACCTTTAAAGGCATCCAATACTAACACAGCCCTCTTACAGAGCAGCGCACCTGGTCTGCGATTCCAAACCGTAGCTAGCCAGTCCACCATTAGTTCGGTTGTCATCCATCCTTTCTCTTGGCAACGAATCACTAATCCCTTAGGTAAATTCTCCTTGGGCATAGTTTTACGCTTCAGAATAACGTACGGAGGCAGTTTTCCTCCATCTGCCGTAACCGTCAGCATCACAGTGATTCTTTGTTTTTCATTTCCAGTAGTTCTCAATGACATGCTTTTCGCCCCTTTATTGTCAACTGTCATATTGCTCGGCATGTCCCAAAATACGGCCGTCTCGTCGGCATTGCCGATCTGGTGTAATGGGTAAGAGTGGCGCTGACGCAATTCAATGACGTGCCTCTGGAAGTTGATGAGTTTCTCAGTAAAATCCTCTGGCAGTCTCTGTGCTAATGAAGTGCTTCGTCGGAGAATAAGGCCACTTCTACGCATAAACCTGCGGCACCAACCTATACTCCCATGGAATTCTGTCTGTGGAATGTTTAGGGTCTTCGCTATTTCCAACGATTTTACCTGGATTACTTGTCGAGAGATAGGCATCCCTTCTTTCCTTTTGTCTTGTACAAAGGAAAGGACCCTAAGTTCTAGTTCAGGGTATTTCCCAGCCTTGGGTCCTCTGAAAGATTTTCTGGTTGTATTGGCATTTTTCAGTTTATCCTCCGAGGCGATCCAGCGCCGCACATTAGACTCATCCACACTAAACTTTTTGCCGGCTTCTCTATTAGACGTACTCCTAGCATGAAGAATAACTGCAAGTTTGAAACTAGCGTCGTAACTGCGCCGAATTCCCAAGCTTGTTGAAGCTTTTCTTTCTACGTTTCTGCTCATGGCTGAACCCGTAGCTACGTACAAACTGTTTTAATCTGTCCTATCATACAAAAGAGTACGATCACTGTAATATGAAGACTGGTACATTGTTGCGTCATATACCATACGACTGCTGACAATTTCAAACACGAGCGCATGGCATTGTTGCTCCATTTCAAAATGATAAAATTACCGGTAGCAACTTGCGCCACATTTCAAGTTTAAATTTATCGGCCGCGCAAATAAGCCGCACCCCAACTTTTCGAGTTTGAAATTTGAATAAAAAGTGCGGCTTATATTCGGACCAATACGGTACCTTGCTCTTCTCCTCTATTCTTAATTTTGTGGGGAATTTCTCAACTTTTGATAATTTTAGATAGCCAAAGTTGGAATAAAAACTGCAATTCATCGTACAAATGGTTTTACAGGTTTTTTTTTTTTTGCAATTCTACTGTACAGTAAAGGCCCACTCCCACTTAGTGGAAGCGAATCGAAACGAAAAATCTGCTGCCGCTCACACCTAGTGGAATCGAACCGAACAGTACCTTTGTGTTTTGTCATAGAAAAGAGGATAATTCTGCAAAAGATTTATTAATTTTTCTTCGTTCATATTAAATTGTGACTTTTGTATATGTACTATTTCAGCAATAACTTTCAATAGTAAAGAAATTAAGCTGCCAAGAATGGATTTGATTCATTTGTTTTTTCACGAAGGCTTCACGAGAACTTACGATCATACCCGAAGCAAGAAATTCTGTTTAGCAGTGAAATAAATATTCTAGCTCATGAATTCTGTTCTGTTCGATTCGATTCGATTCGATTCGACACGCCGCGCCGTGCCGTTTTCTGCTATCTTCCATTTAGGTAAAAACATTGTGAAGAGAAATTTTGTTCGATTCGATTCCGCTAAGTGGGAGCGGTCCTTAATTCTTTGCTTCTTCGTTGTCGCACACATTCACTGATTGTAGAGTTCTGTGGCATTTTTACAGTTATATATATATATATATATATATATATATATATATATATATATATATATATATATATATCCAAAGCAGTGGTACTATTTGCTCTTGATAATCTCATATGAACTTCAGCACTATGCAAAACACTCAACAAGTATGACAAGGGGTTGGTTGATTTTGGGGTTATCCTTCACTATAAATACAGCTCTGAAATCGACAAACTGTACCACGTAAATTGGGACTCCACCAGAACCTTAAGACATGCGGGCGGAGTCTACAAATGACATTACACACTAAGTAACGTTATCTACAAAATCGTAACCGTTCAATCAATTATTTCCAGTAAAGAAGCAGTAAGAAACAATAAGCCTACTAGAGGATGCAATGCTAGTCTTCGGGCCTTTCCTCCATTTGTGTAAAAAAATCTCGTTGCTGGGTGTTGACTCTCGGGCTAATTGATCCGAAGTTTTTGCGAGATGAGCTCTTCCTCTTACTTTATTTGAAGAAAGTGTGTATACCTCCTTCACCATTTTGAACCGAGTCGCAAGCAGTGAAATATTAATGATTGATAATTATGTGTGTGAAACAGATTTTAGGCCTTACCGGCTTGAGAAACATCTCTTTTGAGTGTCCAGCAGT
The DNA here is from genome assembly GCF_040183065.1 of Periplaneta americana. Taxonomy (NCBI): domain Eukaryota; kingdom Metazoa; phylum Arthropoda; class Insecta; order Blattodea; family Blattidae; genus Periplaneta; species Periplaneta americana. The sequence goes on from NC_091127.1 coordinate 142,929,149, forward strand.
AGTCTGACAGAATATTTTGGCTCCATTTTTCCTGGTAGCCCCTTTCCATTTCAGAAAAATCGTGCCGAAAATACTTCCTATGTTCGTCGCTCACTATCCGAAGGTTTTGAGGACAGAAAGAATAGAAGAGAATCCAGTAAGTTATTTTGAGAGACATATTACACCCCATTCTCTGTAATTTTCTGATCTGTGGTTCCAAGAAAGTAATAGTCTATTGAATGATCCTTAGGTTCCCGTCATATCATTGTAAAGGCTGGTTCACAATAAACCTGGAACAGGAACGACAACGAGAACGAGTACGCAAATAATGTTAAAATAAATGTATTTAAATGTAAGCATTCACAATACTTAATTGTGAATACTCCCATTTAAATGAATTTATTTTAACATTATTTGCGTTCTCGTTCTCGTTGTTTCCCTTCCCGGTTTATTGTGAACCAGCCTTAACTGAAAGAGGCATGTGACGGGATCTTTTTAGCCAACCATTTAATAGAATCACATGGAGCACAACAGATTTCAGGGACACAGTGCCTGTCATATATTTTTCAATAAAAATAACACTCGTAAGCTCTTTTAACTAGTGTAGTAAAAATTCGCCTGTATGCTTTCAAAGTTAACAAAAATTGTTTATGTGATTTACACAGTATTTCGAGGTATGTTTCACTTTATAAGATACTTTTGCCACACTGAAAATCAGGACAAGTAAAACAGGTTATGAAATTTGTTTCATGAATGTGAGTTCCAACTCAACTGAGAATTAATACTAAATGCTGGTTCACAATAAACCGGAAACGAGAATCGAAACGAAAACAAAAACGGTAAAATTGTTAAAATGTGTACATTTAAATGTGAGCATTCACAATTAACGAAAAGCTTGCCGGAGCCCGGGATCAGGAACGGAGTGTTGGCAAGTTTCAACTTTGGCGTTCACGTTTCCGATCACAACCCACTAGATTCATTCTATTGCTATCTAAAAGCTATTTTGTTGTCGTATATTTTGTAGCAAGAAGACCGTGACATAACCTATGCATTATTTTGTTCTGTGCTGTGCATCATGGAGCAAGTTTTATTTGATGAGATTCTAATATTGAGTGTTGAGGAAAATCCACACGTTTATGATAAGCGGCGCGCCTCGTATAAACATGAGAAAATGAAGGAGAATACGTGGCTTTCAGTAGCTGCATCTTTGAACACCGATCGGAAGCGAATCATATTTTATTACTGTATTGGTTGTATTACACACTACATATTCATGCTTCAATTCAATAACTACTGTTGTGTTCATTTTTGTTCTATTACAAATGTTTCTTCTCTAATTATTTTACGTTATGGTAGACTTAAAATAGGTTGTGATAATAAAGATGCATGGGCGAGACCTCATTTATATGAATATTTGATATATGCATGGGCATATTTATAGTACCGTACCTAATGAAATGTTTCAGTTGAAATTTCGAAGTTGGTTAACCTGTGCTTATGTTGGCTGCCTTGTACTCATGAGAGAACTCCATTGGACAATTATACAAGAGGGATCCAGGAAATAACGACCGTTTTGTTGTAATAATTAAAAAAAATATGTATTTGAAAAAACAAAGTCTGTTACATAACTGAAGCTTCCTTTACTGCTCTACATAATCACCACCTACATTTAAACATTTGTCGTATCTGTTCACTAGCTTTAGAATTCCCGTGTTATACTCCTCTGCCGCCAGTTCATTAAGCCAGGTGTTCACTGTCTTCTTCAACTCTTCATCGCTTCCAAAACGCGTACCACCCAGAAAGTCTTTCAGCTTAGTGAAAAGGTGAAAATCGCTAGGAGCAAGGTCTGGACTATAGGGCGGATGATCAAAGATTTCCCAACCGAATTGATCCAGTAATTCTCGAGTTGAAGCAGCAGTGTGCGAGCGGGCGTTGTCGTGAAGAAGCACAACTCCTCTCGAAAGCATTCCTCGCCTCTTGTTTTGGATGGCTCGCCGTAGTTTTCGTAAAGTCACACAATAACGATTTGCATTGATCGTAGTGCCTTTTGGCATGAAATCCAGCAAAAGAACACCTTTGCGATCCCAAAAGACAGTAGCCATGACTTTTTGTGTTGAGCGAGTCTATTTGAATTTTCTCGGTTTCTTGGGTGATGAGGGATGATGCCACTGACGTGATTGGCGCTTGGTCTCTGGGGTGTTGTGAGACACCCAGGTCTCATCACCAGTCACAATTTGATAAAGAAAGGCGTCTCCATCTGTGTGATATCGCATCAAGAATGTCAATGCTGAGGCCATTCTCTGAGTTTTGTGTTGGTCACTCAGTTGCCGTGGAACTCATCGTGCACAGATTTTGTGGTAGCCAAGATGTTGCGACACAATTTCACCAAGCAAAGAACGAGAAATGTCAGGAAAGGCAATATGCAATTCGTCGAGTGATGTGCGCCTGTCTTGCAAGATTCTGTCCTTCACTTTAGTGTTCTGTGATGAGTGATGGGCGTCCGGGTCGAGTTTCATCGTGGACATTTGTTCGCCCATTGTTGACCATTTCGCACCATTTTCTCACATTTCTTTCATTCATTACAGTATCACCATACACTTCTTTCAATTGCCGGTAAATTTCTGCAGGTTTCAAATGTCGGGCATTCAAAAATCGAATCACACTCCTCACCTCACAGTCGGCGGGATTATCAATCACGTCGTTCATTTTGAAGTAACACAAAATGCACAATGGCGACTTGTTGCAACCAGTACTCACAACATTATGAGAACACATGTTAAGGAAGCCAGTTGACCTTCAAACAAGGAAGGGGAGTCAGCTGCGCGGCGGGTATGCGCGAACGGTCGTTATTTCCTGGATCCCCCTCGTACACAAATAACATCAGAATGCGTAATATCGACTTTACATATCGTTATTGACATATATATCGACATGCAAAGTCGTCTACGTTCTCGGTTTATTGTGAATCAAAAATGTTCATATTCATGTCCTCTGCTTCTCGTTCCCGGTTTATTGTGAACCGGCCTTAACTCTCACAGTCTTATGAGGAATAAATATGTTTTATGAATTCTGACTTCACACGCAACAATGTTCTAAATTTATAGGTAAATTGTTAAAGCACTAAAATGAAATATTTGAAATATTTTATTTCGATTAGCATATTAAGGCCAGTATATAACAAGATTAAATCAATTTTTTATACTCTAATTTTTCCCTATTTATACAAGATGCTGCAGAGAGTGCATTTTCAAAAATATACTATCGAAAGTCAAACGGTTTTCGTATTGTAGAGCGACAAATTTAGCGTATTTCATAAAAACAAGCTTCTTCCAGCGCTCAGAAGTCTGGAACCATTTACTGCAGAACATTGAACGGGACCTCATTTTGAAGCTGACATTTGGTATGTTATGTTAAGAAGTAATCCTTATTTTTATTGTACACAGAGAGACAGATAATCTGATTTTACTTACTTTTAGGCTTTTTGACAATTTGTAAAAATGTAAAAAAAAAATATTGAGAAAAAACCTTACATTATTAAGAGGGATTCGGCATTTTTGCTTAGTGGGATGGCAATAAGTTTCGAGGGTATTAACTAGAATTTTTGAAATTTTTGTTTGTATGTCTGTCTGTATGTTTGTTACCTTTTCACGCGATTATGGCTGAACCGATTTATATGAAAATTGGAATATAAATGAAGTTCGTTGTAACTTAGATTTTAGGCTATATAGCATTCAAAATACTTTATTTAAAAGGGGGTTATAAGGGGGCCTGAATTAAATAAATCGAAATATCTCTCTTATTATTGATTTTTAGGAAAAATGTTACATAACAAAAGTTACTTTAAAACGATTCCCGATCAGTTTTATTCTTAACAAAATTTTGATAGGACTGCTATTTAATGAGATCAATGAGTTTTAAAATTAAAATAACGCCATCTAAGACGGTGCAATGAAATAACAAATGACCTCGTCTATAAGGGGCCTTCGACAACAACAATCGAAAAAGGGGCCTTGGACAGCAACAATCGAAAGCTATTAAACTTAGCCTACAGACAATGTTTCTGTGTTTGTATGATGTAATATCGGAAGCTAAATTAACCGATTTGTATAATTAATTATTATTTCACCATTGGAAAATGTAGTTTCTCTATATGGACATACTGCTATAATGTTATTACAGTAACTTCTTAGTAAATCGATGACAGGTAAGATTAAAATAGCTTCCTATGCACAGAAAATTTGATAGGCTTTTTTTGTACAATTTAAAATAATATTTATGTACACGCTCAGTTTAATCTCAGAGAATTAACGAACAACGAGAGTGTATTGATTTAAAATGCAGTAATAGTACTTTAGCTTAGCAATCCATTATTTTACAATTCAAATTTTAACTATGCTCAATCGAATCGTGTTAAAATACATAAAATGGACTATATATGCAATAAAAGCAATGCAAAAAAAATTGGGTAATGAGCCAAGCAGATTATGTTGCGCTGTTGTAAAAGTTGTTGCTTCTGAGATTCAAGAGCCCCCACAACAAATTAAAAACTTTCTTATCGGAGTACATCCGTTATCAATGCACTTTTTATATAATGTAATATAATATAATATAATATATACTAATAATAAATATGTAGCCGAAAATTTTCTGGTAATTATCGCTTTTCCAAAAATAATTGGTGTTAACATGTATAATTATTTATCCTGAGACCGAAAATCGCTTTTTTGACATTTTGTTTGTATGTCTGTCTGTCTGGATGTTTGTTACCTTTTCACGCGATAATGGCTGAACGACGGATTTCGATGAAAATTGAAATATAAATTAAGTTCGTTGTAATTTAGATTTCAGGCTATATGGCATTAAAGTACTTCATTTAACGGGACCTGAATTAAATTGAAATATCTCGCTTATTATTGTTTTTTTTTTTTTTTGTGAAAAATGTTACATAACAAAAGTTTCTTTAAAAATGATTTCCGATAAGTTTTATTCTATGCAAAATTTGGTAGGTCTGATAGACTTTTAAAATAACAATACAATACGTTTTCATCGCCGCCTCAGATTGTAGCGTTGTTGTTCCTGCAGTAATTCCGATGTGCAAAATATGAAATTTTTGAGTAGGAAGAAAAAACACATTTATTCATTCCATGGCAATGGTACATAGGAGATAATGAATTCTTACATTTCCGAAAGAAAGAAATATAATTACATATCACTGTTTATGCTGTATCACTATTTAAGTTATTTGAAGGTTTCAGAACCATAGTGGGCCAAGCGTCATTTACTGAAGACGTAGAAAACAAGGGTTAAAATTAAGTTATTACCATAATTCAATGGAACCATATAGCAAGTAATATAAAGTTTACACATTAAAACTAAATGATATGTCAATCTTCATTAAACTATTGCGTGTAATAACAAATAACAAACATCTTAAAGGAATTGTCATTGCACCAAATGAGTGCTCTCTGGACCAGAATGATCGCAATTTAATTATTTAAATACAATTTCAATTAAGTAACATATTAAACGATTTATCCATCTAACAAACACGAATGTTCCCTGGATCAAACGTCCTATTTTAATTATGTAATTACTTTATATTTATTTCTAACAGATGCAGCGGAGCGTACGGGTACGGCTAGTTATGATAATAAATCATTGAAAGAATATTAGTTTAGTCCTTTAAATGTACAGAAATTTGATGCGAACAAATGTAGCTTTTCGTTCTGCAAAAGAATTTTAGTGTTACATTTGTTCGAATCAAATTTCTGCACATTTACAGAACAAAACTACAATTCTTTCAACAATACACTGTCCACTTAAAGTGAATGAGCATATTGGAATTTAAAAAATGCATTTTCCAAACTACGCTATGAAATGTTGCATATAAAACAATTTTTGTCTCGGAAAGGAAGCAAAAACCAGCAAATTTTTTTTGTATTTAACTTTTTGCTTGTAATATCTCAAAGAATAACCCTCTGAAATTAATTACATTACTTAGGTTGACCTTGTACATATTTCCAGTTTTAAATGTTAGTACATTTTTTTCGGAACTCATTATTACAGCGATTACAGTTTTGAATATTCTAAATAACTCTCCTTCATTCTTGTCTGTCAGACCATACAATTTCATCAATATCCCTTTCTCTCATTGTTGTAAGTATTCCTTTCACCCAAGTGCCAACTGGTCTCTTTTTTCTGTCTTTTTGGTATCTATTACGTAATTGCCTGTGGCAATCGTTCTTCACCTGTTCTTTTTATAGTCCTTCCTGCGATAGATATAATATGACTAGTAATTAACTGTGTAAACTTAATTCTAGTAAAAACAACTAACACCAGTTATGTTGCTATGTGGCTGGAAGTATTGTTATTACTAAATCCCTTGGCCTCAGACCATCTCTGAGATTGTATTTTTTAGTACAGTACATTTAGAACTGTTTGACTTCCTTATTCTGTTTTTTTTTAATTATTATTATTAAACCTTTAATAATGTGTATAGGTTTTGCTTCTTCACTGAGGCGTATTAGTGCAGATAGAGAGAACTTTTAATCCATTTATTATTTTTATTGACTTGAGATGTCCGGTTCTCAATCTTGATAATTTGGTTTCTTTCTGACTGGAAGTAAAATGTGAAGTTATCTCAAATTCAGTTAACAAATATAGGCCTAAACTCACATAGAGAGTTCTGATTGTTGGCGAAAATTCCAATAATTAAGTAACTTTAAAATATTTAGATAACTTATACCGAATATTCAGACTTTTAAATGTTTATATCCTATAACTCACTAACACGTTCAGCACAGAATTATTTAAATAACGAAGTTATCAATTGATAGGACATGATTTTTAATTATTTAGTTTTCGGAAGAATTTTAGATACCAAAGTTAGTATAAAAACAACAATTTATCTTAGAAATGGTTTTACAGGTTGTTTTTTGCAATAAAAGGCCCACACCCGCTTAGCGGAATCGAAACGAAAAGTCTGCTGCCGCTCACATCTAGTGGAATCGAACAGTACCTTTGTGTTTTGTCATATAAAAGAGGATAATTCCGCACAAGATTTATTAATTTTTCTTCAATCATATCAAATTGTGATTTTTGTATACGTACTATTTCAGCAATAACTTTCAATATTAAACAAATTAATCTGCCAAGAAAGGATGTGGTTCATTTGTTTTTTCACGAAGGCATCACGACAACTTACAATCATACCCGAAACAAGAAATTCTGTTTCAGCTGTGGAATAAATATTCTAGCTCATGAATTGTGTTCTGTTCAGTTCGATTCGGCGCGCCGCTTTCTGCTATCTTCCATTTAAATACATTGTGAAGAGAAATTCCGTTCGATTCGATTCCGCTAAGTGGGAGCGATCCTTAAAGGTACGGTCACACATCGCTAATTTTGCAGCGCAACTTTTGTACTGCAGCTGCAAAAGTTGCGTGTCGTATTCACACGTAAGCCAAAAGTAGCGCGCTGCACGCTCCTTTTCGTGCTGCGCAACCCGAGTGCTGCAAAAGTTGCAACTGGAGGTTGCGAGTCTGTTCACACACAAGGCGCTACTTTTGCAGCCGCAGTCATGCTGCAGGTTTCCATCTCCGTGTTGACTTCTCAATATACATTTTGTGGTTATGTTCTCATTATTAACAAACTCATGCGAAAGCTTCCTTATCTATTATTTGCTTTTCTGTCATATCTAGTATTCAGAAATTGACATTATTTTTACTATAAAGCTTTTAAAAACGCCTGTATACTTAAATGATAACCAACAGTGAAGTGAAGTGTGTTGTGTCAGTGAAGTGTGTTGTGTAACTGAAACGTGTTCCTGTCAGGGAAGCTTTATAGTTTATAGTGGCAGTGCAAAGTATTTGAACAGTGAAATGTTTTTGAAGTGTTAGTGAAATCAGGATAGAATCAGTGAAATGTGTCGTAGTTCCAGTGCAGTGAGTGAGTTGACAGCGAAATGAGTGTAATGTGGAAAGGTACTTGTGCAGATATGAACATATCATACTCGTGAGTTTTAGTTCGAACTTAGATTTAAGATACAAATTAGATTTATTTTAAATGTTATTTTAAGTGATCGTGCTTCATTTAATTTAGAATATTCCCTATTATTATTATTATTATTATTATTATTATTATTATTATTATTATTGTTATTGTTGTTGTTAGTATTAATTATTTGTATTAATTATTGTATTATTATTAACTGTACTTTTAATTAATAAGTTTATTATTGCCATTGTTAAGTGTAATTAGTTACCACTGCCACCGGGTATATACCCATTGCAGTGTGAATAAATACATATATACATACATACATACAACAGTATATTCACGTAATCAATGTTGGCAACCCTCCTGTTTGTAACTACGCTACGGAAAATTTAAAAAATGAATTATATCGTCAGCAATACTGCTTAGACTGTGTTGTATATTTAATACCTGTTACAAATAATTTATTTTCATCACATTTAACATTAAAATATATCCAAACAATAAAAGTATCATTGGCACATTTGGGTGGTAGCACTGGTTGCAACCGCAGCAAAAGTTTCAACAAAACCGATATCAAAAATGCTGCGGCTGCAACCCTGAGAATCCTGTTCACACGTCGCTACTTTTAAGATGCGCGCAGCATGGAAAAGTAGCGGGCAGCAGGTTCGGCAGCCTCTACTTTTCGGGTTGCACCGTTGTTCACACGTCGCAGTACGAGAGTTGCGCAGTTTTTTGTACTGCAGCGCTGCAAAGGTAGCGACGTGTGACCGTACCTTAATCTTCGCTTCTTCGTTGTCGCACACATTCACTGATTGTTGAGCTCCGTGGCATTTTTATATCTAAAGCAGTGGTACTATTTGCCCTTGATAATCTCAAATGAACTTTAGCAATATACAAAACACTCAACACGGATGACAAGGGGTTGGATTTTGAGGTTATCCTTCGCTATAAATACGGCTCTGAAATTGCCAAGCTGTATCACATAAATTGGGACTCCACGGAACCACGGACAGGGTCTACAATTGACACTACACAGCTAAGTCACGTTATCCAAAAAATCGTAACCGTTCGGACATCAATCAATCATTTCCAGTGAAGAAGCAGTAAGAAACAATATACTGTTATTGCAAGTTATCTTGAACTTTCTAAGCGGGGACAGAAGGGCAGAGGGAAGGAAGCGCGTAACGTGGGTGGAGCCAACTGAGTTGTTTGCGCATGCTCGGCATCATAATCTCTTGTCATGAAACATAGAACTATTTCCTTCACTGCGTACCATTAATGTTAACATGGAGCAGCAACCATAGGGTAGTAAGTATGGTGAAATCACACCACCGCACCGCGGAGAAAAAGTAACGTTGTTATCCGCAACGGAGAAAGAAAAATTATCGCAAATATAATTAAGTGTTGCGAGGAGGAAAAATTAAACAAAAGAAATGTTTAAGTGTTCGCGTAGGCTTCCGCGGCTGGTGTACATGGTGTGTAGATAAGCTTCAGGGCTTCTACCGCATTGTCTTGGTGTTATTGGCTGACGTTTCGACCGCTGTGTTGTGGCCATCTTCAGAGCAGTTGTTGGATAAGGAAATAGTCTGCCAGTACTTATATATATAGTAGTCTCGATGGGGGGAGTACTTGCTGTCATAGGTCGTAGGTTCTCCTTCTGGCATCTGATTGGTCCTACGTGGTCCAATCCGGTTGAGGTCTGTATGAAGGGGAGTATTCATATTAAATACTGGCCCTCATAAGGTCCGAAAGAGTGACCTTGATACCGTGCCCGTTGTCCGGATGAACGGGGGGGGCCGCGTACATGTGGAGACCTGGTTTCTCGTTCCTGAGTATAGGTTGTAGGTTCTTATTCTGGCATCTGCTTGGTCCTACGTGGTCCAATTGGGTTGGAGTCTGTGTGAAGGGGAATATTCATATTAAATACTGGCCCTCATAAGGTCCGAAAGAGTGACCTTGATACCGTGCCCGATGTCCGGATGAAGGGCGGCGCCGCCACAACACAGCGGTCGAAACGTAGCCAATAACACCAAGACAACGCGGTAGAAGCCCTGAAGCTTATCCACACAAAATAAATGTTTGTTGGAACCTCTTGATAAGGAATGTGAGAGAGCGGCTAAATGCTCTGACAAAAGTATTAGTTCCGTGAAGAGAATTAAGAATAATACTGAATTACAACCGAATGAAACTCACACTACTCCGGGAAAGAATAGGTATGTAATGTTTAGAAATTATTGCTATAAAAGTTATGTACAATAGTGTGTGTACTGTGAGCGACATAATGAATTACTGTTGTAAGTTATTATTTTGTTATAGTCTGCAAAACATATTATTTCATTCCAGAATTAGGACTTGTGTAAAGTTGAAGTGGACGACTTGATCAACATGTCATTCGGGATTCAATCGGAGAAATCTATCTTGTTCGGAAAGTAATATCTACGATTAAGAAGATAATTTCGAATGGATGATGCCATTGACAAAATAATAATTAATTTTGGATCAAGCAATGATGGCAGCAATGTTAGGGATATGGATTGTGTATAATTGTAAATTAATGTTAATTCAAGTAATAAGCCTGTAAAATATTGTTATAAGAATATGTACATATCAGCTGTAGATGCAAATCATGTAGGCCTATATAATGTATAGAAATAGCTGTAGTAACTCCACCATTGCCGGTCCCCAGCCCGTATGAGAGAGGAGGAGTGTACAAACGATTATATTTAAATACTCACTCATTACAGGTTAATTAAAACCTGCTGCGAAACCATGTTCTCCTCTCAAAACCGAAGTATCGTGAAATGATGTCTATATTGAACCAAGTTCTTTTACAGTAGAGAGCGAAAGTGAAAGAACCAACGTTTTCTGAAAAGAGTCACGTTACCCGAGGGAGGAGCATCCTTGCCGTGCCGTTACGTTGATGAGTACATGCCGTACCGAACAGTGCGAAAGACAGACTTACGGGATGTAAGGTTCAAGTGCAATAACAGTACCTACTAGAGGATGCAATGCTAGCCTTCGGGCGCCTCCCCCATTTGTGTAAAAAATCACGTTGCTGGATGTTGACTCTCGGGCTAGCTGATTTTAGGTTTTGAGAGATACGCGCTTCCTCTTACTTTATTTGAAGAAAGTGTGTATACCTCCTTCACCATTGTTAGTGACTTATCTTTTGAACCTAGTCGCGAGCAGTAAAATATCAGTGACTGATAACCAGGCTTCGAGACTTTGGACCCGATACAATAAGTTTACTGTGCATGCATTATAGGTTATTGACTCGCTGCAGGTAGATAGAGATGTGTTGAGGTAACAACGTTGCTATTTAGAATAGAGTACGGTAGTATGGGAAAACACACATATGTACATTCTGAAAGTAAATATAAATTACACAGTGATAATGTCAAAAGAATGTGAAAAGCATTTATTCTCCTGTCTTTTATAAGCATTTGTGTTTAATTATACACAGTGTTAATGGTGAAAATAAGCATGTACCAATTTTAATTTTATCATTTATCCTGTTGGTCGTCTTTAGGAAGTGCAGTTACAGCATCGACTTGCAATGTACCTACTACAAGATACATTCTCAGTGTCTCAAACGTAAATCTTTTTCTTTATCTGCCAAAGTTTGTACTGTGAAAAGCTGCGCTCTACACCGCATGACGTGAGAGGAGCAAAACGAAAAAACCCAACATCATTGCAATCTCTAAGAGACAGCCCTTCATTCTCGGGTGACTCTACGTCCACTAATTTGCTGTTTATGTTACACAATGTTTCATATCCGTTATTTTTACATACAATTGATTTCCACTTCTGTTTTACACGTTCAGTAACCGGTATACTTGGTGACTCATCAAATCTCTGCATCATTTTTCTAAATTAACTTGAGAGCTTCCGGCATCTCTTGCTCTGACTTCTCTAACCGTGTAATAGTTTCAGACACAGTTTGTATGAAAACCAAATTATTCGTCAGAACCTTCAAATCCAGAGCGTTTTCCTTTGCGTATTTGTTGGCATTCATTCTACAGTACCCCCATCCACTATACGCTTTACCACTATATTCAGTACGCCGTTATGCGGATTTCCCACTCAACTGCTCTATTGGGTCCGAAGTCTCGAAGCCTGCTGATAACACATATCATTGGTATTTCACTACTTCCAACTCTATTCTTCAACCCTGCGAGATGTGGAAAGTCACCAGCAGTAGTGAGAAAGGTATACAGTCAGTGACAACACAAGATAAATTACCCAAAAGCACTGACTGAAATCTTTGTTCGGACGTACATTAAAGCAAACGTTGGCTTTGAAATATATTTATGTTCGATAACACGACCCTTAACTGTTTGTCCCGATTCTACGAGCGAGCTTACAGATGTCGCTAGTACCGATAAATGTAGACCATTTAGTTCGTCAGAGTCTATCCAGAGTGCACCACAAGCGGTGGCTCTACAAAATAGTTGATTAGATCCTTCAAAATCGGGAAACAAAAAAATATATAATACAATTTAATAAACCCTGATACACAAGGTACAAATTACACTCGTAATGAATGATGATGATGACGATGATGATGATGATGATGAATTGTTGGAAGTTACAAGGAATTGAAATACCCGGAGAAACCACCAATTTTGCCTGGATCACAGGTATTCCCATCAACAATTATAAATTCAGGATAGAGCTGAAATGTTATAATAGCCATTTTAGTCACTCCCCCGCTTACACAAAGTCGATTATAATATGACTTAGCGATACTGAAGCAATACAGAAGTGAAAATGGATGGGGGGAGAAGGGAAAATGTATCTCACAGTCGCTTCGTCCACTTTAAATATGTCTTGATCAGAGGTAGGAAGTTGGTACCGAAACTGTTAAGTTACAAGAGCTTGGACTATATCTCTACTGAATGAAAAGTAGTAGCACAGCTCTCAATGTCAGTGAACTAGAACGACAAACATGTACAGTCTAGTGGTAACCAAACATGTGCTCCAATCGTCCACGGCCTTAGAACAAGAAAAGAATAAACGAATAATATAAAACAATAATTTGTAATTATAAACTTGGTAGCTCATAATCTAAAATAATTTACACATACATATAAACATAACATATAAATCATACAATTATGATTCTAGCCTCATTATAACAAATAACAATGAAAATTTAATTTTATCGAAAGAAATAACCCTTTATGTTCATCAAAACAATATTTGTATTGTGAAAATACTCTTTCTACGTCACACGAAGTTACTGGAGCAAATCTGAAATATGATGCAGTATTTCTTCCTATCATCAGGTGAATAATTACTTTGGGTGTCCAATAGTGTATCTCGTATGTGGCACAAAATATTAAATCCATAATTGTTTTCAAGAAAATATTTCATTTCTATTAAAACGACAGCTAGAAACTTCGTATCGTAATTCTGATGTTGAATGAATTTGGACTGTAACGCAATCGGATGCATAGTAGCACAGCAGCACGAGACGTCAACAGACCAGCAAAACAAACGAGTATTGATAGCTGGTAAATATACTGCGTATTCAGTTCAAAGTGTGTCATGGCTCGCTGTATGCCGTCATGTGGCTAGTCGTTGAGCCTAGAGAATTCAATCTTCCTACACTTCCGAAGAGTTGTATTACTTATGTGCCAGAGAAGTTGCCTAGCAAGTACGGCGTTTATTCAGAAGAGTACTTACTGATACGTACGGTAACGCTGGTAGTGGCAGGAATGTGAACTGTTTCGAAACATGTACTGAGGTGAGTTTTTTCTTACTGTCGGGATATGTGGAGAGAGTTAAGACGATTAATTTCGACAGTCAACATGGACACGGAGCATTTGATTTGTATGCGTATGACTTGCCCGCGCAAAACACAGTTCGAAAGAGGTTATGGTAGAATTTACAGACCGCCATCTTTTGCTACGACGTTCAAGTTATTCCGTACACGTTCTGAAGTTCAGATTGAACGCCTTGATTAATAGGCAACTTCTCTGACACAAAAGCTGAAGCTCGTTTCAAATCGCTGGCTCATCAACAGTGACGGCATGACACACTTTGAAATGAACACCCAGTACTTGTCTTTCAATCAACATTTAACGAAGAATACTCGGGGAAAAAATAAACTTGTTACACATTCCTGTTTGCATAATTATTTAATAACTGAACATTACATAAATAATACAATAATAACAGAATAGCTCACTTTGGTCAGAACGTAAACTATTAAAATAAATTAACAATATTCTTAAAACTATTCACGACTGTAGTCGACCTGGTTGCCGAGTTGGTATAGCGCTGGCCTTCTATGCCCAAGGTTGCGGGTTCGATCCCGGGCCAGGTCGATGGCATTTAAGTGTGCTTAAATGCGACAGGCTCATGTCAGTAGATTTACTGGCATGTAAAAGAACTCCTGCGGGACAAAATTCCGGCACATTCGGCGACGCTGATATAACCACTGCTGTTGCGAGCGTCGTTAAATAAAACAACATTTCACGACTGTACAGAGCTCCACAGAATGATACTATGCGTTGTTTATGTGTTATGTATCGTCTGTAGCGGACGGGACAGGGCGAGGCGCGGGTGACATCTATACTCCTCGCTGTACTCAATCGAAATCTACTGCTTTGGTACGAACTTCCTACCTATGGCCTTGATCTGTGCAGGATAAAATTTCATTCCCCTTCTTGAGAATACCGCAGTTATATTGAGCTTGCGGTCGCGTCTTTCCGGAAATGCTCGGAAACTGAATTGGTGTGGCGACGGAAATGGGTAAAGATGGGACCTTAATTCCACTGTAATTTGTTTCGGTCTGCGGGGCAAGCGTAGCGATTCGGACGCTGGCGGCGGCGGCGTCTTGTGACTGGTTCCGTGAGTGACGCAGAGCAACAGGGCGGACGTGCCGCAAGTGGCCAAGCTGTTCTAAATTTGCCCCGTCACGAAGCCGATAAGATCTGCCACGACATCCCGGGCACGGCGCGTGGGAGCGAGTCTTGTTACGACACACTCCGGCAAGTGTTCCTTAACGGATTTCAGCAGATGAGCGATTCACCTTTGTTATGAATTCAAAGCATTAAAATTATATGCAAATGAAAATTCTGCATTTATATTGGAGAATGCTGAGTTTACAGTGAAAGATCGGCCCATGACCGGAACACTCTGAATAAATGAATACAGGGACATCATTTTATTTTTACTAACATTTTTAATATTAACCTGTCTATACCTTTAGAGAATCGGAAACACCGCTTGCTCCCCCCTCCAAGACTTGAGTTCGATGATACTGGCGTAAAACACAAATCACTCTACTAGGTATAGGAAGGAAGAAAAGTAGTTTATCCATTTACGTAAACTAGGAAATATCGCGATTTTGAGTTTGATAATTTTCATTAGGTTTTTCTTTAATCAAAGTACAGTACTGTATTAAGAATAAGTGTTTTTACTCACGAAGTGAGTTATCCATGCGAACGTATTCATTATGCAGTGTATATTATACTGTCTACAGCACATTAGCGTACAATATAGAGAAAGAAGTTAAATTGAAAAATAATCATAATATGAATATTTAAACACAATTTTGAAAATGGTGGCCGTTCATTTCGATACAGGCTTCAGTTCTTTTGTGCATATTATTGCACTATAGACTATTGCATCTAATTCCAATTGCCAGTTTCGTCCTTCGTACTAGTAACTCATGTTGAAATAATTTTATACCCACTCTACGTACTGTTAATTCAATCTTCACTTCTGCCCGACCCGAAAATATAAAATTACTCAGACATGCTATCTACTGTCCGTCCAAGTGGTTATGCCGCAGGATTGTAGAAAGGGAG